>NW_020449974.1:3148689-3527983 GCF_003343035.1 Apteryx rowi
AAAAAAAAAAAAGAAAAAAAAAAGGCAAACAAACGCAACAGACACAGAGCCAAATATTTCACTTTACAGCATGCAGGAGCTGCGCAGCGTTAAAGTTCACAGACATTCAAAGGTAAAACGATAGTGATTTTGTTCATGTTAAATGCTGCAGCAAAGGAAAAAAAAAAAAATCTTTCTTCATGAAAGAATTTAATTAAAAAGTGTCTTACCCACCCTTTTCCAGAGAGTGACAACCTCCATTCAGTTGCTTCCTTTGTGTTTGGACTAATTATATGCGGAGCTAAAAAAGACCCCTCTGTGCTACAAATGCCGTCCCTTTCAGTGGTGTGCAAGGCTGGCACGCTCACAATGTCTCACTTTGCTTCTGCTCAGCGAGCTAGAGGGTTGTCCAGCTAGCTTCTGAGCTGACTTCTAGGACCTGCAAGTTTCAGAACTATGTGCATGAGCTCGATCTTCTCCTTCTCCCTCTGTCCTTTTTTTTCTCTGCGGTTACCAGTGTGCCGCGGAAACGACTCCAAACTCTCGCCTAACAACGACTCCGCCGGCTTTGGCCATCTGCTTAAGGTCCATCGTTTGCCGCGACCACTGGCCGGCACCACCTTTTACTCCAGAGAGAGAGAGGTTACCCTTCATTCACTGACCGGCTAAGGGCAGCTTTATTTCCCATTCTTTGTTCGCTTTTTCCCGTTAGGTGATGCTCAGAGCCGGGAGAGGAGAGAGAGGCAGCGAGGGAGCCCTTCCCTTCAGCTGAGCAGTGTGTTGCTAGAGCATGCAGAGGCACCTAGTGTTCACTGAGTGTCGTAAGCCGCTCAGGATTGTACGCCTGCACTGTGCGGCTCGGGCAGGGGCAGGCGGAAAAGGGGTGGGCGCAAAAGCAGCCGCGGGCGCCAGCCGCCAAAGTAATATATATGCCCTCCGAGGGGAACGGCGAGCGCTCCGCAGCCGCCGCCGCCGTCGCCGCTGCTCCGGCAGGCCCGGCGTGGGGAGCCGCGCGATTAGGGCTCCCCTTCTTTTATTTAAAGTCTGAATCCGTAAGGCGTTAGACRGGAGAGAGGGAGGCACTTGATTTCGTGTGCTGGGGACGGATGTGCAAAGCAGTATCCTTGGATTGTTTTTTTTTTCTTTTGTTTTTTTTTCCTAATTTTGATGATGAGATTTGCCTTTTGGAGTCTTTTTTTTTTCCGGTGCACGCTACGGCACACAGAACTATTCTTCTTGCAGCATAAAGAATACTGTGCTCTTGGAATAAGCTCAGCATATAGGTTGCTCTGACCGCGTTGGTGGCGTGAAAAGAGGGGGCTTAGAACCCAATTAGTTAATAAGTTTTGCAGATTGTGCTGTTCTTTGTTCCACGTACCAAAAAATCCTCGCCTAATAATTTTCAGTCCTCATTAGCTATGGGAAATGCATCGACAGTGAGCTAGCTCTGTAATTTTTACTGACTGAGAGATATACAATACTTCTGTCAGGAAAAGGCTGGCCATCTTTTCCTATTAGGAAAAAGACTCTAAAACCTGTGTGCTGCTGAATGTGATCAGAGCTGACACCTCGGGATTCTGCACGAATTCTCTATGACGAAGTTTGACATGGAAATACAAGTATTGCAGAAGATGGTGCTAATTTTCTCTTTGAGCCAACACTGGTTGCGAAGTGCTGGAGGCAGGGCAAACATGTTACATTTGCTTTCTTTTTTAACAGCAGTATTAACGTAAAAAACCTTGCTTTTGAAGTGTTTGGTACCGAATGGCAGAGCTGTGCATTGTCTTTGAGCGTGACTGGCTGCTTTGAGTCTGTGTTGGTATAGATCAAGGCATGCAGTGATTCGATGCAGTAAAAGTTGTTTTACCAAAGTCCCAGAAAACTTAGGCTCTCATGCATAAAAATGTGCGAAAGAGCTTCATTACAAATGTATTTGTTCAAAACAGTCTCCTTAAATGAATTACAAATAGAAAACACTTTTGACTGCAGTTCCAGGACGTGGGAATCAATGTGCTTTTATGCTCCCAATTCAGTTTATTTACATGCCTCTGCTATCGTAGCCCTTGTATTTCAGCGTGAGTAACGACTCAGAGAGAAAATGTGATGCTTTAATACTATATAAACCTCTTACATGTTTGATCRTTTGGGAAGGAAAACGGAACAGGTTCTTCCTCTCCCAAGATCACGCTGTCTTATTCAAAGCAGGCTGTTTGTGCAAGTGTCCACTGGTTGCAGTACACCTTAATTCTCTTCCTCAGTACACAAAAGCAGGGGAGAAGGTAATCAAAGAAGCAGGAAAAAGAGCATAGAAGCAGGAGAAGAGACTACAAAACCCTTTTCCAAGAATGCATTCCAGGTTAGCGTTCCAAATATTTTGGTGTAATCGTCAGGAAAAAAAAATGTCTTGAACTTTACAGATACTGAACCAAGGTTCACAGCAATAAGGCTGCATCCCTCATAGGGTTACAACCCTGTCAGCCTTCATGGGGTAAGTCTAGATGCCTTCTGCCACAAAACATTTTGGGGGCAGATCTGCAAAGGTAGCCCTAAAAATCTCAGCTGTATCGTCAAGGGAAGTTGACATTTTCTGCAAACCAGGTGATGATCACTTCAATACCATCTAAATGCTATATGTAGAGCAAAGAATTCCTCTAGCAGAAGTGAAACACCTTGATATATGCCACTGCAAAGAGTTGAATACTTTTTTCACTAATGCTTCTCGCTCTCACCTGGGATACAGCTTGGATCCTAACCCGTCTGCCCATTCCCACACTGGCATATATCTATCATCATTTGGTTGCAAGAGGTAAAAATTAGAGCAGACAGTAGAAAACCTATATTGCATCAAACTGAAAGACTGACAGCTAGAATTAGGGACCCAGAATTAATGCCCCTAAGCACACGGGCTTGCTGCTCTGTCAGGCGTCTACCACATGACAGACTCTGCTCCAATTTGTCCAAAATGTGTTTGCGAAAGAGAATCGAAGTAAATGAGAGACCTCAGTGTATGTATGGGGCTGTGGTGTTAAGGCAGGGCATTGACCACATCCAAGAACTGAGGAACCCGGGTCTGCAAAGGCAAAGCTGGATGGATATATGTCTTAGCCCTGTAATATCTTCTGTAAATTTGGGTTTCTCAGTATATTTTCTAAGCTCTTTTAAATGTACTTTTTATTGCAATAAAACTAGGAATCCACTTTGAACATGATTGTAATGCAAAGGGCTTAACATCCACGATCTAAGCTGTTATCACAGCCAAACTGTTAAGTTTACACATTTTCTGAAGTTCCAAAGCCTCTGGCAAATCTCTATAAATTAGCAGATTTAAATTAGCTTCATTAAGTGTGCTATTATGAAACATTTTAAGGCACACAGCCTAAGTTTATATGTATTTAAGGGAGATTGATTAAACTGATGTAAAGTAGGTTACAGAAGAAGAACATAAGTAAAGTTCTAGAAAGTTTGACTGCGAAGCTATTTATTGGCCTCATCACAAGTGTGATTCATAGGCATAACCCTGCAGTGATTCTCAAAAGCGTACAGGTTGAAAAATGTTTTTCAATGTATTTAGTCTACAGATTTTAATGTTTTCTTCAGATTAATGTCACTTATATCACTTAACTAGTCTCAGAATTATTTCATACTTATTAATTCCTTATATTTCTTGGCATTACTGTTTGTGCCTAGATATTTAATAGGTCTAAGTTTGCAATCCAGTACAGGGGTGTTGGACCAGAATGAATAAAATCAGATTCTGGCCCCTAATGTCTACATATGCATATACAAATGTTTTAATATGTTGACCAACAAAATACAGAAAAACAAAAGAGCATATAAATAATCTTGTTTGTTATTAGTGTTCATGAAATACTGAGAATATATTTCTTCCTTCTGGTATTTTCTGAGTGGTTTCTATCAGTATAATCAGAAGCGGGAATTTTAGCGGTGATTTTAATTTCCTTTCATGAATGGACAGACTCAAACCTTGATCTTACACGGTAGTCTTTAATTTTCAAGTGCACTGAACCATGGCATTTCTTATAAAGGAAACATTTAAAAACAGAAAAGGGAAGAAAAAGACGTGACTCCAAGTAAAGCAAATTAAATCTGTTATTTCTCTTATATTTGCATCCTGGACACTACTAGCATTTGGCCACCTGTATCCTCTAAACAGAATTTAGAATTTTATCTGATAAGTCYATCAGATGTATAATATGGCTCTTGAAATGACTGTAAAAATACACTGCTTTTATACAATACAAGCTTTTGACCAAAATAGTCCTGGCCACTCAAGATGTCATAGTAATGGTGATAATTCCCATTAATTTCTTGCCTTATTATCAGTGCCGAATAGACACAGTGGATGCGTTACCACCTCTAAACAATAGATATTCTTATGTAAATGGCCTTATTGTTTTACCAGTGTGATAAACACCTTCATCTTTCTGTCCAGCCACTCCATTGCCATCATCATCCGTACTCAAGAGCAGGTAGTCAYGTATAGCTCTATATAGTCACTCATGGAGGTGACCTGTGTGCAGAGTTGTCAATGCAGTACAAAAATGTCACTTTTTAGGAAAATATGTMAGTGGTAAGATGAAGCGTCTCTCTTATCCACTGATGACTGGCATAATACTCGAATAAGCTAAAGAGTTACTGACTCTCCTAAATATCTGTGAAATTGCCTATGGATTTCTGGATGGGCTGTAGAAGCTCTAGGTGGTATTATAGGTTGTAAATGTCCAAGTATATTGGAAAAATGAGTTGTGTTACTAAACATAAAACTATTCTGTTGTGATTAATCAACAAGTTGTTGAAGATCATGTAGCATCCTGGTTAAGCAAAGGCCGTTGTGTTACGATCAGGTTACTGGTTTGTTGAAACTCCTAGTTTATGGGCAAAGTGAAAATTTTCACCTTGTTGTTCAATTAACTTTTCCTAATTAATATCTCTACAAATGTCTTGGGAAGTCTTGGAGGAGGCATTTGTAGGGAGCAATCATTAGCATTTATGAAGGTTTTAGTTGGTTATGTTTAACTGGAAAACAGTTAGTTCCACCTTCAAAAATGCTAAGCTAGACGCTCCATAAAGGTCGGTTGCAAGACTTTCCCAAGCATTTCTGGAGGTGTCGGTGAATGACAAGTAATTGATTTCCAATTAGCTTATGAACAAAGAGGGCCACAGCTTATCCATACACTGGAATCCATCTGCTTTGCCCCCTTTTACTGTTGATAGCTCATCTGTAAAGACTATTTTTCAATAAACTCTATGCTAAGCGGTCTTTTATTTGAGTTTTAAGACTGCTTTTCACTGAAGAGGTMCCATTATTTCACACAGACGTAGCTAATCCAGGGTGGCTATTTGTAGAGAGAAACCATTGCTTCTTGTTTTGATTGCTCGGTTGGTTGTTTTATCCTGGCACCTTTACTCAGATTAGTGAAGCCTGAGAAAGGCTAGAGGATGGTTCAGCCACAAATACGCTACAGAGTGACGGAATAGCAGGGCTGGTTAGAAGCGTGAAAAATCTTCCCCCTAGCCAAACCAGTGATGGCCCTAAACCTGTCATGTCTACATGACTTACACTGGCAGAGCATGTCCTTCTTCTGGTGCAGCTTGTGTCACTCAGAAAGTTGGCAAGGTACCAAAGGTGGCAGCATCTCGGCTAGGGATGGACCTAGTGCACGGGTATAACCATGCCAACAAGCTCTTTCTGCGGAGAAGTTGTTATCACTGCATTGGGATATCCTTCTTGATGTAAAGCAGTTTGCCTTTTTTACTGATGACATGGCAGTAAACACTCTTCTGACTTTTAAGGTGCAGGAACTGAGAGAATTGAGAGGAATTTATGAAATTAATTATTGAAAGCTACGATGAACAAGTTAAAAGCTGTTCCTGGCAGTCTCCTGAAAAGTCTTTTCACAAATGGATGAACTGTTCTTGGAAATTTTTCCCAGAGAAGAAAATCTGTTCTTCTCAGTCTTGGACAACCATTTCTTCTTAATCTATTTCTTTGGCTTCTTTCCAAACGTATTTTAGTGGACAATGAAAAAATGCAGAAGATAACGAAACTACTCTGACCTCCATGGGTACATTATTACAAGAAAAGTAGGTTGGTGCCACAGTTGGTGCTATGTGAAAATAGATTTATGTATTTTCATAAAGAATCAGTATTTTGAAATGCAATAAAGACTTTATTGAGTTTTCTTCCATCACAGAGGAATTCAAATTGACTAACTAAGGTGTTACAGGGAAACTGTGCTTTTGGTAACTTTCCTTGGAAGTTATATAATTTGGAATGTTTTTAGATCTGACTCCTAGAATTACCAAAGCCCCGAACAATATGAGCCAGATCATGTAGTCATGGAAATGGATGTTGAACTATAGCACAGCACCTATAGCAAGCAGGCAATGAGATCTTTGGCAGACTATATTATTCACAGCTATGTCTGCTTCTTGGTATATTTTGGCAGTCTGAGAACCAGCATTTTTATGTTTCCATCCTTTTGTTCTGATGATAGCTATAATCTGAAGGAAAAGCTCAGGATGAAATTTGTTGAAATCACGGTCGAGTTTCTTGTTTGTGTGTTGCGTCTCATTGGGAGATTAGAGGGAATCTGGCTTAGCTCATACACAGAAGTAATAATGCAGAAATCAGGTTGAAGACTCACATTTCAGATAGGAGACACTGTGATGTTCTTTTTCAAACTTAAAGAAGACAATTTGTTGATTACCTAAAATATTTATGGCTTAATTACGTTTTATTTGCAACTGATGTAATGTCTAAGAGCAGCAATGACGGGTCAGGAGTCTCAGAAGGGCATATGTAAAGGCAWAACAAAAGATAGTCATGCCTTCTAAAAAAAGAGAACAACCTGACCTCTTCTTAAATGACTTAAAAATACTGAACAGTTTCATATGGTAGAGGTTGTCTGTGCGTGGTGTATGTGCAGTCTTAGCTTTGGGTGCTCATCAGCTAATTTAATTTTGTTAGAACCAATGGCAGTCTCTGAACTGTGATTTCCTGACTCTTGCTTGGTTTTGTTTTCAGCATATTTATGTGTCTATGCTGAAGACTTACAAGAAAAAAAAATACAAATACAAGAAAAATACCACATTACTTTCAGTAAATGGATGGTAAGGTATAGTTAATTCTATAAACTTGTGTGAAGAGCCTGAACCTACCTGCAAAGTTATAAAAWGTATAAACATGCACACACACASAGACACATTTGCAACATACATACATACATACAATTATATATATAAAATTTATATTATATACATATACATATTTTTATATATAATTGTATGTATGTGTATATATATATAAATCACACRTTATATATGTTATACAAGATGAAACAGCAGATTTGGGGGCAAATAGTAATAAAACTCTAGGGTTTACTTAACATATGTTTAACCAGTATCGTATTTCTTCTCCTACTGCTGTAATTTTGAGTCTTTAAAATTCATGTAAAATGAAGAGCTTATTGTTTCTTAAGACTCAATTTATATTTTAAATTAGTGGAAGGATGCATAATTGACTGAAAGGGAAAAAAAGATCAGCCTGTTTTTCAAGATATAGGACATTTTAGTATATGTTTTGAATTCTAGAGACCATTTTAAAGAACACTTGACTTACTTCTACTCTTTTTTTGTAGCTCAACTTAATTATAATTTGACAAGAGAGTGCTTGATTTTCTTCTTCAGATTTGGTGTGGAGCCAAGCTTTATTAGTTAGAGCCTCTAAATCAAAATCAAAGGTCAGTATCTGTGAAATGCCTGTGGCTCAAGATATATTGTAGTTCTCTCCCCATTATTCAAAGATTTTTGTCTATGAAAAGGTGTTTATGAATTTAAACAGATAGGGTATACTACATGTATGTCTGAGCAGAGGCTGTGGAAAAATAACCATTTTTGATGATTCTATCGGTAACGTTCCAAACAGTAATCATAAAGAAGTGGGCAATAATTGGTGGGAAACTCTTGAATTATGGACCTCTTTGGAGCGTGTCCCACCACACGCTGAACTCAGCARTTCCACTTCTCCTGCCAGCCCAGCAGGCCATGCGCAGAGAAACTGCTCCCAACYCTTTCCTGGCAGCATCCTTCAGCAGCCCAGACCTAACCAGCCTCACCATGCACCCTGCTCACCTGAGGCCTGTTTGGGGAATCGAAAAGGAGGGGACAAAAAGTGATTAAACTGGCTATGTTCCTGCTTGCAGAATATGCCAGCTGAGATCAAAGGGCAGTGAGTGGGGCAGATGGGCATGTTTTTATGCTCAAAAAAAAGTGGAACTAGCAGTTGCTRAGCAGAAAAGCATTTAAAGGTAGGTAGCTTTAAAAAAGAGGTCCTGAAAGTAGTACTGTGTGTCCTTATCCTTACTCTGCTTCTTCTAGTTGTATGCCATTCCCTTACTCTTCCTACATGTAGTGCTTTTTTTTTCTGCTTCAAGCTTTTAATTTCAAAGATTGTGTCTTCCCATGCCCCTGTATAGTGCCTGGCATAACATGTCCTAGTGAAGACAGTCCTAGTCCTATTGTAATGGCCTAGGGAAGACAGCAATAATCAACACAACACAGGTGTTGGAGGCARTAAYTGTTGGACAAGAATTAGTGAATGYGGTAGTTCTAGAAATGTAATCCATGCAATAGAAGTTTAGCCACATTGTCTTTCTGTAGCCTGTTTTGTTAGATGACCTTGGACTGTGCACTGAGGTTAGGTCAGCAGAAGTCCCGTCTACCTATTTTCCTGGCCGTATTGTGTGTTGAAGGCAATAAGCCCCAGAAGMCATTGCAGATGTAGYGGGAAGAAGCCTGTCTACTGCCRGMGGGAYGAAATGCTGTTGGAAGGCATTTGCTCCTTTACCTTTAGCCCAAAGAAAATAGTATCGACAGCAATTATAAAAGGTCTATCACAAAAAAGATCTTGGATGGATGCTGTTTTTCCATGGTCCACAGTTTGCAGGACCGTGAAGCCTGTTGGAGGCTTCKCTAGCATTGCTAAGTAATCCTGGCCCTGGGATACTTCTCTGAAACAAGCTGAGCCCTGAGTCTTTTGAGATGTATTCCCTGACTTTCCGGATTTTCTGGCACCGTTGTATCCATTAAATACTGATTAGATTTAACAAATTCAGGAGATCAAATAATGGCATCCTGTATTCCTTACTTATCTTAACAATATTGCAAGTAATATTCCAATGTAGCAGTTTTACAATATTCTAGACGTAACCCGATGCATGAAAAATATGAACAGTAAGCTTTTCTTTTTGTTTCTGAGGCAGAACAAAGCCAGTTTATTTATTGATTTGATTTTTCTATTTTGCCTAAAGATGAAGGTGAAAAGTGACTTAGCTGCTTTCAAGAACTGTGAGAGAAATACATCATTTTTCATAATGTTTGATGAATTGCTTACAGTACTTGTTTTACTTTAAACTGCAATTAAAGATCGCCCTCTAGTCAAAAGAAAAATGTGATAAAAATGTGACTTGAAACTGGTCAGAAAATTTTCTAAAGCCCTTTGGGATTAATTCCAGTAATTATTCAATCTGACATTTTGCAGAGAAATAACCCTTTATGTATGAACTCCATTAATCACAATAACACAGTTCACATGTCAGTGACTTCTGTCCAGTCACTTCATGTAAAAGATTTAATAAGAGACTAACAAACACGTTCACTAAATATTAAAAAATGTTAAACTTGTTTCAAAAAATCCCAGTGTACGTGGCTGGTTTTTAGCTGGGTGTTAGTGTTGTGAGGTGCGTGTGTGTCTACAAATGCACTGAATTTCAAGGCAGCTGTAATTGAAATCATGTCTCCTAGTTTTGTGTGATTTCATTCACAGCACTTATGTCTGTTTTAAATGTCCAGATCAAAACCTTTGATGCCAACTTTGTGGGTATTTAAGGATTTAAATATTGTAGTTGTTGTTTTCTCCTCTAAACTGTCCTGGAAAGGTCTGCGTTTGCCTCTCTGTTTGGTTGGAAATTTTATTTTATTGATTTCCTTATGTAACTATTTGGGCTAATATCTTTTGCAAGGTCTGTACGTAAGAAATAACATTTCTACTTCAGCCCTTGCGCAAGCATAAGAATGAATACTTTTTTGCTTGCCKCTGAACTTGCTGCATCTCACTGGAAGTGCACAGTGAGTACTGGGTAACTGCCTCCGATGAGACGCAACTCCAAGAAGAGTGTTGTTCTATCTGTCAGGGTTTCATCAGCCGAGGATATTCCGTAATGTTCTTGCGTGTTTAAAAATTAGTGCTTTAAAAATGCAACGGTGACTAGGTGCTTGTATTTGAAGAAGGCACCACTCTCTTCTTTGCAGATTCTGACCTTGGTTTATGCTTTCAGAGCTTGAAAGTAGAATTATCTGCGCTGTGAAGAGAAGTGATAAACACAGTCTTTTGCTGAACGTGGATAAAAGGCAAACGAGATTGTTTTAATATAGCCTCCTCAAGCATCTTTTAACTCGTTCAAAAGCTCAGACTGGCGAGTAATTCCTTGTCCATGAAGAATTCGGTTTTAATTTTTTCAGTCATATAGCAATATGCGATGCATCTAAACTGTTATTTTGACTAATGCTTTCAGTTCCAGATTGTTTTTTTTACGTCAGTTGTCATTCTTTGCACACTCCAGTAGATGGCAACTCCAGTCTTCTTGACATTTCGTCTCCATTCAAACTAGAAATATTTTGTTCCCACCCCCCCCACCCACTGCATCTCATCTGTATAAATGGCTACGAGTTTTACAGAAACGTGATTCAATTCCACTTTTATTGGAAACATCACGTAGCATCTGATTTGAAATCAGAAGGTACCAAAGGAAAATAAAAAAGAGGCCCACAAGCTCCGCTCCTCCTGGATCATAAAGCACCCAATGATTCCCCCATAACTTAAAAAAATATTTTAGGAGATTTCATAAAAAGGATTAGCACCGGCAACTTTTTTATGTGAAATAAGTGAATTGGTTGACTGCAAATGCAACGTACTGGCTTTATGTTTGATGGTTTGACTCTAAAGCGTATAGTACAAACCTTCCCTTCCTTAATGTTTTTTATTGTCTCTATGCACAGGAAATACTTGATTAAACTTTTAAAAAGTTGCAAGTTATCAAAAGGCTGTCCTTTTATATATAAATATATATATATATTTATATTTATATATATATATATGATCTACCTGGATATGGATTCTCCTGGGTGATGGGAAGAGCAGGTTGGTTTACATCAGCGTCTTAGAAGCGAGAATTTTCTCGGATTCCCCCTCTTGCTCAAAACGCTGCTATGTTCAGCCTATATTCTCTGTGCTTTTATTCTGTCCCCTCCATTGTATTAACAAAGCATGAACAAAGTGGAGTATGTTTCTTCATTTTCCCCTACTGACTTTCACAACTTTTAAATACTTGCCTGTTCAAGTGGAAGAACTAAAGCAAAGCGTCAGTCTGTGCGCGAAAGCCAGACCTAACCGGGCACGGGCAACGGTGATCGCTCTGCCGTGGGTGCAGCTGATGATCCCAACGGTCAACCAAAGGGCCCTTGCTCCATCCTTCGGTGTCAAGACTGTGGTCTAATTTTCACCAAATCACGTCTGCCGTCGAGCAAGGTCTTATTTTGCAGTTGGTGGTTAAAAAGGCGCCGAGGGAGGCGTAGTTAATAAATCAGTTTTTATGAAATGAAACGCAGGTCCAAGTTCAAACAAATACGTGCTCCTTATCGGGGGTTTTTTGGTTTACCTATTTTATTCATCGAGAGTTTTCAGTAGCTGCAAAACAAACTATCAAACTGTCAYGATCTGTAGCATCAGTGATGCCACATGATACTAGATCCTATGGGTCAGGGACCAACAGACATAAACATTAATTGTTTAAAATAGATGGCAAAAAGTTATACAGCATAGCAATATTTAAGGCCAGATTTAGATGCTCACGCTTTTCTCGGTTTAGTGAAACCCTTGCTTTTCAACCCAGACGTGATTACTCTGCGGATATTTTTATTTCGCAGAACCAGCCTTAAAATAAATTATGCTCATATAGGACAAGCAGAATATTGGTCCATTTAAGCCTGACTGATTTTTATGTAACAAATTAGCGAGCAAGGTAATTAAATCTCTTTTGGACGTCTGTTTCATCTCTGGAAAGATTCCCAAGAACCTCAGAAAACCGACTTGCGGGCTAGATCCAGGTCCCGGGTCTATCGCAGCTAAGTGTCTGGTTTCTCATTATCGCATTTAGCRCTATGGGAACTACTCCACCAGAGTCTTTATTAAAACTTGCTTAAGGCTAGCATTTTCCCTTGGGTCAATARTGACTTTAGAGGAATGGATGTGGAAGCTAGATTTGTTCTAGCTGCTGGCATGAATTATGTCTCATCAGGGCCCCCGGGCCAGTATTTCAAATCCGCCACGAGGCACTTCATCAAAATTTCTACTGCGGCCTTGAAAAGACCGTGCGCGCCTATTAGTGAAAGCAGAGCACACATTTGAAGATCTCTCCCCCCGCCCCAAACTATGCGACTGTACATTTTTCCTGCACTAAGAAGCCATTAAATTGCCAGGAGCACCGGTGAAGGATGCATTTTAGAAACGTTTCCTTAAGATTTCCTGCTGCAGGGAGATGCTTGATAGTTATTCCTGATTAAAATACTGAGCACAAACAGAGCGTCAAGCTAACTTTCTTCTACAGTACTCCTGCTGCTAGTAGCCGTTCAAATCCTACGGCTCGTTGTCGCGGTCCGAGCATGGTTTTTATGATAGCTTTTTTTTTTCCAAGTTTGGAAAATCTGCTCGTTTTAATGGTAAGATAAAATATCAGCTTAGTCGAGAGCTCAGATTTATGATCCCGGAGCGAATTGCTAGCTCTCCTATTACTAATGCCGTTTTAAAAATGTTCGCGTGGAGCTTACAAAATGTAATAGTCCGTCGGCATTTGTTCTGTTTCCGTGTTTCTGCAGCACGAAGTATCTGTTGAAACGCAGAGATGTTGGATATCAAAAAGACATTGATAAGGGGTAATAGGCAGCCAGGCGTTTGGCTTTTCTTTGGGCTTGTCAAGGACGAAGTCTTTCGGAGCGGTCCTCAGCCAGCCCACCAGCACRCTCCCATTCCCATCCTGTTTGTGCTCGCTGGCTGGGTTTTCCCCGAGCGCTGTGTTCAGAGGTTTCAAATGCAGCATTGCCTAAAAGGAGCCATTAAAGTCTGAATCAAACTGCAAATGTTACGAGGGACATTGCGCTTTAACTGCCGTATCTGTAGCCTCATATTAAATATAAATAATTGTTTTTATATATGCAGTGAAATCTTCCTTGCAACCATTTCCATGGTTTATTTCTCGCCTATCGGCTAGAGGAATGTAAAAAATTCTTCCCTCTCTGCTATCTACCAAGGACCACACTTCTTCCTTTTCATTCTAGAGTAGTTTTTCCAGATGCTTTGCTACTAAACAAAGACTTCACCAGTTCGGTAGCTACTGTAGGCAGCAAAATTGTATTTGCTTTCTTGCAATGTGTTTATTCTGTATTGTAATTTTAGCAATACCATTTTAATAGCATCATGGCAAGCCTAATTGAGTACATTTTTGTGTATAGATAAGTTTTTTCCTGAGAATTTCTAAGGCTGAAACAACATTTCGCATTGTAGGAGAAGAAAATCATGTTCATATGAAATTTGTAATCCAGTCAGCTTAATCAAAATATCAAGAAATAGAAGATATGTAGTTTAACACAGTAAATGTGATCCATTTCTTTTATGCTGTATTGAATCCCTAGAAATAAAATGCAGATTTTATTATTTTACCTGTCACTTGATCAAGATATGAGAAATCAGCTTTTTCATGAACTTTTTCCATTCAGTTTCTGCGTTAAGCAATACCAGTCTAATACAATAGTGGAGTTTATTTTAGGTGCTCAGCTGGGAGGAGAATGGAGTAGGCTATAGAGAAAAGATTTTCAAAGTTGGTTAAATGAATTTCACCAACCAGTTCCAGTGGGAGTTCTGTGGTTAAATTCCCTAGTCATCTTTTGAAATCTTTTTTTTTTTTTTACTTTAAATCTAAAATGAATTAGACTTTAGTCTTCTTTCTTAGAATATGGCAAATAACCCAAATTTAAGAATGCATGTTCTGATCTTCTGAAGATACTTAGGAGTCGACATGGATTCCCACCACAATCACAGGTTGTAGATGTCTAAAGTACCTTTGAAAAATTGAGTCTCAGCCCCTGACAGTATATTGGAGCCTCCTCATAAATAATTGTCTGCCTATAGAGATCTTTGAGTCCTGGGCCATGGTTTAAGAGTGGCCTTATTCTTATTTGTGACTAGCTGGAACTTTGAAACAGAGCTGCCTCTTCTATAACGGGTTCCCCAAACAAGACCCCCAAAAGGCTTTTAACTTGAAAAAGCCAACTCGCCAGTCCTCCTTGGCAGGCCCTTCTCCTGTGAAGGGCTTTCATCCCCCTCCGCAAGCCTGACTCCATGTGCTTCACCATGGTTTTGCAGGCTCCTGGCATAGGTTTCAGGCTCCCTGCTCATCTGTGGACAAACCTTGCGTCACCTGAGCAGGCTCGCTTGCTCCCTCCGAGAAGATAAATCTATCTTTTCTTTGGATATTTCCATCTAATCCAACCTTTTAAAGAAATGTAAGACCGTGTGAATAAGAGTAGAAAACCCAAGCTCTGTTCTGTCTGTTTAATGTTCCCTGTAATTCTTTCAGGTGGTTACAGCTGGGCAAGTCATTGCAGAATTAACCTTCCTGGTTGGTACAATTGCAATGGATTTAAGAAGTCACTTAGTCCACCTTTCCACTCGAGGGCGGTATCAGTTTTGCCATTCTCGACATACCAGCTCCTTCTGTAGACCTCCAGAGTTTGAAGATTTCCCAAGGAAATCTGTTCCAGCGCTTCACTCTTCTTACCAGCCAAGAGTTTAACAAGCCCAGTGCGTCCAAGCTTTTAGCATTGGCCTTGTTTTCCTGACCTTCGGGAACTCTCGTTGATCTTTGGATCCCTTCTAAATGCTCCACGTTTTCTTGAGACGCGGTGCCAAAACAGAGCATCATATTCAAGCTGAGACCTTGCTAGCTCTGAGAAAAGTGGGTGGATTACCTCCTGCGTCTCCCCAGCCACGGTTGGGTTTTTACATGGGCAAATGGCCTTGCCTTTTCTGCAGCTGGGTGACATCGATGACTCACATTCAGCTTGTGACTCACAAAAGCCCCGAGAACCTTTCCTACAGATTTGCCACTTAGTTACTACCTGTTCGGTATTTTATAGCTGGTTATTCCTGACTGAGCGCACATCTTGAACATGACCCTGTTGAACAGCCTCTTTTTTTCCCCCCCTTTTTGAGGACATAGCTGCAATTTGTCAGGATCGTTCTGAATTTTTATTCTGCCCTCCAGAGCGCTTTCAGTGCTTCTCAGCTTGGTGTCACCTACAAATTTAATAAGCRTAGTCAGTATTCTATCACCTAGGTCATTAATGACAGTATGAAACATTGATGGACCCAGAACAGACCTTTCTGTGTCATTTCTAAGTGAGTCAAAGAATTGCTTTTACGTAGTGAGCTCGTTATATGGCATGGATAATTGTATTATATTAATGAAACCGAGGAACAGAAGGAAGCGTCCACATCTGACAGTGATGGTGGAAGGAAAAAAAAAAAAAAACCTCACCTACACCAAGATTACCTTTTCTCCTCCCAGTTTTTTGCGTGAGTTGTAGTTGTTTGACTTTGTATAGTTACGCATGGACTTTACAAAGGAAGAACAAAACAGATCATCTCCTTGTCACTCTAGGACTGAGCTGGGAATTTAGAAGTCCTGTAATGAGAAAGAAAGAGTGTTTAGGTAACCTTCATAAGCAATGTAAGCTATGCTTCATTCCTCCGCCTGCCCAGAAAGTACAGAGAGTAGAAATTAATTCTATAATTTAAATGAAAAAAACTACAAGGATTTATAATAAGAGAGGTTTTTCTTCCCGTTTTGGAGGAACTCTGATCTCGTGGATGCTTACGCAAACGGGGCCCAAGCCTTTGCCATTTCAGTTGTGTGACAGCCCTTCCCGTAGAGCTCGATGATGCCAGTGCCACGAGTGCTTTGTGCTAAATTATGCATTTCCTTAACTTTTATTTTAATATGAAATAACACTCTTAAAAATGTTTTCAGTGTTCTGCTGTGGAAACAGACGCCTGTCTCCTCATTTATAGTGATAAAGTCTCGGTGAGAAGACATACTGCGTTCATGTATCATGTCCCTGTGAGCTAGACATAACATTTGAATTACTGATTACCTGCATTATTTGTAAAAAATCGTGCAGCTGGACAGCTATGGCCCTGGGGAGTCTCCAAAGCATTAATTATTTCAGTGAGGTCCTGACATGTATTATATCCATTAAGATGTGTCTATACCTGCCTGCCTTAAACCTTAACACCTCAAGGTCACCCCAGTTACTCAGCTATTAGCATATATGCAGAATAGATCTGATAGCATCTATGCAGAATATATTTGATTAGGAGACTCTCTCTTACAGCTTTGGTTTGCAGTGTTGAAGCAAAGCTCCTGTTATTTATTCAGTAGCAATATTCTCCCAGGAATATACTAAAGCAGTTTTGTTTTGGTTTGTTGGGATGGTTATTTACAAGCCCACACACACGCGATAAATGACAAGCTGATACGATTCTTTTGTTGTCTTAACAGCATTTCCATGAAACTATGGCTCATGTGGAATAATCTATTATATTATTACTTTCAATTTATTTGACACCTGTCCAATACTCTAGACACTTCTATCTATCTCAGGTACTTCTATAGCTTCCAGTACAATGGTATTTTTGCACTTCCGATATTTTTCTATGTCATTTATCTTTGGAATGTCTATGTGAAATATTCCCACTTATGAAATAGATAGGAAAAAGTAGAAAGAGACTAAACTGACAAGACAAACAGCAGGAATCCTCTGCTGGAGCAGAGGCATAGCTCTCAACTCATCCCCAACTAGTGATAYGGTTTTCCCATCTACAAGATCACAATACCTTAGTTAAGCATTTAGAGGGGGGAAAAAAAGAAGGAAAAAAAAAAAAGAAAGAAAGAACAGCTTGTCCAGGCTTTGCTTCCTGGTTTATATTTCCTATTTCTTATTTTTATTTCAGGTTTTTTTAGTTGTAATCTGCRTCACGTGTCCTATTGCTCTTACTGTCCCAGCACACTGAGACTCAGATGCCCGGTCTCAGTTACGCTGTGTTCGAGGCTTAAGTTTCCACCACGGGGTCTGCARAGGCTTGGCAGCACGAGGACTCAGAGCTCCTCCATCCTTTTGATATCAGAGGTTTTAAATCTCTATGGAGCTATTTTGCTGCAGCATGTTGCAGTTTAAAAATGCCGTGCATGTTACGAGATTTCTTCCAGTACAGTCGCAGATCCCATGTCCCTTATGAAAAGCATACGGGATTTTTTTTCCCCACATGGTACAATCTGTCGGCTCCGTTACTAATTGTGCTATTCTCCTCGTTTAATCTTGCTGCTACTCCCTCCCATTGGACAGGAGGTCATCCCATGGCTTCGTTTCTGGGAGAAGCAGCTGGAGATGGCTGCACACGAATGACCACACGTATTTAAGGTGACATTTTCCCCATTCCCAAGCATCACATGGGTGGTTGCAGTCGCCGTCGCTCTGAATGGCAATCCCGTTGCCTTTTGGGTTTGTGCTTCCATCCAAACAGGCAGTACGGAGCTCTCTTCTCATGTTCATGTATGTGCCCTGCTTGAGTGGCCTGGAAAACAGCAATAGCCGAGGCGTCCAGATCGTTCCCAGGTGGCAGTTGACCATGCTGAGCTGCCGTGTCCATCATGTCGTCTTGTACTCCCTGCCTGTCATGGATTACGACTGAAGGGGCAAATTTCTGCCCCGTGTTTTGTTTGCTTGGAACCAGCCCTTTGACAAGCATGGGGAAAACTTGGCTGGGAGCTAAGGACCACGCTCCCTGCCCAGGAATGTGTGTGTTGGGGCCTGTGCTTCCTCCTCCAAGGGCTCCTCACGTGTTCCCCACGCAGTCCTCTCTCCAAGGCCTGTCCTGTTCTGCGTGCTGTATTTTCACTCTCAAATCAGGCAACCGTAGAGACGTGCTGGTTCTTACCTGCCCAAAATGAAATCTCGAAGCTGGGACTTGACAAAATACCTGTAAATTGGCAGCCTCAAGGCAGGCGCCGCTGACAGCGCTTTCTCCTCTCCTGCAAATCTCAGACGTTCGTACGGCCGGAATAAACCTGAGCTGGTCAAGGCGCGCTGTCTTTCTGCGAGAAGCTGGGTTAAAGCAAGGCTTATATGTTGAGCGTCTGATATTGCAGTGAGCTGCAAAAGACGGAAGAGTAGGGACTGGCAATTTGTGAGCCTGGGACTGCGAGTAATGAAAGAAGAGCAAAAATAGAGGCGGAATGGGCTCGGAAAGACTGAGAGCAGAAAGCTATTGATATGGAGAAATACAATATTGGACAAAGGCAGGAAAAAAACATGAATTTGCAAGTGCTAATACTATGTGAAATTTGCAGGAATTTGATAGGACTAGTAGAAACRGTGCATATTTGAATACAAAAGTTTTATGAATATACATCTCTAGGGGTAGAGTGTTGGTAATCTTAGGAGAAAAATGTGTCCAATCTGACTGATGTACAAACTGATACTGGCACTAACATTAGCTCAAGATCTGCCAAAGCAATTTTGCAGTCTATTACGAAGGTACAAGGACCATATTCACTGGATTTACTTGCAGCCAGGATACATTATAGCACATGGGTGATATAATTTGACCTGCTTAGCACACAAAGAAATGTGAATAGTGCCAATTTGGTGATACAGCCTTGGTATGTTGCTTAATAACTGGGGGTAGCTGAGTATGTAATTAAAATAAAAACATAAAGATACTCAGTAGCTTTTGAATAAGAAGGGGAAAAAAAAAAGGAGTAATAGCGAAGAAGTCGAATAGTGGAAATTTCAAATGACATTTAAATTAAAATCCTGCCCCTATTTGTAAACGTGACAGTGTCTCGTGTGGTTTTGATCAGCACAATATGCTATCCTYGTATCGGCGTAGAAACCGAGTTTGTTCGCAGCGCGCTCACCATCAGATTCCTGTGGGTGGTGGGGGATGTCCCTTTATAAAAAGCACTTGATTTAAGTGGGACAAACGAGTTAAATATGGGTCCGTGTCTGTTGATGCAGAAAGCCGAGCTAAAAGTGCGTTCTTGCTCTTCATGGAAAAGCTTCCTGGACTTGATTCAGTGCTTCTCTGCGAGTCTCCCAGAATCCAGGAGAAATTCATACAAGCGGAAAAGGTCATAAAATGCCCCAAACAAATTGCTCTAAACAGTGTAATCTATAGGTGGGAAAGGGGAGATACGGTGTTTTGTCTTTGTTTTCCTCCAGAAGTTCACCCTACATTTCTGCTTTGAACAGACTTCTCTTAAAAAGCATGTAGGAAATTTCCAGGAAAGTCCAATACGTCTGTATTTTATTGTGTTTTCAAGTAGGATAATGATTTCAGAGACAACTGATTATATAATTTTGTTTATTTTTATAACATTTTGTGTTTCTTTTTATTATATTTGCATAAATACAAGTAGCTTTARTACTAGTTAGCTGAATCTCTGGAAAAAGGGCATCTAAAATTTAAATATTTAAAAAAATTTTTTCCTGTGAAAATGTTCCCCTGTAATTCTTCCTTCCTGCCCAAATTGAGCTGATGTTCACATCTATCCATGAAAGCAGTCATGCTAGTCATTAAACAGCAGTGAAGTCTGCCATTCAAAGTAAGGTTTTTTCCTTATCCTGTACTGCTCACTTGCCTTCTCTGTGTTGTAAAAGATGCAGAAGGCGCTTTTCCAGTATTTTCAGTCTAAATTAGTAATTCCTAAGGTCCATGAGAAAAAGGTAAGCCATTTGTTGTTGGCCACTGTCACCGTAGTTCACAGTGTTTTTAACAGCAAGCTGGATGATCACACTGAATAGTGATCCGCAAGAGAGAGCGAAGGCTGGCAATGGTCAGTTAACCCAAATTGTTGAGGGACCACTAACGTAAAGAAATGGAAGCAACAAGGACAAGAGAAAGGGCAGGTTTTACCTGAGATATTTTGAGGGACTACATTTTCATGAAAGTGGTTCAACAGACCAAGAGATGTCTCCATTGAAGCTCTCTAGGTGTTGGCAGGTTCCACAAGCGATTTCACGGGTGAAGCGAATGACTTGGGGGAGTGAGGAGGCGAGAAAAAGTGTATTGGGCAATGCTGGCAACTCAACTAGGAGCAGCAAAAAACAGTTCTATGCTTTTGTGAAACTGGAGCAAGTTCTGGAGCAAATTTAGACATTGTGCAGAACACTGACTGTGCAGTGGGCAAAGACTGGCTCATTTAGTGGCTACAAAGAAAGGGGGAAATGAAGTTATCAAAGGCATCAAGAGGATGCTTTTGATTCTGTTGTAAGACGAATTACTCACAACGCCGGCTAGAAGGTCAACTTGAGATAGATTCTGCGGAAAGAAGGAAAGCAAACAAAAGCTAAAAGTGCCACCAAGAGGAGCAAGCCTTGAGTCATATTTCTGATGTGGGAAAGGAAAGGCAGATGAGACATGGGAATCTAGGGTCTGAGGAGATGAATGACTAAACCATTTGCGTCTGTATGACAGTACTTTTATTACTAATTCGCCTTCACCATGTTCTTCCCCACTCACTGTAGTGCGTGTTTTCATTAGACCACGGGCTCTTGGGACAAGAGCCGTGACTCCCTGTGTCTCGTACGAGACCGAGGACACTGGCTTTGACTGAGGGTTTTGAGCTTTCTGCTGGAAGTGTGCCTGTCTGCTTATGCATATGGATAGCCATTTGTATATGTTTGCGTAGCAGAGGAGAAACGTTGGATAGCGTTCGCAGGCTTCACAGGAGCGATGCAGAGGGAGTAGGCGGCTGGTGCCGTAGAACACGGAAGGGCTTCGATGGTACGAGGGAGTGGGATGACAATTAAGACTACAAACACTGTTTATGATTTGTGGTCGCTGTACCTAACTCTTCTGTTTTGAAACCTCCAATTATTTAGGTTTTCCCTGTATCTTTGTTTCGTGCAAAGAATTATTAGCTTAACCCTAATCTAACCATTTAATCTAACCCTTGCAAAGAATTGTTTGAAACACAGCCCCTTAAGACGTAAAGCCAAAAGGCAAGTGAGCATAACAYAAAAAAATTCTAATTTGTAAAAGCTTGTGCATTTTAAGCAACATTCTTCTGATTTCCTAGCCTGCGTTATGACTTTAAGCTCTTTAGATTGCCATTATTATGTCTAGGGATCATATCTTTTTGTTCAGTATAGTATGCATACGCTACCTGCAAGGAATATGAGGAGGGGAACCACTCCAGAAGGGTGCTCAGAAAAAAAATTTCCTAAAAAAATATTAAATATCAAAATTTGTGGAAATTGTCCTAATGTATTTATATGATGAATTCCAGGAAGTAGTAAAGGAGTTATGTTGAACTGGCAATCCAGAAGAGCAAAGTCCTACAACAAGATCAAATGGAAAACATTTAATAAATATTCTGTTGCAGCTACAGCACATTTATCACTGAAAACTGGTTAAGGCATCATTTAGCTGTGTGATTGCTCTCCGATGCTATAGTAACTGACATTTAAAAAATGCTTGGGTAGAGGAATATTTARGTTATTGGCTTTTTAAAATAAATATTTGCAGATCATATTTACAAAACAGATTATTTCACCCTCTGTTTATGAAGCAGTAAAAAGATCTGCTCATTTTCAGTGCAGTCTTTTACAAAGATCGTCGTGTCTAAATGCTGATTTTACAGTCGTGTGCCCAATTAAATACAAAGCATTTTTTTTCAAAATCAATCATTTACATGGTGTGTATCTGCACAGGAAATCACAAGGTGGCTTTTCTTCTCCTTTGCAGTTGATGTGGGGAGAGATAGTCTTTGCCCCAATTCGCGTTCCCCTGTCTTGCATTACCCAGCTGATCCTGCCACTGCTGTGCACCGTTTCCCAGCGGAGCACAGCTGGGACCTCACAGCAACCACACGAATACTCCGTATATCTTGTCTGAGAATGCACAGAAGAAACTGAGACCTTTCTCAGAAATACAGATTTTGTTSTTTAGACTCGTAGATTGTTTCTCAGTCCCACAATGCAGAGGACAGAAGTTGATTAATTTCAATGATTCCGATTCGGAGTAAAAATGCAGGTTGAACAAAAGCACATACCAAAGCCCTGATGAACTTTCAAATTCCTAAAATGCTTGCAAAAAAAATACATATATTTGTTTTGAGTTTMTTTATTTATTTCAGTGTGCATCTGGAGAATGATGCAGCCTATAAATTGCATGCAGGGAAGAAGAATGCAAATAGCAATAAGGATATTCAGCTGCTATCCTTACTGCTGTTTATTTTATTTTATTTTTATTTTTTAACTGATAACTGTGCTGTACAAAATAGTTTGTGATCTCATTCATCGACTTCTGAAGTCAGTGAGCCTTTCCTGAAGAAACCTTTTGGTCAGGCACAGGGAATTAGAGAAGACCATGACTTCTAGTCCAGGAAAGTGGAAATTGGTCTGTATTCATGAATATACTATATAATTTTTAGGCTGATGTAAATCAGGCTGGATTACTAATATCTATTTCCTAAGGAAAGAGTCATACCTTAATTACCATGCTAGATTCAAGGTTTACAAAAATAACAGCTCAGCAACAAATGAGGATCATCTATCCTGTGTTCATCATCATGTGTGCATAAGCAGAGCTACTGTGAAAAATTAATATGTGATCATATAATTAAGGACTGTACAATAATGGATAAAAGCAGGGCAAATCCTAGCTGATTGAGCAGTCATAATACTTTTGTTCTTTGCAAGTGTGCGGTTCTGCAACATGTTCTGCAACATATAAATAGAGCGTCGGAAAGAATAAAATATTTAAAATAAGGCATAATACAGAGCATTTCCCTCCTTAGCTCTGAAAATATTAGACATGTCAATCAATAAATCATGGGTTTTTTTCCTTTTTTCTTTATTTTGTTTATGAGAAGTTAACGTATAATGGATTTGAATGATAAAAGCACTGCACACACACAAGCACATAAATATATGCCATCCAGCTTTCTTTTTGTCTTTTGACAAAACTTGGAATTCTTTGGATGAGCAATAGTTTTCTGAGGCAACGTCTCGTTCTTTTGCATGTTGTTGCGGTTTGTTTCTGATGTCAAAAATAGAAGCTTTTTGAGAGCAGAGTGATATTAGTAGTAAAGAGCTCTACCAGCAGAAACTATTTGTTGTAGTAACCTACTCTGGGATTCATCAGTGAAAATGATTGTGAGCATAGACAGTCATTCTGCTAGGCTCATTTTCTTTTTTTTTTTTTTTTTAAAAAGCATTCCTACCCCGAATGTCTACTCTTTACCTGTATTAGATGATTGATGGTTATTCTTATCTTGATTTARCAAGTTATCTAGAAATTGAAATTTCGTCCTTGAGGCTACAGATGCCTGTACGTGTGTGCACGCAGTTGTGCATTTAAGTCGTACTTTGCAGTGAAGTGGATCTCTGTGGCTGTAAAGAAGCCCGTGAAATATTCATTTGGTAAATACGGGTCCTTTTGTTTTGCGCAAGCACGTGGTGGTAGTTAAACAGGCTCAGCAGAGATGTTTGCAGGTGCATCRTATGGTGCGGCCATGGACATGAGCTGGTCCGCTCCCCCCTTGTCCTCTGTAGGACGAGGCTACATCCCTCAGCGGAGGTATATGGTGGCCGGAAAACCCATCCTGATGCAGTATTGTCACCATCGCCTGATTTTCCTGCTTTATGGGAAAGCTCTCCAGAAGCCCTTGCCATTGCCCGTTGCAACGTACCTCATGTTAAACCTACTGCCTTTGAAAGCACGGCAGTAATCAAACATTGATATAATTGAGATAATGACATAAGCGTGGCAATTACCATGTTGCATCCATTCCCCTCCTC
The DNA here is from genome assembly GCF_003343035.1 of Apteryx rowi. NCBI lineage: Eukaryota > Metazoa > Chordata > Aves > Apterygiformes > Apterygidae > Apteryx > Apteryx rowi. Next base: position 3,172,669 of record NW_020449974.1, read on the forward strand.
GAGGCAGCGCTTTCCGATCCCCGAGAACAAGCTATTAATATATAGATATTTTGGCGGAGAAGCAGAGGTCACTCGCTCTGCTTGGAGGCTTGTTCTGCGTCACTGGAGAGGGCTTTGCAGCGTCGACTTGTCAAAACCCTTCCCATGGCCAACCCCAGTCGAGCCCTCTGYGCTAAGAGAAAGTCTTTCGTAGGTCAAGCCTCAAAGACGGTTTCCGGACTGAGGCCAAAAGGAGTTTACACTTGGTAGATACCCTTTAGCTCTTCTTTTGGAACTGGGGCTGAATGTCGCATATACACTGCATAAAGCATTTTAATGTGCGTGTGGATCTCCTTAAAATGGACAGTGGYAATTTAGCAAACCAGGGAACGCGCTTCGTGACAACCAGTGTTTGCGTTACTTTTTCTCCTAGAGAAAGCTCTTTTTTTGATTCGTATTTGTTTTTCCTCTTCCTCCTCCTCAGTTCTTGCAACTTTTAATAACAATTGTCAAAACCAAAAATCTGGGAGAAGAAGTAACCTTTTCCTTTTTTTTTTTTTTTTGGAAATAGCCAGTCTTTATGCCTCTACATATTAATTCATTGCAAAAATCTCTTCTGTTCTCTGCGAARCGTCGTAAGGGTATTTTCCTAACCCATGCTGTGATTGCAACTTTGCTATTAAAATGACCTTCTTTCTACTCCGGCTTTCAAGACCGAGGAACGGGTGTGCAGCACGCGTACTTGCAAGACACACTTAAAAGCAAGCTGTGTTTTAGCCTGTGCCACAAATTGCTCTTAGCAGTGCTGCGCCGCTGAGATCCTGCCTCCATCACGTGCTACCTGACTTGGGAGCGTTCACATAATTATAATATGCTGGGCGTTCCCTGAGAGTTCGTGAAAATAATTCTCTCTAGAAGTTTCTTCTAGAAACATTAGCGCTGTACAAAGAGCAGAATACAGCGTAGTTTCACAAGTTGAATCTTTACACTTCTCTCCCACATAAAAAGATCATTAGGAAAAAAAAAAAATCGTTTCTGTGCTTTCTGTGCTTGTTACTGCAAGATTTAAAAAAAAAAAAAAAAAAAGACTGTTCACTTTACACTAGAGAGGTAATATGCATCATGGCACCACTTTAAGATGAGTTACTTCCTACCCATTTCACACTTTAGAAATAATTACTTAACACAGTGCAGCCCATTTTATTCACAGTAACTTTTTCTCAGTAATTTACTTAGTAGTTTCGAAATGAAAAGCATCATGCGGTGTGGAGAGCGACAGAGCTTCTCCTGCCGGGCTTTAGTTTATTTTCTAAAATTTCTTTAGGCGTTTGATCATCATGGAATTGACTCACCCTTAATGCTAATTGCCGTACTACAGCAAACTTGCCTAAAATGCGGGCTATTAGGAGGAGAGCTGGCCTGGGAAACTGAAACGGAGTCTAGTTCCCGGAGATCGTGGATTCAGTTGCAATCTCGGTGGCACGTGGCCCGACCTTGTGCGAGGTGCGCAACCTCTGCGATTGCTCCCGTTTTGTTGAAATCATAGAACTTAAAGAAAACATTTATTCAACGATAATTTTATAGTTAATGCCAATGAAATTACAGGGTATTGCATATAAGAATAGAGTAATAAGATAGGGAATGGGGAATGTTATGTCGCATTACCGCTAAAATTGCTGTTGAAGTCACGGTAGAATCAAATTAGGAAATGTTTAAAATAACTCTATTTAAAAGAGTTCACCTACATAAAAAGTAGGTTTAATTCTGACCGTCAAAGTTTAAGTTGTTTAGGAGGGCAAGAGGAAAACCAGGTGTAGAAGTCAGTAGGCGCTTTTACCAATTACAGTCAGTTCCTATATGCATCTTGCATTAAAAAGTATTCTGAAGAGCTGCAGACGTCTGTGGGTAACTTCTGATCTACCACCTTTGCAAGTCTTGGTACGAATCATGCATTATTCAACACTAAAATACCTCCTGCAATGAGTAACTCAGTACAACTCCAGATCAGTAATTCAGCTCAAAAGCCAATACGAGCTGATAATGTAGGAATATCCAGGGGAATTTAAGAATTTAAATCCCCATAGACTTTCAGTCCTTCTGCCCTTTTGAAAAACACCTTTTGAATGAGACGCTTTTGTCTCACTGGATGAATTTTCAAAAGCATCTCAATAACTTAGCAAAATATAAAAAACTTTGGAGCTGAGAAACCAAATCCAATCACATTTTAATGTTGTTTTGGGCAGCTAATCTTCCTTTGGCACTTTTGAAGGCTCTATCACTTTCATTTACGAACGTCGGAATGGAGGTGGTGCCAATTAGCACCACCACAATAGCAAATCTCTTTGAAAGCTATTTCAGGTCTTGCAGTAGAACCACAGCTTTCAGTCTGCTGGGATTTCGTTTAGCAGTCTTTAAAAATGTTTACACTTCATGTCCTACAAGAAGTCTTTGTGGCAGTCTACCAAAAGAACTATCTTGTATTTAGCCCCTTTCGAGATATTTTGGTGACTTCAGTTTTGCCAGGAGAGGAAGATGTGTCAAGGAAATTTTAAAAATAGAATTAACTTTATCCTTTTTATATTGAAAGACTTGGCAGAATGTAAGTTGTTCCTCACCACAGTGGTTCTGCATGCTGCACGTTCATTTATTTTCTTCCTTTTCCATTAGATACGAGACCTTAACAGTTCAATGTTATTATTATCAAAGATAGCTGAGTTAACTTGTCATATTGCACATTCACAGTAATAACCCATTTTGCAGGCAGTTCTGTGGACGTGCAGGGCTATTCATTCAATTACCCTACGGACCAGGTCAAATTAATGACTGTCTGTCTCAGGAATACAGAAGGTAAAGGTACAAATCCTGTTAAAGGCTACGAGTCTATGAGCTAGGAATTACAACACGAACATTTTAAATGCTTTTCACCACGGAGGTATCCAAGACCTGGGCCACGCGTCGTGACTTCGTATGCAGTGCAAGGGAGCAGATGCATCTTAGCAAAAGTACCCCCAAAAAGTGGAATCACCTCAATCCAGCAGAGTAACTGTGCTGAGCACAGTGCGAGCCCCCATACTTTCTGGATCTTAAAAGAGAATCAAGGTTGGTAGGCAGAAGTCCTTTTCCAGTGAAGGTCTTGTGCTCACGCTGTATTTTGAAGACGTATGCTGATAGTTATTTTTTGGAACATCTTTTTGATTCCTTTGTATCGAAATTCAGTAGYGATTATTCTGCCGCTGCCGTTTTATTTAATCGCTGAGTATCACCCGGGGAATGAGAGACCTGGGTCTGACCCCCTGTTGCGGGGAGTCACGTATCTTTACTTCTTTTACACCTCTGCGCTGGGCGTATATTTTGCCTAAATTGTTGAAACTGAGCTACCAGGCAGTTTGGGATGAAGGGGTGGGAGGGACCCCAGGGAGCAGAGCACGTGCCTCCGTATCCCACCTGAGCGCTCGAGACCCAACGTTTTGGGGCAGGTTTGCTTTTGCTCGGCCATTCAGCTCCAATAGTCTTGTATTCCCGTTTCATCCATTTAATCTAAATCATCCTCTTGATGATTCCAAAAATACGGCTTACGTTTAAGCGGAAATTTGGAGTATGCCGGCCACGTGAATGTTTTGATCTTGTGTCAACTGAAGATAATGGTATCATTCCTGATGACTTGGGAGGGAGCATGGAAAGGCTTTGTAAATGCACCAGTGATCATTTCAGTAAAGGTCTTTATCTCTGTGTATGTATTTTTTTCTAAGAAGAGAAGAAAAGAGGAAAAAACTCGGAAATCTAAAAGGCGAAATAAGGACTCTAATCAGTTTATAGCTTTAAAGCATTGTTTTATGCGTAATTAGCTTAGAATAGCATTTACAGAGGGCTTTTACTTAAAAAAAAAAAAAAAAACAGTTTAATAAAGACTCTTGATGAAAATGTCACAGAGTTATTTTCAACAGTCTTTTGTTTCAGACATCCCAAATGGGCACTCCGTTATTTTGTGCGGGCTCTTCCGCTAATGCCCTGTAATTGTGTTTCGCTACCTCTGATTAAAGCGACAAGTAATTGGAATGGATATCGCTTAGCACATTGATCCGAGGAGGTGGCAGGAAGGGAYTACGGCTTTGCGCTGTAGAAATCGGAAGAGCTCGTCCTTGGCCGCTGCGTTTTTTTTCTTTTTAATCCCTCTTTTAGGAGTTTAAGTAGATGCAAGTTCTCGTAGTTTTGTTTCGTTTTGCTCTGTTTCGTCACTTGCCCCTCGTAGTTGTGGTGGTCAAATGTTGTCGTCACATGGAGCCTGATGGATACCGTCAAATGGTGGTGTTTGTTAAATGTTGCAAGACCTCCCCTGCACTTTTCCACCCCTCCTCTTTTCTTAGCTACCCAGTCGTACTTAAACTGTTTTAACAGATAAGTTTGTAATAGAAAATATGGTAGATGTTATTATTATTTTATCCCTTACAAGYGTGAATTATCCTTATAATAATAGAATATGCTTTTCTCAAGAGCTCGTATAAACTTTGGTAAACTTTAATTCTTTTTATTTACGTAGCCCATAACTATGGACTGCCAAGTCTTAAGGGAAAGAAAGAAATGCGTACTGTCTTMTTTTCCTCAAGTTATTTCAGCTTAAGACATGATCGCCAGAAGTGATTTAAAAGCAGATTGCAATTTACAGCTGGAAAGCAGTTGGTAGCTGAATTGGGAGTCTGTAGTGGACACCCTGTAAGTGGATGGCTGTGAAAAAAATTAGAACAATTTCRAATTCTGGAGTAAACACTTCTGACCTTCTAAATGGAGCAGCTGTAAGGTTTCATTTAACTGATGAGGGAGAAGGTTCTCAGCTGGTGTGAATTACTGTGGCTTCATTGAAGTTGATGGATTTAGAACAATTTACCTCGACTACATTTCTGTCCCCAGAAGTCTAGGGGTTTTATGCATTTAACTGTAACAGCATCAATTTTGTATACAGACATCAACTGACTAGAAATACGCAGTTCGTTCTATGAAAAACCTGATGTTTTCCTCCTCCCGTACTTTAACTGAAAGTGATATATTGCAAATTGCTCCAGATTAGGGTAAGGTTACCATAGGTTTTTATTTGAGGAAGTTGAGTTTAGAGAAATTCAGCTGCAGCTGTTTTTTTCTCCAGCAAATTGCCACTTTTCTGTGACTAGCATCTGGCTGTGTCTTGCCATTACGGTGACAATCACACCTTTAATTACAAAGATAAGAAACAGGTTTTACACAACGTTGTCCTAAGGCCATGGGTAGTGATGACCAAAGTATTAAAGTTTTGTGGTTTTATGTGTGTATAGGTTAAGGGGGGGTTGAAGGGTGAGAGAGCCTGGAAAAACTAGCAAGGGTGCTAAGATCTAATGCCTAATCTTAAATTTATAAAGTATGTTCCTTTTAGACAGTGGGAAGAAAGCGAATTGTTCCAAGACTCCTCAAAAATATCACGCCCYGGAGGTACAGGAATGACTTTTGGGGGAGTTTGTTAAAAGCGGATGCCCTTACAACATTAATATATTTAAGTTCTCTCAAAGAAAATTATCCAAAACGTGCAGAGTTTGTCCAAGATGCAGTCTCTGGGCTGAGCCTTAGGAGGGCTGGACATTCTTGTAGTTAGGAAGAGGGGGTTTCATCTCATGTCCCTTAGTCACTTAAGAATTAACCGTCTAGTATCATGACACTCCCTCCATTTGTGGTGGATGCAGAAGCAGCCCCATGTAGTGATATGTATCCCATATTAAAATAGATGCATAAGACAGGTGGATGAACTGTGCTCTAGAAATGCCTGTAACTACGTATTGAATATAGAAGGAGCCCAGATAGCTAGGTTAGACTCAGTACTTTTAGATGGTAAAATTAAATGAGATGGATCYTACCCTGAGAACGCTCTCTTCGTTCTCTAAGTAGAGTGTGCGCYACATTATAATTTAATGAAATAACAGCTCTCAAATGATGGCAATAAATCCTCTCCCTGGGGAAATACTGTTGATGTCACATTTTCAAAGATACAGTATGTAATGGCTGTAGAAGTAGGCTGATGGCGAGRCTGGCCAGGTGAAGGAGGTAGGATGGTTTCTACCTGATGAATATTGTTCTGCTGTCTGGACAGATGCCTGGCTTCATCAAGAGGAAGAGTGTGCTCTCTTCCAGCCCGTCTTGCCTCCAGCCTGCTGGTTGGGGTCCTCTCTTAAAGCATGGAAGAGATGGCTTTGAACACCACCAAGCTGAAGAACGCACTGAACGTCCAGCTCAATGCTTTATGCATTTTCCATAAAAAGGGGCACTGCTAATCTTTCACTGTCCACATTTTTCTCAAGAAAATGGCCATGCATGGACTTTAAAAGGAGCCAAGTGCTGCTCCCATGTGCCTGGCACCTTGGGTCGGGCTCCTAAGGGAAAGAAGGTCATTTGCTGCATCATGCTGGGTTTCGGTTGTGGGGCAAAACCTGTGCAGCTAGACTGCTAGAGCTTGCAGAGCCGTCACCCCTTAGAGCACTTTTAGTTCAAATGGTCAATGTAAGGGGCAGGTTTTGGATCTCRGCTTTGGACTTTTAGCTCAAGATTCCTATTTTAACCTTACTCTAGCTTCTAATGTAGGTTTGGCTCCCCCCCCGCCCTCGCAAAAGAATAGTGTAGATTTTTTACCTAACCAAAATCAATGTGATTTTTGTGTCACACTTGCCTTGGCACTTTTGAAAATCCCACCAGTTGCTTTTTCTGCATTTTTGGTACCTCAGTATGCTGAAAAAGCCAGTTTTGGTTAGTAGCTAGAGAAAAAAAAAGGCTGTGTACTCAGCACAGTGACTTTGGTAACTCTAATTCAGAAATACACAGAAATACAGAAATATTCCACATATATCTACAAGTGAAAAAAAAATAATACTGCCATGATTCTCAAGAGTGAAAATGGTCTGCATTTTCAGCAACCTCTAATATTAATCTAACTATTCATTTTTCAAGTCGTTTTTTTTTTTTTAGGGAAGCTGAGATGCCAGTACATGATAATGGGTTCATGTCAGTTTAATTATAATAACTGTTATTTAGGAACTAAAATAGTTAAGCCCTAATCCTAACTGTGCTCTTCAAAGCAAACTGTTGTCATCGAGAACATTTCTGAAAGCCCTTGGGCATTGCCGCAAGACAAGTAATGATTATAACTGTGAATTGGGCAAAACAACAAAAGCAGCAGCAACAAACCAACCGAAGTCAAGTGCTCCACTACCCACAAATTTGCCTTTTTGTGAGAGGACAGGAGGAAGAACAAGGCACACGTGGCTGATATTAAACACACTGCTTAGTTCAGCCCTGGAAGGCACTCGAGATATTGCGGCAATGTGGACTGCATACGAACACACATAGAGAGGAACAAAAGAGTCGTCTTCCCCCGTTTACATATGTAGTTTCCATGATTTCTTTAGTTAGTTGCATATTTAGTTTTATTTGGGCACGGACCTCTCTAAAACTTGCTTGGACCCGCTAAGATGTGTGCACCTGAGATGTGGATGTGGTATCCAGCTCCCGGTTCATGAATACATTCTCTTGCCTTTACTTGCTCTCTGGCAAAGTAGGGATGTGCCCTCCCCAGCTTTGTGCATCGTTGGGATTATTTATGCTACAGTGGCATCAATTACGCTCACCGAGATCTAGTTGCAGTTCTGTAAAGTAATTAAAACCTGCTGAAAGCACTTGTTTTGTTCAGGGAGAACTTCTTGGCTGTAGCTCACGTTTACATGCAGGCTTTTTTGTGAATGGTGTTGTCGAACTGAGCAGGACTGTGGAAGTGCCTTGAAGAAAGGCTGCAATTCAGCGTTTTATTGCAACATGGCGAGATAATGTACATACAGGAATCTTTTTGGCTTGCCCTGGCTCATATTTTGTGGTGACCGAACCTTCTTCCTTCTTTGCAACTACCACTGGATAAACAATATCAAAAAGACCTGAGTAGAAAAGTGTTTTCTAAACAACTTTTTTTTCCCCCCCATTTATGCAAAGTTCCCCTTTATTTTTCCACCAAGAGCAGAGGAATGATTAAGAGGAMACTGGAACATACAAATTAAAATTCAGTGTTAAGATGGCATACAAGTGATTACAGAGCCTCCAGTCTAGTTGCTGTCTTAGAGTAAATGCTAAAAAAGAAAATCATCTATAGGTATACATTTAAAATGTGGATGAAATCACTGACTTGAGTGGAACATAATTCACATTCACRCCATGTTCGTAGGAGCTTTTCTTACCATTCCAACATTTTTTTTTAAATTCCTTTTAGGATGTCTTCTTCAGCTCATATATAGGGGGACCTCCCAATGAGGTCCCTCATTTTTTCTAAAATATGTTTTGCTGACCAACCTCCCTAGCTAACAGCTAGGGTTTTCAGCTTCCAGTGAAATTTCGCCTCTACTCACGTCTGCTAGGATGTATGAGCTAGCCTTCTCCTGACCCAAAATTACTCGTCTTAACCTGTCAGAAGAAGACTATGTATTGGTATGTTTAAACTTAGCTTTCTGCTAAAAAGCACTGATGCAGCTTGTGTCTGTTGTTCAAAATGTCTTCCTCTTAGTACTAAGGCTCCGTTCATCACTTTTAAAAGAGCTGTTGAACATGAGCACAGTTTTTAAAGAGTGATGTTGTTCAACATTTAAAAGAAAATATTAGGACCGATATATTTTTGAGCAGCAATTTACGCCTTAATAAAGCATTGTGGTATTGAATTCTGGATAAGCTGTAAATAATGGAGCCATCTACCTAGGGGCTGATGAAAATATAAAAGTATATCAAGGCACGGTAGCTTTTGAATCAATAGATAATCTTTCCACCTGTCTTCTAGAGGCTAAATTACTCTATAAATGACAATGAGGAAGTCTTGGACCTACAACATGTAATACACTACGAGCTCTCCTAGGCATTTTGGCTTATACCTAAAGCAACAGGAAGACAGAAGAATGTGTGAAAACAGTGGTCCCAAAACGTCTTACACAGTTTTAACCTTTTTTTTTTTTTTAATAAAAAAATTGTGATAAATTGACATGTTACACTGAGCTTCTACATTGGGCATTTTAAAGGAAAAGGAAAATAATTTTGTTAGGAACTCTTCCCAAGTCTCCTCTGATAGAATCATACACATTGGTTTTGYACCTGTGACATTATTTCTCGGCACTCCATTCCTTTCCTCCTGTAGGTTACTATGGTCAGCCGTGGTCGTCTGTCTGCTAAAAAAGTAGCTGACTATAAGACTTTTGTAATAACATGCTCAGAGTAATGGTTTTGCACCTTACATGACTGTAGCTAATCCTCCCTTTTAAATCTCCGTGTGCATGTAAGAATATTCATTAATATAATATCTAAGTCCTCCCCATAATAGTGGTAGCAATTTCAGTTGTTTTATGTACTGAAATTTCAGAAGTTTTGTGAACTCTTACAATTTCCATTTTGGGGGTATTTAGAATTATTCAAAACTGACAGAACGAGCATCTTCTGGAACATCTTCTGGATGCTGGAGCATCTTCTTTCCGCGGTGACTGTGTCTCATCCAAAACGCACCGTGTCTCTAGGCTGATCGGCCTGATTGGCCTATTCCTGATTCTGGGATATTCTCCAAGGTTGAAAAAGAAGGTCCTATAAGTACCTCATGCTGGTCAAAAGGGTTCCCTAATGAGCAAGTCTTGGGGTGTAAGTGTCCTCAATAGTTGTGAAGACATCGGAGAGATTTTTATTTTACTTCAGCAGTAKAAACTGTGAACAGCTCATGCAAAGGAAAAAAGGGGAAAAAAAGAACCCGTTTTTACAACGAAAAACAGTGTTTTGTCTTAGGAAAGATCATTCTGGCAGATGCTGAAATTTCTGAACATAATTACATGGTTTTGGCTATTAYTTTATTTATTTCCCTTCCAAACTGAATAGGATTGGATTTCCTAATCTAACTAAGCRCTTACCTTAATATTACACATATTTCTCTTTGGGTTTTCTTTGGGGCTTTTTAGACTTTGTTTAATATAGGTAGCACAATGATTATATTCTTTACTTGTTTTACAGGTTAGGAAATATTGTTGACAGCATTTGAGACTGTAAGCATTTTCTAGAACGAAATGATGGTAACTGGATTTCTCCAGGTCCTCATTAACTAGACATGCGTGTGCTGAAAAGTTACTCAACTTCTAAGTGCAGGTGGCAAATCAGGCTTAAAAATGCTTGAAAAATAAATCCAGGCAGCTGGATCTTACTTTGCCGGCACTGGGAATGAGACTGCAGCCTTGGGGTACAACTGTAATGGAAATCCCTTTTTGACCTAGCAGACTGCGTAGGAAGCACAGCCCCTGGCCAGGAGCCCTTTGAAATTAGCTCCTGATAAGCGGAAAAGAAATCAGGCAGGCAGGGAAAAACTCTAAGGAAACTGGGAGGGGAGTAACATGGCCTGGGAGAATCATTTGGAAATACGCTGAGTAAAAAACAGCGTGGAAACCCTGTTAGCGGTCACTCGCAATCAGGATATTCCATAATGAATATATTCTTCCATAACAAAGTTCTCCTTACTACGCCATGAGCTGGCGTGATTCTAGCCATAGGAACTGTGCATACCGGTATTTTGGCTTATGTATTCCAGGAATTCTGTGCATTTTTCCTTCTTCTCCTTTTATCCCAATGCCAGGAGCTCTTTTATGCTTCCTTTTTATCCCATCTCCAAAGTGTCATTCTTCCCTTCATAGAAAAAGCTTAACAGAGAAATGCCATGAGGTTTAATACCAAGCTCTTTGGGTTTTTTTCAGAAAAACAGGAAACTGCTAAATTCCCTTCTATCCCTTCTAGGAATGGAGGCCAAAAATTTAGCACAGAGCAACATTAATATAAGCGTATTTAAGGACTTAAATAAATAAACTTTAATAAACTTATATTTTCAGCACAGAGCAGATGGTGTTTGACAGACCTGCCTGAAGCTATRTAACATCACATGCCATGCTATTTATTTTCCAATAATGTGATTTACTAAACAAATTTCTCCTTTTTCGAAGTCATACAGTGAAGCAAGGGTTTTGTAACAAGAGTAAAAGGCAAAAACCACTTTACAAGTAACGGGTGAAGTGCATTCAAGCTAAACGACACCTAAAATTCCCGTATAATGAATAATTGTGCAGAACACGAGCGCAGTTTCTAAGATTTCATCTGTATTCATAATGATTTAATAAAATGCTGCCATGGAGAAACTCAAGAGTTGGATCGATCTCTGTCCACATTGTTTGGCAGCATGTTCTCCAGCATTGGCTCATACCAATTAGCGTCTCAGACAAAGCGTAGGCATGRTTTGGGCRATTGCATGGAGTAGGSACTCTTTTCAATAAGTAGTAYAGGTGAGGCTTTTTCCTGCTTTGGAGGGAAAAGGAGCTGGCCGAATGGACATTGCCAGTTCATGTTGGGTGGCCTAAGGGCCACAGAGTGGTCCCCAGTTTTCTTGTAGTTAGCAGTAGGGCCAATCTTCATGTAATTTAAAACTAGACAAAAAGAGCTGTAGGATAAACTTGAAAAGGGACTTAGATGCTAGATGTAAGATGTTGAGATGATGTAAGATGCTGGATGTAGGCTACCATGGCCCTACTCTCACTATTTAGTCAATGATAGTTTCCTCCAAAGACCAATGCAAAAAAGCCTAAGCTGGGAGCGTAACTCCCATACTCTAAGTCARTCTCTCAAAATTTCTATCCTTCCTCCAGTAACTTTTCAGGGAATGTAGGGAGCCTTTGCTCCTAAACTTTGCCTTATATCAGGTGCCTGATTTATTCAGTAGCATTGCTTCCCAGAGCTGGCCATCTTGGAAGAAGTCCCAAGATCATATTCAGGGCACTTTTATGTCCCCTTTAATGGGTCATATAAGTGCCTGATCTTGCAAGTGGTGAGCGCAAGGTACGCTTGCCCGGCTCAAGCTCAACGRAGAATTGTTAACTAGTTGTTTTGTCTGATAGCTGTAAAATACCAGCCCAAGGCAGCCTTAAATGTCACAGGTTTTGCTTTTTAATTATTCACATTGTGTTAGTATTCGCTGAGATTTGCACAGATTGTCCAACAATACCCTGTTTTTTATGGAAAAAAAAGGTCATCCTTGCCCCAGCAATAAATGTCTTAGAACATTTTGTGTGGTCGCAGATCTTCCTGTAAGTCTATGGATCAAAGCTGAAACCCTGAGAAGGAAGAGAAGAATTTAAACAATATTACAGAAATTGAATTATTTGACTGGGAAAATAAAGCATCCCTGAACGCTAATGTTGCCAAGGACACTTGCTGCAGCTAGTCTGCAGCACGCAGCCAGCGTAATTAAAAAATTTCTTAGAATATAGCTTTATAGTCGAACAGACCAGGAACCCGGCTGAAAGTAGTTCCTCTGCCAGTCCCTGCCGCAGCATTTCAGCGGTTAGGATGGCCCTGCAGAACCCCGCGTAGCTGCCCCAGGCTCTCTCRTTTTTACTGTGACATTTCAGCCTGCAAAACTATAGATTGTGTGCACGTATGGCAGCTGCTGTCTTAGGCAACGTAGCAGGGACTGAATTCGGGACTTCTAAACCCAAAAGGACGTGCTGCAAGCGCATAGGCTGAAGAGCCGTAGTTCGTTAGCGGGGGACCAGCAGACCTCGGTCTAAGGATAAGCACAAGAAGAGGGAGATAAAAACCTCAGCGGGCTGCACGGATGCATCTGCTTGCATCAAATGTTTTCTCTCTCTGCTCTCCAGTGTCGGTTTGTGTCGTAACTTCTGTAAATTTGTAATGGAGTCTCTTTAGATACCCGAGRGGTAAATTTCTGGTTTGTGTTAAATTCTGTGGGCATTTGGTATTGTTATGTCTGAATTTCTAAATAAAAAAAGGGGTTTCACACATTTCCAAATGATCGTAAATGCGTAGGCCTCATATCATTATTAAAATTACACGCAGTGAAGGAAAGCAAGCGTTCGCTCAAATGAATGGTTAAAGCAGAAGATTACAGCACAGGCCGCTCGCCAGCGCGGAGGTGATACCACAGCGCTGTGCCGTTGCGAGACCATTACGGAAAGGATATGTTTAATCGCCATCCCACCCCAAAAGTGAGTCCTCAATAGATCCCAGAGAACGTGTGCTATTAGGCTCAGCTGGAATTTAGCAAATCGTTCTTAATCGTATGCAAGGAACAATTCTAAATAGAAATATTTTTTAAAAAGCCCTGGGAAAGAAAGGRTATTGGTGGGAAGAATGGAAGATCTTTGTGATTCTTGCTAAAAAGCTATCAAACGGAGTTCRGTGTGCAAAGAGATCTAACAAAGCGTAGAGAAGCAGTCGCCTCTTAAAAGAAACGTCATACAGCTGACAAAGTCACTTAAAGCTTTCTGCACTGTGGTACCTGCAAACTATATTTTTTCACAGATTGTGAGCCGCAAACCCTTTTTTTTTTTTTCCTCCCCCTCTTTTTAATCTTCATGAGGATTTCTGCTTTGAGACTTCCTGCAGGAAAGTGTTTTAAGTGGAAGTTGTCTTTATACTGCGCCTAACGTCTGCCGCTATGATTCCTGTGGCAGGCATAAGGACCATTTTCCTTCTGTCCTCAAGCTGTGTTGCTGCTTATTATCATGTTTAACATTCCCAGTGCCTGGCAGGCTGGAGATTAGAAACTCTTAATTTTCGTTTTATATTGAAAGGTCTCGCCAGATTTTTGGAGCATGGGCTATAATATATGCACATAATATATTGGTGGAAAAGTCCTGAACTCTCTAGTGAGTCACCTTAATCTTTCGTCTTATCATTTTAGGGCTGTTTTAAAATAATCTGCAGTGCCCCSATGCATAAACATGTTTAAAACATTACATTGAAAATAAAGGCTTAATGGAAGCAAACAAAAAGCAATGCATAGATTTCCTTTGATGCATCTATACTGTTAAAAAAGATAGATGTTTTGAAGAATGTTCTCCTCTAACTCCATAATTTCTTTTATAACAGACTGGGCGGAAGGAGAAGGGAGACCCRCTGAACATTGCCATTGACAAGATGACCAAGAAAACGCGAGACCTGCGAAGACAGGTAATCTATGGCTTTTATAATACTTCTTTGTTTTTTAAGAAAGYCATTGCTTTTCAATTTCGGACTGATTTTGTCACTTCTGGAAGTAGAAAGAATGCATGCCCTTATTTATTTACGTTACATTTGACATTAAACAAAGGATCTCTCCTTAAGGAGAGATTGAAACACATTACAAATCTAAGCCCCAATACTCTTTTTCAATTTTCGAAGAAAAATTTCTAGGTACATTATTAAATGAAGGTGCTGTGAGGCTGGGGATAGGACTGATAAACAGCAGTAAAACATAGTTTCAGCCAGAAAGCCTGGCTTTCTCGTACTGCTTTTATCTTTGTGATTGGTAATAAGGCTGGAAGATTTGTTCAGAAAGCTTGAGATGGAAAAGAACAGAAGGAATATTGGAAAACAAAAGAGAGAAAGTCTGTATGAGTTTCGCTTTGCCCTTTCAGAGTTACAGCGGGAGGGATTACCTTTTTTTCTTTTTTTTTTGGCCTGTTTTTTCCTCTTTTGAGATGATCCCAATTCTGCATATTTTCCCTGAAAAAAATGACTACCGACCAGTCAAAGCTTGACTCAGTAGAAATAGTCCCAAATGCACAAATCTGCAATATCAGACAAGGACTTAAATGTACCTGCAGGTATCTATTCACGTGATAGTTTCAGAAAGACTGGCATCTACAGGCGTTTTGGAGTCAGTGCTCTGCGCCTCCAGAACTCAGCTCGTTTCACTTGTTGCCAAACTCTCAACGAACATGCTCGAGGAGAGCAGTCTCAGAGCTTATTTCTCCAAACGATAAAAATATTGCAACGGACTTGCAGACGMTATGACTCATCAGCTCCCTTGGATCAAGCCTAGCATCGCGTCTGCTGCTCGGCTAATGACAGAAGAAGGAGCTCTGCTGCTCTGACCTCCAAATTTGTGGCGTCCTCGCTTCTGCAGTGGCGTTTGCACCATGTGTTGCCTCCCACCCCTGTTCTTACCGCTCGGAGGAAGTAGCAGGCTAACACATGCGTTACTGCGCTGCGCGAGGCTCGCAGCAGTTGCCTGAATTACTCATCTCCAAAGCCAAATTTACTCTGAAACGTGATACAAAAGTAGCACCTTTCTTAATAAACGCTCTACTTCTAGGGTAGCTTCAGCCCCATGGGTGCTGAAATCAATCRTGAAAAAGTTGGAACTCTGCATGTGGGTAAAGCGAAGCACATATATAAATGTTTTCCTGCTTGGAGCTGAAGCTTTTTAGGTAGTTTCTGATGTTTAGGTCAACGTATGCTACGTAGGAATAATATTTATTTAAGCTGTGGAAGTTGCTAGTAAACTAATAAAGATTAGATCATAATTATGCTAGATTTTGCACATGTAGGAAGATGGAGTTTACACAATCTCTATTCTGACCATAAATCATTATGCTTTCGAATCGCCGTCTACATCCTGTTTCATCCTATGTATAATCAACAGTATATGYGCTAGAGCCTACCCGAACCTGCCTATAGACCCTCTCCCTGCCAAGTTTCAGATTRCGTGGATGTCACTGAGGGCTTAATTTAATGCCCAGGAGGTTGCAGTTCAAGAAGAAACGAACAGGAATTCAGATTGCGGTTTAATACAGTCCCAGTCTTTCTATTTTTGAGCTATGTCATGGTAGAGACAATAAACTTGGAGTACTGTAACACCTTCTTTTTTTTAATGAATCCCGTTTAAAGGAGCCTTGCCTATCACATTTATGAAGCTTAATGTTACCACCAAAAAACTGAATAGGCTACGAAATACATTTTGGTAATGAAGAAATATATATATTTCGTTCGGTAGCCAAGATCCCTTGCCAGGCTTCAGTAGTCAACCACCTAAGGCTGATCTTTCTCTCTCTCGCTAGGTTACTTAGCTCTTTATTTCTGAGTTTTTACTGGATTACCTAAAGAACATGCGGACATGATTGTGGCTGGGACACATGGTGCTAAAATTCCATCTCGCAATTTATAGTCCCATCAATATTTCCCATTCTGATGGAATTACCTTTTTTATCGTCATCATTTAAACTCTCCTGGGCGTTGGAAAACTATTGTGGAGATCTAATTATATGTCTTAATATAAATTGCCAGTAAGAGCATCAAYCTAAGTCAGACTGAGCAAGTTCTTGGAAGCAGGCAAGTCTCACCAGCCCGTCGCTTCCCGCTGCCATTGCTTGCTTTATTTCGAACGATTTGGAAAAAGCGCGGAGTCCTGGGTCTGATAACAAGTTGTGCCAACTGGCAGGATTTGGGGTCTTTCTTCCCCCCGTACGCCAGGCTGTYGTGAAAAAAAAGTAGCGCACAACCTCAAAGCTAAGCAAAAGCGTCTTTYGCTGTGTGATACGGCAAGCTAGAATGATGACAGCAGCAGGGAGCTCGCTGCTGCCGGTTATTTTGTTTGTTTGTTCGATCTCCTTAGGGGGGGGAAAAGAACCCCCTAACCCTATAGTTTAAATACTACAGCTAATCGTAAAGCAGCACGCGCACGCAGCGTTTCGCGCCTTGCCGCTCGGCGGTGACATTGAAACGCGGCTACGCGGGAAGGACACWCACCGAAGGACCTGGCTCAGGCACGGCCCGGCTGCGCGGCGAGCGCCGAGGCCGGCTATAGATCGTTCGGAGCGGGGCTGGCGGGGTGCCGGCTGTTCTGCTGTCACCACCGCTGGCGTCCCACCTGCTCGCGGTGCGGCCGCCTGCCACCGCTCCCGCCCTCCCTTTGCCGTGTTTTCCGCTCCGCTTGATCTTGTTCTGTCTGCGTCAGCTAGTTTCCTCGCAAGGTAAAATAATGAAAACCGCTGTTTTTCTCCTAAAGAGCAGATCTGGCTATTGATTTTAGCAGAGCAGTTTGTCTGCGGTGTATTCTCCAGTAGACTGAAATCAAATAATTCCTCTTTTTTTTTCTTTTTTTTTCCCACTCAAGCCAGGCTAATACTTCATATGCCTCCAAGTGGGAGGAATTCTAGGAAAATAGGAAGATTTTTTTACCAGCAATTCCCAGCTTATACTGGAAATGTCGCTTACATGCAGCTGTTGAGGAGAAGACATCTACCTCTTGCAGATTTAGGATTATGTCATTACTGAAGCTAGATAAAAATACTTCATGGCATAAATGCTCAACGGAAAATGTTCACCTTCTTTAAAACTGAAAAACTTCATAAGATCGTGTTTATTTAGCCAGAAACTTCGTTTTGAAAATAAAACAGAAGATGTCTGACCATGTTGAAAAGACATATTTTGAATTTTTCCAGTAGTTTCAATTTTTTGTTTTGAATGTTATTATTTATTCTAGCTTTGCAGTGCAAATATAAATATATACATATAAATAAATATTAAAAATTAAAGTGGAAAGCAAGTTTTCAGAATTATCAAGAAAGTTATCAACCATTTTAAGGTATTTTGGTCATATAGCATTTTGAAGTTTCCAAGTTTCATTCCAAAGTAGAGCAAAGCACAATTTAAAAAAATCTTATTAAAATGCAATTTTTGTTTTCCCTTGCAGTTTTAGACAATAAGATTTTATAATAAAATATATGAACAGGAACTGTGAAGTGGTAAGTCCAGACATAACTGTATTACCTGTTCCATTTTAGTGAATACATTTGGTGCTTTGAGTCTTCAGACTGATGCACTGGGCTTTTATTTCTTAATGAAGGAGTGGCTGTCTAATAGAAATTAAATTAAGGCCATTGTTATCTAAATCTATGTGTACAGTATCAAAATGTATTGTCTGCCATCTGATTATTGTTAAGTGATCTTAGGAAATGAATTACTGGGTCCAGTCCAGTTCCTTTCGGGAACCACAAAAAAACAAAATAGCATCAACATCCTGTTGGTAGCTAGGATGGTGATTTGCAATATGGAAAAAAATAATCATTTCTAGACATGAAATACCTATGATTTTTCTCATGATTATATGAATTCTTCACACCACTGTCTTTTTTTAGCAAAAATGTCTTCTTCTCAGAGTATCTTTTCCAGGCAACGTCCTATAAACCTCTGAGGAATACATATTGTGTAGACACAGGACTCAAAAACAAATTGTGAGCAACTGAGCTGATGAGGTCTTGTTTTCTGTAAATTTGTACCATCCGTATTAGGCTTCTGGCAATAGTCTCAGGTCCTCCTGCAAGGTCTCTGATTGCCGTGTTTCTTCTCATTTTGCTCATATCCATTCTTCTCCTTTCTGCTGCTGCCTCTGGCACCGTGGCTCCCTGGTCAGCTGGTAGGTGGGGTGGAGAAGTGCTGAGCTTGGCTTTGACACGCTGCTCCGCTGACGGACACCTGGTGCCTGCGTGGTTGTTGGCCAGCTGGGGCGAGTGTTGGTGCGCCAGCCGGGCAGCTGCCGAATTCACGCTACAGATTTCCCTCCGTAGGACTCTGCTTTGGGTCACCATTCTCCTACCCAGAGGAGTTCTCATCAGAATTCTAGCTATTTCATGTTCTCAAGACCGTTCCTGGCTGTCAGATTTGTCTGAAATCAGCCATTAGATTAAAATGTATCGGAAGGAATGGGCAATACAAATGTAATGAGCTTCATTTCCTCAGAACACCAGTCTGGACACAAAACTCTTTATGGTCAAGACGTTTGTGACCATCTCCTGCCCTGTCTTTTCCCTGTCTTCTCCCATGTTTCCTATACATGTAACAACAGTTTGAATTAGATAAGTCTTTTTAATRTTCTTACCCCTATCTGTCCTATCTCTTTTTCTGTCTCTTGGGAGGCAGCATATCTCCTTTTGCTCTTTACGTCAGTCAGTTCTGCTTAGATTAAGTTGTGTCACTACTGTTTATGAATAATATTTGAGGTAAAAACAAACAAAACACATTATTTAGCACTTTGAAATCTGCTGAAAATTCACGTAGACTCCAGAGAGCCTGTCAGAGTAAAAAACATGAGTATTAGGCCATGCAATTAGACTAAAGGGACACCTAAAACTGAAAAACCGTGTTCCACTGGAGCAGATTTTATGGCATCTAACCCAATCTTGGCATCTAACAATGCAAAATATATTATGAATAGACACTTATATAATGTTTTCAGTCTGTGGGCTTAAATCTCTCTCTCCAGATACATGCATGTGTTTCTCCTTTTGCAGTATGTGAGCACATTGCAGGAAACGCAGGATCTCCTCCAAAGAGGAAACGTTATCACCATCGTTTTGGGGACAAGCTACTGTCTTATATACAGGCCAGATGACTTGTYAAGTGTTGCTGGGCGGCTCAGTGGCACCTAGAAAGGATATCTTGCACTCTTGAATCACGACTGAGTTTCTTAAGTTATATATTCATCCTCTCCCCCTTCTAACATGCTTTACGAAGACAAGCAAACGCTACTGTCCAGTTTTCGGAAGAATAACCTGAAACACAGAGAGATGAAGTTGCCTCTGGAGGTGAAGCTGCCTCAGTTTAGATATTCCGTATTGTACAAGCTTTAAGAGGTGCACAGCATCTGTACATTAAGATACAGCCCAAGGGAAGGAAAACAAAACTAAGAGGAACACAGTGAACCCAGTTCAAATCAAACTTAATGGGTATTAGATAACCAATTCCTTTCAGCTCGTTTGAGAAGCTGAACAGAACACCCAAATAAATAAAAGCTCATTTAAAAAAAAACTAAACAACTGATTGTAAAGGGAGAATTCACACCAGCTGATGTCAAGTGCAGAAATTGGCTGGGTTATAACAAAGCTGCCTTTCCTTAGCTCTCTTATATAGTCAGCAGAGCAAGTCCTCTCCAGAGGGTGGTTTGGCAGTGACATGCTTTGGAAGAGCTCATCTTTCTTCATGTATAGAGAGCCATGAGAGAACTGCTTCCTAATTTAGGCACCCCTAAGATGGGAGCCTGCAGGTAGCTTGTGTGAATATTGCTTTTGCATTCAGTCTGCAGGGTGAGGCAACACTGCAGCAACAGCTTCATTTCCAGGAGGGCTGGGGAAGCAAGTTCTTTCTCTCATTGCTATAAAAGTAGATTTTGATGCCTCCTTTGTTGCAGGGTCACAGGTATAAATCCTGATGGTGGCTTTATTAATCCATGATCTTTATAATTCAAGAAGAGTTAAAAACATGTATATACAGAGAGGGTTGTAGACCTTACCTAACTCACGTAGTATTGTGAGAATTTGTTAGAGCTTATCCAGTACTTCGAAGATGCAAAACCTCATGTAAGCACCAAATAGCAGCAGAATACAAAGAGAACTGTAACTTTAAAACTTAGTCTTACATGAAGGTTTACTGAAGATTTATTTTGTAAGGGCACAGTTGAAGTAAGGTCATGTTTAAATAGATGATCCACAGGACCCTCTTGCTAAGACTGTGTTATATTACCAAAGATAAGGTATCAGTCATCGCCAAGGGAACGTGCAGCGGATTGGCGATACCGCCTCATTCTGTGACATGGGAATGCTTCTTGACAACATGTTAGCGTTTTTTTTTGAAGTGAGCCAACCATAACTCAGTCTGAATGTCTAGCCTGAGGCCACCTGCAGCATCAGCTGCTGCTCATTAGAAACTCATCACCTTTGCCTTGTTGCTTAATGGGTTATGTTTTCACCTGCAATGACTTCAGTGCTCCTGCGTAGGGAGATCTGCAAGCTGCCTTGCTAAAAGCAGTCTATCAGTGCTAGCATGGATTTATTCCATGTTTTTCTTGTATATGTTTAATACTGATGGGCTGTGGTGCCTGTATGTCAGTCCTTTTTTACTGGCTTTTTTTCCATCAGCTCGTATGAAGGTATTAGGCAGGAATCTTGTGTAAGGCTGCGTTGTAAAGCAGCGATAGTAATGCTCCATTTGTTAAAGCTCTCTGCTCTTTCAGCTGCCGCTGAATTTACAGTCGATCCCAAAAGCAAGAGGAAGCAGACGAGCGTGGCATTTGCCCGCTTGGACCGCAGGAACTGCGCCCCTCTGGCATGGCCTTCAATCCTGCTGCTACTGCTTAACRGACTTGTTGGGATATTTACTTTAGAAAAGGTGTTTTAGAGAAACATCTAAATATCTGATCTCAGTATTAGGGGGCAATGGGCTGTTTTTTAAATGGCACTTAAATGGGGGACTTTTGACTCGAATTTACTGGAGCGAATGCTTCTTTGTCTCCCTCAAAATGTATTTCTTCTAGATCTTTATCTCTGTGACATTGAGGGTTTTATGGCACTCTGAAGTACTTCAGAGGAAATGGAGAGTGCTTTAATACTGCTGATTTACTCTTCCAGGTCTGCAGTAATTTCCTTACTGCCTAATTATAAGGCTCAGTTTAATTTAGTCTACACATAATGTTTACTGATGCACATATGGTGCCATATTTCAAGAAATGATGCCCATATCAGGTAGTTTTCTGCAAGGCTACAGTGTAACGCTTTCATGAAACAAAGAAAATCTTGATCTGCAGCGTGGTCCTCGTGATGGATTTGTCTGGCAAAATCCAAAGAGTGTTCGGGCTGTAGCTGTCTTGGCTTTAGGAAGTAAGGACCTGACAACTCTGCGTTGGCATCAGTCTGTTAATTCTCCACCAGCCACTTGGAAAGCCCAACCCTCTGTGCTCGTAGCATCACTTGGTCAAAAAAACTGTGAGCCAAAATTCAGTGGCAAGATATTGTGCGCAAGTAAGTTGCCGCGCATAGTTTGGCTACGATTCCTCAAATAATGAGTCCTGTAACTCAAATATACTTCACCAAATCTCTGTACGCGCTGAAGGAAGTCTAGAAAGTGCCTAATGTCTGTAATCGCTGCAGAGAAACACGTATGGAATTTTTAAAGCTCGTTTTAATGAGGAACGCTATAAACGTAAGGGAGGAAGCTCAGCGGCAGCGTATAATGTTGCTGCTCAAAAAGAAAAATCCATTCGGAGAAGTTTCGATTGRTGCGGCCTGGTTTTACATAAAGAAGCTTTCATTGTTCCATAGTGCTAGCCTGCGAGTGACCCGTCGACAGCTGAGCTGATTTACAGAAGCTTGCGTTTGTAAAGACAGTTTCAAATTTTGGTGTTGGTTATCAATAATGCAGCAGCCAGAGTTAGGGATGAGTATAAATGTAGAGTAAAATATAGTGCCTTTCCACAGACTCTTATAACTCTGTCCTCCTAATGGATTTATGAGCAACGGCGAGGAGTAGATGGAATTTAATTTCCAAATGGGATTTTAATATTGCATTTGTTTCTTAATTGACATTCATTTTGTTCAGTAATACTATTTCTTAAGTACTTTAAGATGTCTTTAATGTTACTTGTTGTTATGCAATCAGAAATACAAGAAGTTTTTTTTTCCCCCCCCGGTTCTGCTTTGTAGATGTTATTACCACAGAAAAACAACAATGCAATAAGACTACAACTTAACTTTTTTTTTTAAGATACAGATGGTAACTGACAGTCTCAAATCAGTGACTTCTGGCCACAGGGCTGTGGGGCAGGATCAGCTCTTGACTTTGAGTGACTTTTGGGAAGGACGATGACAATAATTCCATTTCTGCTGAACACAATCAATTTTTAGTCTTGTGTTTCAGCCATTTTTCTAGGACTTCAGATAGACAGATCTACAAAAGACAGCTGTCATGTGCTTTCAGCAGGGCTAAAACCCTGGGTCTTATGGACACTGATATCTAGTGTGCCAGTCTGTTCATGGGTAGGTGGGAATGCATATATGACACACTGCTGTACTATGATCCCTTTAAAGCTTATTAGATGCGACTACATTTAAGTGAAGTCACTATGCATGCTTATGAGTGTACAGTGAGAATAGTCAATGAAAGCTCTTCATGAAGCTATGTCCTTCCCATTTGTGACCAAATAGCTGGTTAACCTCCTCAAAACAATTTAGTCCCCTATTTCTGTAACTCTTGGATTTGCCGTCTTTATCAAAAGCATCAAGCTCTGRAGCCAGTCTACTGGCCTTAATATTTTGTCTCAGGTTGTACTGAAATGATATTTAATGTGTTGTGGCTATCAGTATAAGAGGATGGTTTTCCATCCGTGGCTTTCTTATTCTTCCTCATCAATATTAGGATATTATTGTTTTAGGTAGGCATAAGGTAAGGCAGAGGTTTTTTGCTCTGATAATACTTGTCTCTGGTGGGTTCTTTTCCCCATGCTGATGAAACATAAAATTTCTGTGCTTTTATGTGACTGTAGTGATGTGGTTAGTGAGTCTTAGGCTCTTTCATGCCAAAAATGATTTTCTGAAAAGTCAATATAAACTTCTAAGTCACTAAAATTGACATAAACTTCTAAAGCTCCCCACTGCACAAAAAAGTGAAATCAGTGGGAATTAAGTATATAAGTACTTGGTAGCTAAGTTCTTCAGTGGTTCTGGCCAGGTACCGTTTTGAGGATTTCTTTGTAGCGACCTACTGCTAGGAGGAACTTTTTTCCCTCACTTCTTTCAAAGTTCTGGTGAAAGCCTGTTACTTGAAGCTGCTTTTCTTCAGTAAATTCAGCCTAGCCTTTTCCTGATTAGGGAGGCTTCTGCTTAGGAGAGAAAAAAAGATCACACACAGGAAAAATACATGAAAAAGTGAATAATCAGTCGCTGCAATAATTCTTCCTCAGGTTTGTCTTTTAGGCTCAAATCTTAAAATGTATGTAGTATATTTTGGAGACCTGTAGTTTAGGTCTGCGAATATGATATATGCTCTAATTGTTCAGCTCTTTTGTTTAACCTATTGTTAAGGCAAAAATAACGCATTAGCATACACATCTTCAAAATAACTCTTTTTCTGAGTGCAGCTACTTATGACATATTCATAGAGGATAGTATGCAGAATCAACTGATGACTTTCTTTTTAGCCTAATACAGCAGGAGCTTCTAATGGTCACTGTCTTATGTTGCGAAATGGAGGCCTGGAGAATATTTGGGGAAGATGCTTTTGAGCTGCAAAGGAGAAGCTTTTTAATTTTATCTCTGCTAATGAAGTTATGACCYGACTGGGAATGCTTTCCGGCAGCAAATAGCGGGTTTGGAGCTGGGTTCGGGTTGTAATGCACGTTAAATGGGCGATGGTGAAGCTGGGGCTTCTTGGTAGACTCTTGTTACAGGTAGCTTTATAGCGCTTCATTCGTGACAAAGCTTAACAATCTGCGGGAGTCATTAATCCCCTGCTGTGACATTACCTTCCAGTGTCAGGATTAGACACTTAATTCTCTACACGGCTGTAAGCAGCATTGAGACATTTTCGTTCAAAAATTGTTATCTACCCATGAAAAAAMCTCATTTTGGTGGGCAGTTTAACCTCTCGGAGCTCAATTATTGCTGTGAATCGACAGTGATGAAGCAGAGCTAAACAGTGCTGGGAACGGGGGAACACGGCGCTATCAAAACCAGCAGCCGACTCTGTGCACCATAAACTGCCTAAATTGCTGTGCTGGAAAGGCATAAAACCTGCCTTGTGCTACACTGTTCATACTTAAAAATATATTTATTTACAGGTCTTGATGTTTTCTTTTCACAGTATTGTGCTGGTCTGGTAAGCTAATTATTTGTTTAGCTAYGGTTTAGTTTTGTCATGGAGAAAARTAAAGATCTTTGTGAATTCGTGAAGTTAAGTGCCTGCTCTGGTAAATAGAGCTTCATRCAGTAGAGACACCCCACATGTTGAAGCCACCTGTAACTTAAAAATTTGGGGAGGAAAAACTTAAAGSATCACCTGAAGAATAGTATATGTCATAATACTTATGTCAGAATACAGGGTAAAATAATAAATTATGAAGACATTGTTAAGGTACATACAATCACAARATTGGATATGTTTTTAAAATAAAAATTGACTTTTTGTTGCCTTTTATGTGACCATTTAAATTCAAGTCACATGCTTCTTGCKTTCCCTTCTGAACTCAAGTCAGCTGTATGAAATAATAAAATCTCTGGATRTATAAGCCATTACTCTGGCTGGACTTTGCAGTACACAGGAATATACGAGAGAATTTTTCCTGTAATGATTTAAATTGATGAATAGTCCTAATTGGATCAAGTAGACTGGTAATGCTGAGCTAATACTCTTAAATGTCTCGACTTGCGCAATTAATATTACCTTGTCGTGCATTCATTTGCGCTGTTGGATGAATGTCTCCTGCTCCTGTCACTGCTTTAGAAATGACTTTTGTCAAGCCATTCTTTATTGCCTGTGCTGATGGAGAGCAAAACTTGCGCTCTCCTCCRTGCACAAAACCTGGTAGCTATACCTTTCAAACGCGTTTAGGACGCCCTTGCGTCCTAAAACTCAGATAACCAGTTTCCAAAGAAATCGTAACGCGTGTTTACAGGAGGGGTCGGAAGGTGCTGCTGCTGTGCTKGAATACACCAGCGTATGAGAAGAGGCTTTGATAACTTTATCAAACCAGTGACGGTCAGATTTCTGACTTTGTTCAACTTTTGTGACTCTGCCTTCTGCRGTTCAGTGCGCGGTTACCGTTAGAAGCAGGATATCCATTATATTCACTCATTTTGCATCATATATAACTGCTATCTGTTTACAGTGGTAAAACCCGAATCGCTGCTTAGCTGATGCTCTTATTGTCCTTTTTATTGACTTCTAATGTGTGGCTTTAGGTTGAAGACACTTAATACTGATGAAAATAAGCTGTGAATTTAACCCCCCAGGGAGTTTTCTTTCAGTTTGCTGGGACATATTGTTATGATCGGAACTATAAAGCCACTTTAACCTTGATTAAAAGGTGAATTATTTAGTCAATGAACACAACCCTTTGTGAAACAGCTCCCCTCCATATAAGATCATAATCAACAAAAAAGTTTAATGTTCGTTTAATATTTAAAATACGTTTTCAGATGGTGGACAGTAGGTTTCACTGACACTCCCCTAAGCAAGTGGGTTTTTAAGAGTTTGCCCGGAGTATGGGATGGATCCCTCATGGCTCTTTAAAACCCGTGAATCCCTTTGGAAACTCTACAGTTGGGCCTATTTAGGTACCCTGGACTTGGAAAAGCCTAAATGTAGATACTAAAGCGAGGCATCTAACTTAGGAGCAGAGTTTGTAGAAACTCCTTGCTTGGGACACTATAAATTTCCCATTGCTGTGTATCGGCCGTATAGCACAGCTTGGGTTTCACAGTGCACTGCTGTGTGGCATTCTCTGAAATGTGGCATTTCATTTTTTTTTGATGGCACTTTGATATATCTGGAGTAATATTAGTAYTTTTTCTATTGGCATGACACCCATGAAACCTATTCATGGAGCAGGATGTCAYTATACCTGATGCTGTGCAAACAGAACCAGAGAACAGTATGGAAGATTTTTGATATAAGAACGAAACAAGAGGCAATAAATGGAAACAAAGAGATTGGAAGAAAAGAGGCAATAAATGGAAATGAAGCGATTGGGAGAAAAAAGAAGGGATACAAAGTGACAGTGTGATAGGTAGCAGCTACAGCACGCCAGCTTTCTAGCTGTTGGCAGGTCTCTTGAATGCATTCMTTTCTTTTATTATTTTGTAGGTATTACTGTGATAGCTGTTCTGAAGTGCCTTTAATCATTTAGGAAGTGCAAAGTATTTTCCAGGTAAAATCTGAGTAGAATTAATTTCCAAGGGGGTTAAGAATTACTRTTCTTAATGTTTGCCCCTTTATAATTTAAATAAAGGGAATTCTGTATGCATATATATACATGTATATGCTTTATTCTGCTTTGCTGCTTACTTTTACTGCACCACTAAGGGATTAAATGGAAATATTCAAACTTAGCTTTTTCTTTAAAGAAATATCACCTGCCTCCCCTGCTGCTGAAATCCAGATGGATCTTTGATCATGGATTTACAGCATCTACCAATATGGCAGTCTTCAATGTGGATGAGTGTTTCAATGTCCAGTTTTTCATGCTTAACAACAATTAGACCGCCAAGCTGAAGCGAATATGCTAAAACGTTTCTGATCCATACTTTCGTAACACAGTGCAGTTTCCAGGAGGAATTCTTTAAGATTTCAGTCATCTTTCTGGCCGYGTTTCAAATCTTAGTAAAGTTTGACATTAATTAGTGGTTATTAGCAAGGTAGGGAAGACTTCAGTGACATCAGTCTTACAGTAATATTGTTTCAAACAGATGTTTCTGTGAAATAACAGGTGTTCARTCTTCAATAACTTGTAGGGTTCTTTTTCTTCCCCCTTTGGAATAAATTGTAGGTGTGCCTGCTAATCTTGCCTTAAACAGAAAACCTTTCTAAGCATTTTTATACCTGCTGGAGAGATTTGAGCGAGAATATGAAGCACAAAGCACATGCTGAATGAAATGTGCATTATTGCCTCGGACATTGTTCAGGGCAGCAGTTAGAGGAGGCTTAGAAACATTCAGGCTAATATTTTTAATGGTTGCTTGATGTTAAKCTCCTCAATCCATATTTGGCTTTTAAGTGATCTGAACTGTTTTTTAAGGTACCGTGCCACTTTCAATTCTCATCAGTTTGCCGTGCATYGTGTGGGTAATCATGGTTGTCATCCTAGATGGATCCATTCACACCAGTAGGATTAGACATGTGAGTCAGCACGAGTCTTGAGTTTTGCAGAACTGGGCCCTTAAGATTTTGTTGCAATATTTGTATGCCTGCTGCAAATATAGATTTGGGAGTTCAAGCTCCTCTCCGGTGCTGTGAGATATGACACATCAATGCCTATATTTAAGTAGCCGATAAATACAGTATACTGATAACTCTTATTTACTGCTCCACTTTGTTTTCTTGCAGCTGCGGAAGGCAGTGATGGATCACATATCAGATTCGTTCCTGGAGACCAATGTCCCGTTGCTGGTTCTCATCGAGGCCGCAAAAAGCGGCAACGAGAAAGAAGTGAAGGAGTACGCTCAGGTCTTCCGCGAACACGCCAACAAGCTAGTTGAGGTAAGGGATCCTAGTGACGGAACTAGGTTTCCATATTGCTCCTCTAGGAAAGGCAAGGAAAATGAGATCAGCTGAAATGTTAGAGATGTCGTTTCTATAGCGGAGGTTTGGGTGGACTTTATGCTGGGTGACTGCTTAGAAAATGTCTGGGTGACTGGCAAGAAGGAACGTGCACTGTGTTTTAGTAGTTCATTAAAGCTGAATGTGTTTTGACTATTTCCAGTATTTTGTCAAGCCTTGAGCAACAGCAAGTCAACTTAAGCTGAGCTTTACTAATGGTACAGTAGATTGTCTTCTCCAGGAAGTAAAAAGCCAAATAGGTGCTTCAGAATATGATGTTTGGTGCAGACTGAAGGCCACTCCAGACTTACAGGCTAATCATGCCAAATTAAAATAGGGAAAAGGATATATAAAGAAGGCATACCAAAGACCATGTTACTCTTGAAGGACAAGTATTAGGCAAGTTTTTAGCATCTCTTTTTTCTGAAGAGACTTGCTGTGTAAAGTCAACAAACTGTAGTTAGCTTCAAGGATGGTACAGAAGCATTTATTTGACTGAGAAGAATAAAACATRATGATTGAAACCTGGCTGCTCACTGAACAGAGTTTTTTTTACCAAATGACAATGTTTGTTCATCCCAGTTTGCCCTCCACGACAGATTAAGAGCTATGAAAAATACTTGCATTTCTCGAAGACACAAATACAGTTCAGTGATGTATGTYTGATATTATTGTAGCATTATTAACTGCTCTATACTGGCATTACTTTGAGGAATGTGAAGCTCCTTTTCTAACCTCCTGTCTCACCAACCATACTATGTATACTTTAACAAGAAAAAATGCTACTAGGAAATTGCTGATTTGAACTCTAAGTATTGAACTATAGCTTGAAAGGCTTCTATTTTTTTTGGGGGGGGGGGGGGGGTGGGGTGGAGGCGAAGGGGCAGGAAAAAGCATTTCCTGAATCTCTGGTACGTAAGCTCTAGAGTACAGTAAGGGCTTAGTAAGCACTATTGACAAAAGCTAGAGTTTCCCTGGTGAATGGGGTGGGGGGCTGTTTGGGAGGGTGTCACTCTTCCCATTGGCAACAGAGGGAATCAAAATACCTCACTTGGGCTCTGAGGTCGCACTTGCTGTCTGGTGTCCACCAAGTGCTACAGCACTTCACTTGTAGGCATCTAAGCATAGTTCCTGGGATTTAAAAGCTCCAGCTGGATTCCGTACATCGCTGAATACCATAAGGTTTACTACACTTAGCTACAAGAAGAGCAGAGGAGTGTTGGCAGCTTGCAGKCTTGACCCATTAGTACTGCAGAGAAGTTTGTTACTGCAGCCTGGTAGCTGGAGCTATGGCAGTGAAAAAGGAGATTGCTACTACAATATGGTTGTCAATGCTTTGCTTTTCTTTCTTTTCTTTTTTTTTTTTTTATTTTTTTTTTATTTTTTTTTTTAATAGTGGCTATCAGACTTGTAACCTTATGAATAATATGTAATGAGCATATATGGCTAGTATTATAGCAGTGCCCTCCTCCACAGATTTGCAGCGAAGTGTGGCAATTATGGGTCTAAGAGCATTATTAAAAAGTTAAAAATAACTAAGTAGATTTTATCTTTTACAAGATAATAAGAGGTAGTGACAGAAAGGGAAGAAAAATCTGTTAAAGACTATAGGTTTAAAAAAAATAGTTGAAACTAAAAACTTTGACTGGAAGAAACCAAGATACTGATTCTGATTATCTAACTGTGGGAGGATAAATTTAATGTTACTATTGGATTTGGTTACTGATTTTTGTACTTTCCACGATCATTTTTAGGTATCCTTCTCTGAGCATCCTGCCAGCAAAATAACAATGAGGACGGTAACAMCAGATGCCTTGGTCCAAATACTAACACGCTTCTCTCATCCCATTTATAAATTTAAAATTTTTTTTRTTTAGGCTGTTTCAGACTATTAAAAGCAGAACCTTAACTGATTCTTATATCTCTGACAGCTGATACTAGACTGTGGCTTTATCCTTACTCCTTTCCAAAGATGGGCTCTTTTAGTTAGATCTTGGTCTTTTACTTCTAAGCTTTGTTTCTTCTGGGTAGTGAAGTCTCTTGAAGAAACCAATTTGTAGTGCAAGGGGGACTTTTGAAACCTGGSTTTTGTTCATCGGAGTGCACCAGAAAAATGTTTGGAATAGACTTACTGCCCGTGTACACTAGCTTTTCCACTTAAAATAGTCTCATCATTTTCACCTAAAGATGCACATTGATATCTTAGCAGATGGGCTTCTATGGCTTTGTGGGTCAAGCATTTTGCAAATAGTAAAATGTGGTTTAAAGATGAGACATAATCAAGTGACTGTAGAACAAAAGATCCTTTCCCAGGCACAGGGCCAGAATTTCTTACTAATATATGCAAACACAGTTTCACTGAAGTGTTTGGAGTTGCGCTTACTTACGCAAGAGGAATTTGGCAATACAAATCCAATACTGTGAAAATGCTATAATAATCATTAATTCTAGAATTGGAATCTGGATTTCCTGGATGTCCCACCAAGCACAACAGGAAGTCTATAAAGATCAAAAGGTCAGAAAWATAACCCATGTAAGAGCTACACTTCACCACTGTAGGGAGAAAAAGAAATTGTATTTATTTGAGGAGCGTGAGAGGCATCATTTTCTGAGCTATACACTTAAAGATGTATGTTGTAGGAATTAGGCTTATGGAGGTTAACTTTCTTTCATAGTAATGCTGCAGAATGCTCACAAAATCTTCCTTTGAGCTGCTCTAACTATTTCTGTGTCTTCCCTTCCCCGCATATTTTCATAACACTTGTCTTTTGCTTTTCACTCGATTTGCTATGCTATGCCTCATTTGAGAATAAACTCAAAGACGAATTCCCAATTTCCTAGGCGTTTGCTGACACCCAGGTTTCTCTATAAGCTGTTTGGGAAACCCAGGGTCAAGGTTCATGACTCCCATGGAACTTGAGGCACGTTATCTGTGGTTCCTATGTTAAGCCTRCTTGCTCAGGCTCCCTCCAGAGCCTGTGAGGCAGGACACCTCGAGACTGAGAATCAGCCTATTTGTGAGTCATCCAAAATGACTCGGAACCTAATACAGACACTTAAACATAACTTAAGGTCCATGGTACCATTTGAGGCTTAGGTGGCTAACTCTTCAAATCACATTCCAGCAGCCGTGTCTCAATCTTTGTGCTTTCTGAAACTGAGGTTAGAGGAGTGATGGTGCTTTCCAGATCATGACCTTTATCTCGTAAATCCTTTTAATGTTTTTAAAATCTTAATCTCATGACTGAAAGGCAGTAAATGCCCAGGTTGTATTGCTGGCTTCAAATATGACCTTGCGAAGTAATTTAACTTCTGTGTCCAGACTTCGTCATTTGTAGCATAAGGTTAATGACAGATAATTTTAATACCTACCTCACAAAAGTACTCAGATGCTAAATCAGCTCAGATTTATTCAAGGCATCTATCAAAGCACTATATGGCAGCTAATTAATTAACTTATTCTGTTTAGTAATGTTTTCTGTATTTAACTGTTAGTCCTCTGGATTGTTTTGCAACATTACACTCACTGAATGATCAAATGCAACCACTTCTCCTGGGAGATCAAATGCAGCAGCCAATAGGCTCTGAAGAGCCAGAACAGCAAGCTGCTTAGTTGCCTTCAACATAAMACATCAGCATGTGTGACTACTAACTAATAACTGTGAAAATGCAGGTTGTAGGGCCTTCTACTTACATTAGCGGATTAGATCAGGATTTCTGTCCTCACAGCAAGGATGGGAACAAGTGCATCAGAGTGCTACCGAGGAGTACAACTTTGGTTTTCTAAGCTTAATTCAATTATGCTATTTAATGTTTCTTGACTTATTTATTTTTCTGACAGTGTGTGCAAGCTTTGATGGGGATAATGCTGGCAGGAGTGCTGAAGTCTATCTCCAGTTGATAAAGAAAAGAGTAGAGGTGAAGTGGCAGGTCTCTGCAGCTTTCACCAGACTCRATTTCCCTTCTAGACCTGTGCTGAATATCTGTTGTAACTCTTGGTCATGTGAGCGATACGTATCAGCTAGGAGTTTCGGGGAGATTGCCCATTTCATGTTTTATCCTACCACCATCCACTGCTATTAGGTTTACAGGAATGMGTTTTTTTTGTTTTTTGKTTTTTTTTTAAACTGAATTTCCACAAAAGATCTAGTGGAGAACACTTTTTAATTATTACTTATTTCTTTTCACTTAGGAGTAGTGACCATAAAGCAAACCCCTCTGTCCTRATGTTTGGCAGCAATTTTTGAATGTAGCTTTAAAGAAGAATCCAGAATCACAGGAGCTTGTAGACTTTCAAAAAATGCTGCCTCCTCTAAAAGGCTGCAGCCACACTTGGCACTTGGTTGGATCACAGGAAAGACTTGCAGCTGGATCTCTGTTATGCAGTATGAGAGCTGAAACCGAGTGTACAAAGGTTTCCTCTTAAAATCCTAAAGAATGAGAGGTACAGTTGAAATGGTGACTGACCCACAACCCAAATGTCACAGGACTATCTATCTCTCTCTACTCTCTRTCCATCTACTATGGATGTTTGTCATTGAATATTGCCACTGTTTGTCCTTCAAATTTTAAGGATAAAAATCCAATGGGTTGAGTGCAACAAAACAAGTCCTTGACTCAAGGGAGTGTGTGGGGGCTTCCTGTGAAAAGGAAAAACTTAACAAGCAATCTAATTGTCACTGTCCTTAAGGGAAAAAGAGAGTTCTGTATTTATACTTCCTCATCCTGATGAGGAAGCTAGTTACTTGAGGACGGGTATGAAATTTTAATATGGAAAAAACAAAGGCATTCGCCACAAAAACAAGAAGAATGGAGCTATGCTAAATCTGAATAGTGTCGAAGTTTAGCTTAATTTGATCTCCAGGAGGGACACAATGGAAAGTAATAGAACAAAGATAATAGGCTATAGCAAATTATGTTCACGGTCTCCATCCTGAAAGTAAAAAGACTTATCCAGTAAAAGTTCAAAACTGTAATTACCCATTGCAAGTAGATGTTCAGGAGGTTATGACTTTAAAACCTCATATGACAACATGGACTTCCAGATTTTCTGAGAACCCAGAGTTAAACTGATTTTTAAATTTACCATTTGGTGATCAGTGAACAGTTGCATCGGTTAGTTTTCTGCCTTGAAATTTACTTCTGACAATTCTAATATTACTGTGGAGAGGGCTCTTATTTTTAGCTGTTTTAAATTTGGTGCTGCAACGCTTGCTGCTAAATACAATCTTTCAAAAAGACAGTGTCCTACCAGTTTTGTATTAATTCTAGGAAAGATTTTTATGGGGCCTGCACATCTATCAGTTTTGGCTCGTGCAAACAAAGATTTCCAGACCTGCTGAAAATAATCAAAGTCATCTAATAAGGGCACTTGCTAGTGGAAGAACTGTTAGGCTATGGTTTATGGAGATTAAAACTTGATACAGTGCAGGCAAATCAATAGTATCACAAAGCTGGATAGTAATTTGTGGCCAGTGGAACCTAAAACAGCTTTTCTTTCTCTTTTATAGCCTCCCTGATAGGCTTACAGGATTCTTTAACTTCCTCCTGACCATGCAGTTGCCCTTTTGAAAGGGATCCTGGGGCAACTTTGGGGAGGTTTGGCGTTTTTGTCTTTATAATAATGCCAAGAAAAAACAATTAGTGTTTGACTCCTTGGTAAGACACCATGCTTGCTGCTTTTTATTTTCCAAGACCTGGCTATCAGCAAATTTACTCCAGATTTATATCTGCCGCAAAAGAACTAGTGTCTAACCCAGCATTTTGTTTCTGGAAGTGTCTTTTGGAAGTGCACCCTGGGTATTCAGTTTGTAAGAAACTTAACGCTAGAATTTCTCCTAGGGAATGGAGAGCTTACGTTCAGGTTTTGGACTTGCAGGCCCAAGTTCTTATTTGGTGTAAATCTGCAATATGCCTGTTGAGATCAGTGGAGCTTTTGACAGTGATCTTCATCAAGAATGTATAAAACCGCTTGCTTTGTGCTTTTGTAAATATTGGATAAGTTCATGAGTATCAATTTAGTGAACTGAATTGGATTTTCATTTGAGAAAGATAAAACTCAGAGTAACAAGCCCCAGAGGAAAATATTTGGTTCACTTATTTCTGAAATTTCAGTTCAAGGAACAAGCAATGTTCCTATATAATTCACAAATACTGACTGTACTTGAAATGTTCTGTTCTTTTCAATTTAAGTGCACATCACTGCATTATTGGAATATCTGACTAGCTATTTGCTACTAAGCAATGAAGAAAAGATGTCAGCACTCTTCCAGAGCTTCTTTATCCAACTTCCATCACGAAAAATATATACCTCTGGGTTTTCTCTCTTGCAAAAATAAAAGCTGATCAGTCTGTTCTTCTTTTACTTTACATTAGAACTAAGCTAGGTAAGAAATAATATTTAGAAGGTACCAATCCTTGATGCCAATCAAGCAGCGTTAGGAAGGTCATAGATTAGCTGAATTCAAACCCTTCAAGTTGAGAGATTCGATCTGAAATTAAAGCTGTGGGCTACCTTCATGTCCTCGTGTTTCATCTGCTCAGTTGAGTTGGAATTTGTCTCAGACCTTTCCTCCCTGCATGAGCAACAGATGTTTTTAATTCCTAGTCAACATCATCAGTATATTGGAGATTGATAAAACTATAACAAGTCTAATTATCTGCAATGGGGGTATGAAAAGCCCAAGAATCCTTTGCAGTTATTTCTTCTGACTCCCTGCTGCAGCCAGATCTAGTTACTCTACTCTCCATCTTGGGGAGTCTATAACCCTTTAAGATAAAGGGATCTGGAAGTCTTTCAGGGGAGAAATTTTCTGGTAATGGTTCATTGCTGAACTTTTTCCTATACTGACTTCCTCCTGTCCCCATTTACATTAGCCACAAGATAAACTATATTGATAGTCCTCTGCCATCTTTATTCCTGTGGGGATCTGCACCAGCTTCATCTTCTGCCTTCTAGGTTAACACTGAAAGTCAAAATGCCTTATGGAAAAGACRACATGCAGAGATAATTGCAGTTTTGTGACTTTTAGAGCATCTTGTATACTTTTCCCTGAACAGGATAGGCTATTAAAGGAATTAGTGATCTCTGTTTTAAGGATTGCTTTTATTCAGGAGTGATCACTGTCTTCAGGCAATATGGATCCAGGCTTAGGAGGCCTGCCAYAGGAGGAAGCTGGTGCAGGACCTGCCTGTGATCTGGTGGCTKCATCCTTAACATGGAAATGTGGGTAAAATTAATCTTGGGGAATGGAMAGTTTGGCTAGGGCAGATGCTGACTGCCTGGAAGTGTGCCTCAGGACCTGCTTAGCAGGTTCCTAATGAAACCCAGCAATCCAGAATGGCTCCAAGGGGAATAACTTTCTCACTCAACTAGCTTGCGACACAACTCCCTTTCCAAAATCTCTTCCTCCTAATAATTCAGGTTCTGGTGAGCTTGTTTACCAGTGTGACTACTAACATGATCTTGAGTAATCCTTTTCTACTTGTTTCCCCCTTTCCTTTATTCTTAGACTGGTAAGCATCCACGTGTCATAGCAACACCAAAAGGGCTGAAGGATAAATTTACTTTTTCCCCACATCTTTCTGTGATATGTACATAAGACACCTGCTACTTAAACTTGGCAACCTGTGGGCAATGATGGCTCATTTTCTCCTTCCTGGAAGAAGGCTAGAAGGAGGAAAAAACTGAGCAGAAAAATGCTGCAGCATCTCCATACCAATCTGTATGCGTATTTTGTGTGGAACTTCTGTGTAGATGCTGTAAGGCCAGTGCTGGTCCCGTTATCTAATTTCCTATAGGTCACCATTCAGTAGTGACTGACTAAACTATTTTATTGTATGCTCTGTTTTTACTTATTTAAAGTGTAAAAAAAAAATATATATATATATATATATATATATTGCTAGAGCGCTTTCTATGAATTAAAGCATACTTCAACCCGTTCTTCACTTTTTTGCTGCAATTCTTTAACATCTCTTCTTTGGATACCCAATTAAAAATTATTTTCCTGAGAAACGCTTTCTTCTTGCAGAAAAACTTATTCCCAGAAGTTTCCCAATATTTTCCAGTTAGCTGGCTTTTCTTAAAGATAATTAATTCTTAACCATGTTTATTAACTGCCTCTGTAAAAGAGATGAAGTCTAATTACTCCCTTTTTAATCGCTGAGTAAATTTTTTTTTTGATATTTTTCTAGTGAATAACACCTGCTTAGCTAAAGAGCATCACTTCTCTGGTCTGATCACACTACCGTGGTATGTGATTCATGTGCTACAGTTTCCCAAAATAAAAGGACTCCCACATACTCTAGTATTCATTTATGTCTACTATCTAATATAATCCAATCACATAGTGGCATAGGTGATTTAAAACTTGTTAATAATACAAACAAGAGCTCTAGGTACCATTTTAAATTGATTTTATGCATTATGGGAATAATGACAGCTCATACTAATCAATTGTTGGACTTATAGCCTTAGTATACTACAATGCTGTACGGCAYACTCTGGGAAGCATCCCCTAGCGCTTCCATAGAAAAGACTGCTGCAGATGAATTGAATGTGTGAAACTTCATGGCAAATGGTCTTCTGGAACCCAGATATCCTTTACTTTGAACTTAAATGCTTCTGATAGACATGTTTTTCTTATTTACAGAAATGTCRTCCCTTCCATCAGGAAGGAGCAACGTAAATGGAAGCTCTTGAGGCAGATACAAGCCTTCCTTTATTATTCTTCCATCAGTGAGAGAAGCAAAACTAGCTGTTAGCGGAGGCATTGCTCTCAAATTGTCAGGATGAATCCATCGCACTTGTGTGATGACATGGTGTAAAATTCCCAGCAGTATGACTGCTCTGCCCACCCTGTTTGGCAGCTCTAAATCGGCACTGGCAGGTCTGTGGTTTACCTGCCTTTAGTATGGCTTTTTTATTTTTGTAATTCCTTTCCACCGGGTAGGATGCATGAACKCCTCTTCATCTAGGAGTCGGCAGGTGCAACTGCCAGCATCCTGCACTGACCAACCTATTAGTTTGCTGGCAACATGGGGGGAAAGTGGTATTAATATTTGAGAGAGGTTGAAAAAAGAAGATGGTARCTTCCTAACCTTCTGGTAGTTTGTCATATGACCCTTCTTGCTTCATTCATGTAGGACAGTCCATGAGAAGCTACACAGCGGTCGGAGTGAAAAGGGGGGAAGATTCATTTGAGCATGCCTGTTTCTCTGGGCCAACATGCTTAAGATGTATCAGGTGTCTCTTATCTGAACTAGAAATATAGCTAGTGCCACAGCTGACCTTTGTTGGCTTCCTAGTCTTCCTATGCATTTATAGGTGCACAAGAGCATTGGGTAGGAGATGTGCAAAGCAGGGTAAAACTCAGACCTCTCCCATCACTGTAAATCACCTGCRACTCTGCCTTCATGTCCCTGTAACCATCCAGTTAGCTAGGAAGAATACCTAAAGTAAACACTGCTCAGAAGAAGCAAAGGTTCAAGAAATCATTTTTGCTTTATTCAGCGCATATCCTCTCCTCTCTGAGTGTTACGCGATACTGGCTTTAGTGCTGTGTGGACTTCAAGACTTTCCATTTTTAAGTTTCAGAATTGCTTCCTTCCACTTAGTTCTCTTTTTCTTGGGACTATTTTTAATATATTGTATAATACCAACGTGTTTCCTGTTTAACATCCTTCCCTTTCTGCTGTTCTGTATTAACATGATTATATTTCAATGAGTGAACATTATGGACTGTTTCTCTATACATGTATTTTACATGTTCATGCAAGTAAGAGTTTGATTACAAAACCCTCTCTTATAGCATAGAATTAAGGAGTAGGATGAGGAGTAAAGGGAAGAATGAGATACAAGAAGTTATACCAATATTCCACAGTCATGACTAAGTATCAAATAAAGCAACCAGCTTATATTAGTATATAGAAAGGGAATCTGTCATCCATGACTTAGCCCTTTCAAGCATGTAGGATGGAGTGATAGAGAAATAGAGCTGTTAGGAAGCCAAAAAGTTCAGTGCAAGAAGTAAGCACGTCTGAGGAGACTGAAAAGAGCATTTTCAAGAAAACGATGGGTCAGACATAAAGGAAAGTATTCAAACTTGCTCTAAAATCTGCAGAAGATGCAGACGGAAGAACTGTGTCAAAAGTGCAAGGGCAGAATGACATGGTTAATAACAGAATTCTGAACTGATATAAGAGAAGGAATTGTGATTGAGAAACCCTGTGATTTTGGAGAAGGAAAAAATGTAGCAGCTTTGGTTTAAAAAAAAGAATGGGGATCTATCTGTATGAGGCAAAATTTCAAATATGAGCCAATAAATAATAAAATTTATTACTGATCTAGGTATGCAAATGTGAAAAGCATCGTCTCTAAATACTAACTTCACAAGCACGTTAGAGTTGCCTAGGAGCGTCTGTGTTGCTTTAGCTTTTTAGCTCGTGGGCCAGATGATCTCTAGGTGTCATTTCCCACCCCCATGATGCTGTGACCGTGTGGGTGGCAGTGTCCCGTGTCCTGGTTTGTTGGCTTTTTCCTGTATCCCCTTAGCTGGATTGTAAGAAGCCTCTCGGTTACAATGGTGCACACAGGAAAGCGTTTCACTGCGTGCAGCAAAGGATGTCTCCAGCCCTTCCACTTAGGAGTCAAGGCCACTGGGGATCTATTTACAATACCTGGGTCTATCTGCCATTTAGGTGAACCAAAACTATTAATTCCTCCACCCCAATTTTTGGTTGGCAAATTGTCACTGATGATGAATCCATAATCAGTTATGCTAAGTGACTTCAACAGTGGATTCCCTTGGGTTCTTAAATTTATTACCCCATGCGTCGTCGGAATATGTCTGTTTTATAATTTTTAGTCCTTACACTTTGTTTCRCATCTTCTCATTGCAACTGAAGATCTTTGTTGTAGTGTTTCTGCTCTCCATGTAGGTACTTAAATTTCCATCCAAAAACTCCCTAACTTTGTTAAGCTGTGTAAAATGGGGTCCTTTGGTCTCTTGTCATAAGCTGTGTTTTCCAAATGTTTCATTACTTGTGTAACTCGTCTCCATACCATGTTTTTTTCCAGCAACTTCACTATTACTGCTACCTAAAAAGTATAAATTCTCTTACTTTTTCTCACCATTTAGCAGATGCAAGTAGTACCTGTAGGCATAGTGTTTTGTGGCTTTAAATGAATGAAAAAAAAATCTCATCACATAAATATATTTTTTTTGATTAATCCTGGAATTCCAGGTGTTTTCAGTCTTGAGACACACCTTTTGCCATTTTGGAGAAGTTCAATAATTGTTATTACAGTGTTTTTGCACCTGTGTGATCTATGCCTCAGATGACCTGTGTGGCTTTAAAATATTTTGCTGTGAAAATAGATTCTCAGATGACCTGCAGAGTCAGATAAACCACATCATTGTTTTCTGCCAAGATAGTTGTTGTTTGGACAAATTTTAATTCTCTTGCTGGAGGCTTTTGATACAGAATTGAGTAAGGGAATGGTAACAGAAGTCACAGTGATGCTATGAATGAATGCAGAGAATACATCTGGGAGGGCTCTTGTGCAGAGATTTTAGGGTAAATTTCCAGTGAAGTTGTGTACACATGTTTCTAATACTGGTGCTGAATGTCAGGTGTGTATGGGTCTGGATTTTCTTTTTTTACAGTTTATTTATGGATTTTTTTATTGATAACCCATAGATTATAAATGTGGAAATACATTTCATGCAATTTGGATCCAGGAAGTAAGTATTCTCTATCCTAATCTTCCTAGTTAAAAGCTTGAGTTCAGTGATGGAGTAAAAAAGGCATTGGAAAACCTGTAGTGTCACAACCCCTGGTATGCCTAGTTAGATAAATATGATAGTAAACTCATTTACAAAATATCTAGATTTTACTGAGTAAAATACTATGCATGCAAATAACGTGGTTTCTGAGTGTTTGAAAATGTATTTCATACCTTGTTTTGGAGGTAAACTTCCAAACAAAAAACCCCCAAACTTCACTACTCATCTAGAATAACATTTTAACAAATGTGTGCATCAAGTTTCAGTTGAGAACCCTAACAGGACATTGAAGACAATAAAGAAAGGGTGACTTCATGGCTTAGCCTGAAAAGTTATTGGTTTTCTTGTTCGTTTTGCTTGTTTTTTCAAGTTCAGCATTCTGAAGATCAAATAAAATAATTGAATGGATTTTCTTCAAAGTTTCAGGAAGATTTTCCTGTGGTCTAAGACCAAGCATGAGGAATTTCAAGCTAAGGACAACTGCTTAAGAAAGTTATAAGTAGCTGAGAAAAGGATTTTAGCATGAAAGTGTCATCTCATCAGTAAGCATAATGTGACTGTAGACTGGTTATAAAACTCCAAGCAAAACTGTGTTTTGATGATCCTGAAGTGGTTCCAAGACTTCAAAAGTTTTGGAATAGAY
Organism: Apteryx rowi; assembly: GCF_003343035.1. NCBI lineage: Eukaryota > Metazoa > Chordata > Aves > Apterygiformes > Apterygidae > Apteryx > Apteryx rowi. The sequence goes on from NW_020449974.1 coordinate 3,212,998, forward strand.
ATTCTGTAAGACTTAATCTCTTTACAATACATTATGCTTAAAAGCACAAGATAGAGAAACCAGAGAAGGTCAAGATTTACTGATGTCCATACTTCTTGCAGTCAGAAGGAATGTATGATATAGGTTATATTTGTGCCTGCTYCTAAAAGATGAGTGACTTACAGCCTATTGATATCACCCTAATGTCCTTGTCATTATAAAGCAATGACTTCACTTTCTTCCTCAGATAATAATGAGAACTTTTTATCTTAGAGACCCAAGAAGGGTTGACTTGGAGGCTGCCATGTTACATTACAGTCTTTGTTCTTTGTCTCCTTGCAGCACATTATTCATAGTCATAACCCCTGAGGTTACAATTAAATGCCTGTAGGCTTTCTTCTTCTTGTAATGCAAAGAACAAGTACAATTCTTACGCATAGACATGCTGATCAGTGTAGCAGAGCAGATCTGCTGTTACCATTCAAAGACACAATGCATAGCATTCTCGAGTTTAAAGGGAGTTCTAAGTTTTACCGTGCCCGAGGAAACCAGTCCGAGCTGCTATAAGAGCTTAAATSACTGCTTGTGACGTGAATGAAAAGCCCCATGGGTATGTTTTTGACACAAAAATGCAGTTGCCATGATGTCAGAAGGAAGATGGAGGTGCTCAGCAATGAACGTTAACAAAATAACAAAGAAACTAATGTACAGAAGATTTTTTAGATAGATGAGGGAAAATAAGAAAGAGGCAGTAATGACATCTGATTTGACTCAGAGAGTATCTCTTCCTTAGTAGGATAATTATTCTTGCTGAGATACCAGCATAGCTGAGGATAGTTCATGTAGGAGAATAAGAATTGAAGTTTTGTGTTCTCCATCTCTAAAAAAATGTGTCGAAGGACATCCCTTTCACATAAGAATATTTTGTAATTTTGTTGGTTTAAGGTATCAAAACTGAAGTTMACACAAAAAATGACGGTGGTAGCTATTACTGACCACCATACTTACAACAGTGCATGTTATTAAGCTTCTAATCATAGTCACTGTATTATCTTGACATCCCTTGGTTAAAAGATAGTCAAACACTCAAAGAACAAAGTTAGGAAGCTGTAATATTTCACATACAATCTAAATAAGAGAGATTTAAGGAGATCAAATTCTATACCTCAGGTTACATATCTGTATTTCAATTTTACTGTACTACTTGCCCATTTCATTGAATTATCATAAGTATAAAGAGCATGAATAGATCACTGGCAACCTTAGACAAAAGGTTCCACATAAGGGCAATATTAATTATACKAATTTGTGACACATGGTTCTCAAAAGCCTAACAGATTAAAGCATTAATGCCATAAATCATTAATTTCATCTGATTTTTTCAGCCAGTCTTTTATTTACTGTCTGTTTAATTAAAAATTGAGGTTAATGAGTCTTTCAAATGTACTATAATATTCTAGAATTCATTATTTCTCCCCCCCCCCAGGTAAAAGTTCATTTTCTTCTCTCTTCTCCATCCCTTTTTAGACTAGAGAGGAATTTCTGAGTCACACCATATATTTTCATTTGTGAAAGTCACTGATAGCAATTTTCCCATCAGAAAAGACATACAGAGAATGAGATGGCAAAAAGCCAGAAACCAGCAGGAACTGTGGAATGCAATGTGCAAATATAGTTTTATCTTATCTTACATCTTTTTGTCTTCCCTTTTCTTCTGCAAAAGTTATCCTCTTTCTCATCCATACCTTGACCCCAAATCATCTTTTACTTTAATTTTATTTTTTAATAAAATTCAGAATTCTGCAGAAAAACTTTCATCTTCTTCCTCATTTTTGAATTTGATGATTTGCTACTTCTTGAAAATGAATGAAGTAATCTTAAACTCAAATTTGGTAATAATCATAAAAATGATTCATCATTAATATGCATTTAAAATCAGAATATAATACAGAAACTTCCTCCCTAATATTTTTGATGAATATGTATGGTCCCTTTTCTTGTCTTTAGCAATATCYTTACCTTCATTAAGATGTTTCTCTTTTATAGAAGGCTTATCTACCAAGTCTTCAAAATAGAAGAATAGCAACTTTTATTCCTCCCTATTTTGTAGTATTTTTAACACAAGAAATACATTTGGCATTTTTCATGCCATAAGTAAACATGTAAAACCTAATGCTCACCTGGTATAAACTGRAAAAAAAAGCCCTGCCATCTTCTCAGGAGCCTTGTCAGTCTCCATCAACCAAGAGTAAATCCATGGCTTCTGCGACRGTTAAACTTAGTAGAACTACAACTCACATTATCTAAGGATTTGGCCAATGTTTTTTGCCTCAAATGCATTTTAGTGCCCAAGATCTCTGAAACCCCATCTTATTTAAGATTTTTAGTTTGTAGATCTCAAAATGCTATATAAAATTAATCACAAACATTACCTCCGCTTTATAGGTAATATCTTGGAAGGTGAAATGATTTGCCCACAGTGTGTTAGTGGACCCGTGGCAAGTTCAGAAAGAGGATCTAACCGTCYTAATTCCTATCAGTGCTTTATCAGTGAGGCTTTCACACCATTTGCTCTGGTTTCAGATTTTATTAACTGTACTATGTTTTGGATTTTGGATGATGTGTTGTTTACGTAGCACTCAAAATAGTGAATTAGATATAGATAGAGCAAAAAGCTTGTAACATTTAGAATCCATTAGATACASCCTACACTTTGCTATATATAAACCAGTGAAACTAAACATAGTAAACTTCCAAGATTAGTTTTAAATAGCTATTACCATGYTRACATATAAGGTGAGWTTCATCTYRCCTAAATTTAGGCAAGGCTTTAGTCTAAAAGGCCRGGTGACTAGTCTAGGCCAATAGTCTACACAATCTGGGTCATCACTGAGAGACAGGTATCTCTCTAAGGTGATTCATACCACCCCAAAGTAGGGATCCCGGCTAAAATGGTGGGATGCATTGCCTCTGAAGACACCTGTCTCTCCTCTGGGACTTTAGAGGGAGCTATGAAATGCTATTTAAACAGTTGATAGTGGGTTAGGTAAGGTGAACCTCCATCTRTAATGACAGAAGTCATTCCTGTGGTGAAGGGTTTCTCCCACAGAAATCACTGTCCCTGCAAAGGAGTAATATCTTGTAGCTACTGCTGGTGGTCGGTTAAATCTTAACCTTTTTGGCTGAACTCTCTGAGATTATTTTAGAAGTCTGCAGTGTCTGTCAAAGATGTTCCCATTTCCATCTTATGTGTGTTGAAAGCTATCTTGGCATCTAACTTTAACACGACAGATGGGACGGAGTGCAACTTGGCTGACCTCTACTTTAAGTATTTAAATTGCTAAGCTGATTTTATTACCGTAAAATAAACTTCCAAGAATGTGTTACCCTGTAGACTGAGCTCAATAGTTAACAAGTGCTAGGTGCAGTCCTRTAATTGCAGTGGATGAAGAGGTCAGTTTTCATAACAGTTTCATGGGAATGAAAGATACTTCCATTGACTTTAATGAGACCCATAGGGATGAAATACCTAGAAAACTGGTGCTTTCTTCTCACTAAGACAAGGAAGCCAAAATAATGTTGATGGTAGCACACGCAGCGTTCATTAGTGTGTATTTCCAAAATCATACCCTTATTTTTCAAAGCATTATTGGAAGAGACTGAGGATAAACAGGGCTTGCAACATGGGGAACTGAAAACCTGTGCTAAAAACATYAGCTCGTTTCATGTCAAGAACAATGTCATGTCACTGGGAAGCTTTTCATTTGGTGATATTTTCCTGCTCCTCTTGTTTTATTTCAAGAAAAGAAAAAAAGCCACCTTGGCACCGTTGCTCTGTTGTTTTCCATTTTTGGTGGCCCCTTTTCTCCTTTATTTACGCTGTTTTTAGGCTGAATGGTAGCACTGTTGACTCCCAGATCTAAGTCTTTAGCATGCCTAACTGGGTTTCCTTGTCTGCCGGAGACTTCCCTGGAGGAACTCAAGAATACCATTATAAAAGTAAACATTACTTCTCCTCAAGAAAAAACAAGCAAACCGGGTAAGTTTATGTATCCATTAGAACGCAAAGATAAGAAGAAAATAGTTATTAAAAAGCAATTAGGTATGACATTTAGCCCATACACCTCAGTATCTGAGTCATGCAAGTCATACAAGCAATTTGTACCCTTTATCAACATTTTTCTCCCCCCCCCCCCTTTAGGGCTGATATTATAAACTCTTCTCATGTGTGGGATTCATTTTTCATACACGAATTTAGGCTTCTAGCTCTTATTCCATCAGGTGGGGATACCATTGAATCAGCTCACTTTTAGCAAAGACTGATGACTGGGTGTCAAATATTGCAGAAAACAACACAGTCAAACTAATGTACGTATATGCAAAAATGTTCGTCGCATTCGTGACGAATCAGCAATGTTTATGGAATATTTGTTTTTAAAAAAAGAATGGGATACAACACGGCAAAGCATTTGAGTGCTCAATTCCTTTGGGCTGTGGTGAACATAGCATGTGCTCCATAGAAGCGTGGGTTTTTTTGTTTGTTTGTTTGTTTTTGTCGAAAGACTGTCTGATTTTTTCAATTGTATCAACTACAAATATTGTTACACCATAGAGTTAGAGATGTAACCATAACTGGGGTATCATCTAAAGAATATTTTGAAATTGATCTTCCTTCACAGAATGTAAGTGAGCAGGCAGCTGTTTAACTCCACTTGCAAATGGTCTTCATTTGGGCTTTTCAGTGCTTTCAATGGGAAAAAACAAAATGACTTTACGCAATTAAATAATAAAGGTATGTTTCACAGCAGTTATTATAGTAAGGAGGCAGAAATCTATATTTTTACTTACTAACCCTGTTCTCCACAGCTTTTTCTGCTCTGGTTTTTCTTCTGGTTTTCATTCCTCCTGCTTGCCCTTTTCTTCAATAATATAATAAATAAAAACAAATTCCTATGTGGTGTGCTTCATATCCTATATTGTAATTATGGCATTTTTGTTGTTGTAATATTGATTTGAAAAAAAGCCCATCTGTATTTCTGTGCATAAAATAATAGGAATCTGAATCTTACAAGAGGGAGTTATTTAATCTTTGCTGAGATGATTTATAGAGGGCTTGCAGGAGAGAGAAATAAAGGAAGAAAAGAATATTGTGATCTGAAATTCTACTTCCATCATAATAACAAACTTTATTATGAAGTTAAGAATATATACGTATATTATATAAATAATCACCTTCAGGAAGATTTTCTAATCAAATTAAATTTAGTGTTTGTACCTTATTCTGCAACTGTGTCATACTTACATGATAATTATCATTATTAATTTTTCATTTCAATGTCTGTTTAAGAGAGCCTTTCGTTGTGTAAGAAGAAATTTAGGGTAGAATTTTCTTTTTGGCTTCTTCTGATAGGGTGTAACTTTGCAGGCAAACTCAATTTGATTCCAACACTTACCAGGCAAGCGGGATATTTTAGTCAATACTTGCCATGAAGATGCAGGAGGAGGCTGGTGGTAAATGCAAACAGCCCTTAAAAATAAATAAATAAAAATGCCTCATTAGGTAGGGAATGAAAACCATGAACATATGTCGAATATTACAGAAATACAGTGCAACAAACACCATCAAGAACTGTAAATCAACAAATCAAATTCTCCAGATATTCCATAATCTAATTTTGAATTCCAAAACTGGTTTTAATCTCCAAATTCCAGAAACTTTCGAGCTCCATTTTGGAGACAAATTCCTGTTTCCTAGTACCTAGCTGGCAAACAGTTCCAGAATATCACTCCCTTAATGATCACAAGTCTCTTACTAAATTTCATGTTTAGGTTATTCTCACTCAATTAAAATCTTACTGGAATGTAAAGAGATATAGTAGTTGTTATTCCTCTTGGGCACTAATCTCAAACGCATTTGTAAAACATTATTGTGACCTCCCTCTATTTCCCCACCCTTCCAAGAAACTCTTCTTTGTTTTTGTGTGGTTCACACTCATCTTTTTGAGCATTTGACAGTATTCCAAGTGAGGTTTTGCAATGATTTGTGCTAACAATTTAATAAATTTTCTTAAATTACCACTATTGACTTTTCTTCAACCCCTTTAGTATCTGTTCCTATGTCTCAAATGCTTTATGTCCGAACCGCTCTGTTTAGTCTTTAAAATTGATTACACATGTATGGTTCTTATAATAGATGATCATCTGTGCTAGCAACCTGACAGAGCTGTTATAATTTCTCCTGATTGATCAGGCAGTATAATTTCTATTTTTGCTCAATCTTTTCCACGTTTTCTGCAGTTTCTTGGTCTGATGGACGTAAAGGTAATTCATGTTTCTTTGGCAGCTCATCATAGAATAAGTCCAAGCCTTTTGGCCTGGTAGGTACATCTACAGCTCTAGAAAAAAAGAGGATCAGAGAGTGAATGCAAGAGAGGGACCCTTGTTCATCCAAGCTTCTTAACTGTTAGCATGCTCCTTGCTTTGGACCACTGCACCTTCTCTGGGAGCCCCATCTGCTAGGGTGAAGGACAGCCATAAACCAGGGGCCATGAACCAGCCCAGCCCATCCAGTTTGGGGACTGGGGGTTGTTTGGTGGCTTTCTCCTAGTGAACAGTATGGACATAACCCTAATATCTTCCTTAAAACCACCATGTAGATCCCTTGTTACTTCAGTTACTGACATTTTGAGACAAGGAGAAACTATCAGGGTGCATATATAGATCTAACGGGACAGTCGATGTTGAATTGTTTGTGGAAGTCCTTTTGTGCCCTGAGACCCTTGTGAGACCATCTTTCGTCTTAAAACAAAAGCTTCTTCCCAGAAAACTGTTTGTTGAAGTCTGCACAGTCCGAATGATAAAGATCCTGGCAGCAGCAAGTGGTACTTCATCTGAACTATTTTTTCCCCCTTTCCTCTTTTTAACTCTTTTCAACTATTTTACAACGTACTGACATCTATTTTGTCATGTAAGTCACTGAACTGGAAAAATCTCAAGAATTTATAAAATGTCGGCAAAGCTCAAACTCTCCGGTAATTGATGATAATTGTTTGATAAATATACTTATATCTACAGTATGTGTCTATATAAGACTGAAAAATGACAGACCAGAGCGGCAAAATGACAGTTTCCTGAAAAATAGGTGGCAATTTTCAACGAAGAGAGCTCTCCATTCAAAAATAAGACAGGTCATTAAATTTGGTTGGCAACATCAAGTGCTAATCTAAACACCAAGAGAATAGCCTTGATAAGGGAATAGCCTTGATAAGAAAGAGTAAAGCTTGTAGGTGGCAGATAAAAGTAGCGATTTCATTTGCGTGGTAGCAGGTGTTGCCGCTCTGAAGTCAGAGCCGAAGAAATGAATCCATACAGCTGAGCACAGCTCTCTAAACAAATATATACAGTGGATGTTAAATACAGAAACACATACTGRGTAATTACAGGTTTGAGTTATTCTAGGAAAACCTAGAACGAGGGAGCAGCTGGGTGACATTTTTCATAAGAACACTTTCCTTGCAAGAAATGCAAGTTTTAGGTCAACATAAACCATTTGTGAATGTTTACTGAATTTGGCCAATGAGCAAAAATAAATAGAAATGGCCTAAAAGTGAATAGGGAAGGTTGCAGTATTTCACTTTAAAATTGCAGAGAGAGAAGAATGTATTGAAGAGGCTATAAAATATGCTCGGTGTCAACCTGAGGCAATTTTTTGTGATTATTTTTCATTGCAGCCACTGAACAGAACAAAATATTATTTAAACAGCACTATTTTTGGCATGCATTTCACTTACAGATAGTCTGTCTGGCAGAGTATCTGTATTTTTATTTTCTTACTATAAAAGAGTTTTCCTGAATCTGTCATACATGTTTCTAATAAAACTCAACCCTCACCCATGTATATTTTTTACTTAGCTAACAACAGTGATGTTGAGGAAAGATACGAGGATTAATTAATGTATTAATAATGTCATTTGAAATTGTGTGGGACTTCTTGCATATTTTAGAAACTTGGTGGTGCTTGCTGCAGTACCGTGCAATACGAAACATAATGCCCTGACTAATTAGTTTTGGACTCTTTTTCTCAATTCCCCTCATTTTTGCTTAGTTAATATATTCTTTATTTCCTTCCTTAAGCTGAAGTGTAAAATTGCCATTTTTTGTAGACAGCTGATATGTTTCATTGTACAAGTCACCAGTTGTTTTTGCAGTGACAAAAGATAGCTATCACAGTTATGAAAAACAACATATGGACGTTAAAGAAAATAAAATTGTTCGCAATGTGTGCAGTGCATACATTTGGGAATAAGATTACTGTAAAGGGGTACTATGATCTTGATTATTTCTTGATGTRACCTTAATTCTTAAGGTGTTCGGTGTGCCACAGTTGGCCAGGAGCAAAGCAAACGTTGCAAGGAAGCAATTTGTAAGGTTTCCTTTCCTGTGCTTGTCTTTTTATTTGGAAGTTACTGGACTGGGATACCAGATCTATAATTTGTATTGAAAAGGAGTTCCTGTCAAAAATGCATATTAACATTTTGAAGGAATAAATTAGTTCATTTTTATTTTTAAAAAAATGTAAGCTTGTGTAATAACCATCAGAAAAAGTCTATGATAAACTAGTATTTCTAATCCCTGTATCAGTTTAATTGCAGGATCGTATACTTCCAGACAGAAAGCATTATGTGTAATGACTGTCTTTAATTCAACTGAGTTTCAGTAACTGTTGGAGAAATGTAGTAATAAACAAATTCTGATATTTTTCCTTCTTGAGGCACAGATGAATAGGTAGGATTGCTTCAGTTTTCAAGAATGAAAATTTCCTTGCCATAGCGTGTTTGTTAACCGCTGCAGCCTTATTTTTACCAAAGGATGATTGTATTTGATTTAAACCTCCGTGTAAAGGAGGTTCTGCATTCCAGGGAATTAGCTGCATTTGGCTTCACTGAATCTTAAAGGGTTTTTCTGCGTAGGGTTACAACTGCAACAGGAAGATAGCGTAGCTGCTTTGTAGCCTGGTGGTTCGTGCGTTTTCTGCAGAGGTTCAAGCTGCGGGTTTGAGTGCCTTCGGGCAAAGAATGGAAATAGTCCTAAATCTCCAACAACTGAGCTGTTRTAGAAAAAATGGGGAATGTAGCAACCCTTCTTCCTCGGTGTCCCTCCTAATTGCTAAGGAGCTAAATTCCTTTTGGACACGAGTCCAATTTTCTCATTTTCTGACTTTCTCATTTTCCATTTTTTAGGAATTTTAGGATTTTTTCGGTTCCTTTGACTCTCACAGCCTTACCTTCTCTTTGTCTGGGTTCATCCATCTGCACTATGAGAGCAATACCAGCCTCGGACTTTGTGAAGCTGTTCATTACAAGTTACTCTGAGATCTTGAACCCATTTTTCGCTGCTAATGGGGAATGAAAATTCCAAGTGTTCCTTTTGCTATGGAAAGCAATAGTAGCCTGGGTGAGATCTAAGAACAGGGATGAGAAGTTTTCTAGATTTTATTAAACCGATAAAGCTGGAAAAAATGAATATGTTTTGGACGCAAGGATTTAATCAGCTACAGCAAATGAGTTACAAATTTTTAATGTTATAGGCAGAACTAGAACCCTCCCTGTTTCTACCTTCAGAGCTTTCATAGTGCTTCGTAATCACCATGATGCGTGGAATTAGCTTGGAAAAATTAACATAGCAACAGTAAACTGTGATACTTATTGTGTCTGGTTCATCTTTGCCAGTATTTTTTTTCCATATATTAAAGACCAATTCTCCGTAAAGCAGAGGTGAGACATCACTGATAAGTTAAAGTGCTCTCCAAATTTAGACCTGTTAATTACCCATTATCCACCTTTTTACAGTGGACTTGAGGTCTTAGCTTGCTAAAGAGGAGGATGGCTTGATAGCAGCAGCTGTGCTAGCGGTGATTATTTGGGAAGATGATTATCAGTTAATTTGAAAACAGCCTCTGTGCCATCAATGTAGGGAAGAAAACTCTGGTCACACAATCTTCACAAATTGTTCTCAACTTTGAGAGAATAATTACTGGTTGGGTTGGGATTCTTTTTTAATGGACTTTACCCCTCTATAAAAGTAAGAGTTTCCTGCAGAATTAGGTGAGAGAAAATGAATAGCTTGTGTACTTATTAAATAAATTTAAAAAAAAAGGCGCTTAAATTTAAATTCTGCCAAATAAATGCTAGGCAACCTATAAGGGACAGACCCTCAGGGAGCTGCTCGACACTGGTGGTATTAGCATCTGTTCCTGCCTTCATCTGCGTTTAGGGAGCTTTCTGAAGGACCAATGGTCTGAGATGCTAGCTTGTATTTGGAAAGCGAGGTAGTCGCTCCGCGTGTGCCACATGTCCTGATCAGCTTGCTTTGCCCGTGTCCACTTCCGTCCTTGCCAAGCYGGTACGAGCTGCACTCATGCAGTTGTAGACCTCCAAGGGACCGTAAGGCTCTGGGGGGCTTGTGGAGGTAGGAGCACACAAGTGCAAGGAAGGACAGTAAGCTTTTGCCATTGTATGGTCACTYTGCGTATAGAGAGATGAATAGATAGAGAACTAATCGACTGGAAAGCAGACACTTCCATCCCTTGCGAAACAGAGCCGTTTATTAACCAGAAAAGGAAAAGCGATACTTCTCTGCAGGCCCTTTGCGAATACCAGACTAATTCAGCCATTAATTCTCAAACTCCAGCTCTCTAAAGGCCAAAGAGCGATTCTGAAAATGGACGAGAAAAGCTCCAAGATGCTTTGAAAGCTTTTGTATAACACCGCAAGCTTCTCCTGGCGTACCTGGGCATCGTTTCTCCGTTCCGGTTTGCGCAGTGCTCCYGCGGAGAGAGAACCGTCATTTGAGCACTTGGTGCATTTGACATTTGTCTGAAAATCGCAGGGCAGGGCTCCAGTTACAGCGCCGAAGTCCAAAGCGATAACAGGACTTCAATCCGGCGYGTCTTATTGTACAAATCGGGATGAACGCGGCATCTGTCCTATTTTGTTTTTGGGATTTTTCTAAAGAAGATTTATTCAGAGCGGGAACGCTAGTTTGAAGGTCGGTGTTGGGCRTTAGCTGGAGTGTTAAATGTTAGTTAGTGCATTTGGGGTCCGATTTTGAGTTCCTTTAGCCCATGTAGGTGAAGCTAGCGTTTCTCAGCCTGTTGAAASAGTGCAGCTTTCCCTCCCCGCCACCCTGTAAATCACGGGAATTCAAGGAGAACATTAAGACTTTCGACTTGACTGTGTTTGTGTTTAAGCCGTTGGCTCGAAATGAGATCGAGACATTCAGCGTAAATCACTTCTGTGCTCCCTTTTCAGATTGAATGCTTGCCTAAAATGGGAATAAAACACCACGAAAATCAGCTGTTCTTCTGTGAACTTTATAAGTGCATAAAGTTGATTGTAAATACACCAGTGTTTTCTCAACCCATTTTCTTTTCAAATGTCCTCAGCAAAAGGTCCATCTATCGTTATTTATATATTTGGCTTTTGACTGCTAAGAAAGGAGAACCTAGCAATTTTGGCTCTGAATGATAACCTGAAAAATAGTCTTTCTTCAAATTTTTCATAATCAAAAAAGTCCTGAACAGCTGTATAAGTGTATCTGTGTGTTTGCAGGTACATTTGTGCGATGCTATTTGGTCGTTTTAACCAAATGGGTGAACAGGCACCACATCAACATATTCACATCCTGGAGCCTCATGTCCCCCATGTGTTACTACCTAATTCTTGATGATTTTACATTGTTTCTTGATGTCTTTCTTCGGACGACACTGTGACTTTGGGCTAAGAGGAAGCGGATAATACGGTGCAGATAAGCGGCTCTCATTCTCCAGAAAGGTAGTTTCTCCAACTGGAACAGCCCGGAATAGGTTATGAGTCCATTGGCTCAGAAATTAAATTGGTTTCCCCGTGTTTATGCAAATAAACACTTTCAGCAGCTGTTATCCGAAACCTGCTGAGCTCGTTTCCCCCGTCGCTCATGCCGATGTAAATCAGGATTAATTCGACTGCAGCCACTGACCATTTAATGCTAAATGCATGGGGAGAAGAGAATCACTGGCTTGATAGCAGGCGGTGATTTTTAAAGAGAGACAGACTGAAAAGAGCAGCATTTTAGCAGCTTTTAGCAACTTTTAACTAAAAAAAAAAAATTTGCAATGGAAAGGAAGGAAGGATTAAAAAAAAGAGCATGAGTTCCCTGACAGCAGGAAAAAAAGGTGCGTGTATAACAGCTGGAGCAAGAAATATTTACTTTGGCTTCCTGCTATTCTGGCTTCATTTTAATGCAGTTTCTTCCCATATCAGTTTGTAAAGCTACATTTACACCTTTGCTGACCCCGGATAAATAAACAAATCCCCGTGTGTAGCTAGATGAATAAATCCCGGGTTGTAGTAGTGCAAACATACGCTGACAGTTCTTCAGTGAATTGACAGTAAATTAACCGTTAAGGACACGAAGGTTAGAAGAAAAAAAGATGAAGGAACAATTTAGTTTTTTTAATATGTTACTCATTATTTCTGGCAGCAATTTGATATATATATATGTTTTTATACAGACTGTGCAATGCTTTCTTTGGTCAACAAATCCTGTCTTTTTCATGCCAAAGAAAGAAAGATTTCCGTCATCAGTTGCCAGATTTAGAAAATCCTCTATTATTTTCCTTTTTCTGTAGGTGAGCTGGCGCTACAGAGATGCTTCTAAATACACTCCCATAAACATTTCTGGAACGCCATTGCACATATAGAGAGGTGAAAACAGAGCAACACTCACTACTGTTTGTGTATCGTTTGGGGATTGATTGCGGAATTCGTTTCTACCCTAGCTTGTCTAAGCTAGAATTTATTGACCAAAGACTGTTTTACGTGAACTATCTGTCCAGGTGGGTTCAGAACCAGGGCTGGTGTGAATCGGTGAAGTTGGAAATCTTTAGCTTTTTCTCTTCAGGTGGGTTGACCAAGGAGGCTTGTTCATTTTATGATAGTTTTGGTGAGTTTTATAATTGAGAATTATGTCCGCAATAGAAACGCCGACCGTGATCTGCAGTTCTTTACGGTGCAAGTGCTTAAATGTTTTTGTGTGCTCAGATCTCTTCTCTCTCCCTTACACACAATTTGGAGAATATCCATTCAAAATCTGTTCATGGGTTTAAATGCATTAAACAGATCAGAGGAACTAGCATGTCACGTTGCCGAAGATATCCTGTCAGAAAAAGAAAACTCCTTCAAATATATATTTTAATATTTTTTTCCTTTGGTCTTCCATGTGCATGAAGATATCGTAAAAGCCTAGTAATATGTGGAAATTTAATTTACAGGAGGAAAATGTTTAGACTCAGACAGTAATCCTCTGTGGTGGTGTTTCGAACACAAATGCACATGCGAAAAAGACAGTATGAAGGGATGTCAAAACTTGTTTTAGATAAAAATGCCATTTGCACTGATGTATGAAACTTCTCAGTAGAAGGGATTTTTTTTTGGATGTTTTCAAGTACTAAAGTTCTCTGAATTTATTATAAGCACGTAAAGACAGTCCTAACGGAAGCAAATAGCCTTTACTGCTGTGCAGGAGATGGATGGCTTTGGCTTGTTCTAGTCAGTCACAAAATCTAACAGCTCACATTTAGATTTTAGCTAACAATGAGGCTGCAAAGAAGAGATATGTGGAGGAAAGAAAAGTGTTGGTTGTTGTTGTTGCAGGCTCTTTTAATATCGCATACGGAATAGTATTTTTCTTCGCGTGCAGCATCGTCTTGGGGTGCATGTGTTTTTACCGTCTCTAAATGCGGAGCCACAGTCATTGTCCTGCTTCCTCGTTGAAGGTTTTTCAGATGTGAAGCTCTTGCCATGGTTTGTAGGCAGAAGTGATATCTTTTATTAGACAAGTAGTTCTGTAAGCACCAGACTTCATGAATCCTCGTTTCTTGGAGATTTTTATTTTGTGGTCAACTGCCAGATCCAGCTGAAGCTTTTCCCACAGAATTTGTACAATCGCACTCTTGCTTCGGTTCCTCAGCGTGAGACATCAGGTAAACTCGTTCCTCAGTGAGGCACTTAGAGGGTAGTAAGGTCTGTCCGTTCAAACCAGTTGCCTCTTTTCATTAAAATTTTAGGAATTTAATTCTCAGTGAGATGGGCACTCTTTTGTTAATTTGAATTAATCAAAAGCTTTAAAAAATGATGAAGGTGGACTGATCGAGAGACACTGTAGCCTCATCATGGACCCCCTGGCCACAGACCTTGAACTGGCGGTTTGTAAAGGAGCCCAACAGCATACTGATAATGCTATTAAGTCTAATAGCATAGACATTGGTCTTATTATACCGATCTCTGAACAGTAAGAGGACCATAAATCACAGTACAGTGAATTAAAGATCTCTGTCTAGAGTGCTGTGCAGAATTTTTAATTCGGTTTTGATTTCTTAGATATATGTTTGTTCCCGTTTTATATTTCATGCTAAAAGTCACTAAAAGAACTCRCTATAAAAACTCATTATTAAAAACTATTTGTGTATGAGCTGCATTCATATCACATTTATGTTTCTGGAGGAGTCAACAACAACAAAAAAACCCCAAACAGCACTCTCTAATAGATGAGAAACAATCCCAGTTTTGTTCACATGGTTTTAGGTATTTATGAGCTAATGGTGATCCTTTAAAAAGGCAGTCAGCTCTCATGCATAGAACTGCAAAGGTGTGAGAAACAGGATAAAATGTAGGACTGAATAGGAAATATTCTCTGTAATAGTTTTTAATCAAGTAAACCATATGGCTCAGGTTACAACCAAGATTAATATTTTCAGATTTCTGTTAGTACTATAACAAAAATAAAGTTCCAGGAAAAAAAGCAGAAGAATGCAGTCTTTAATTTAGAGATAATATAATTTAAGGATATTGAGTCCAGCATATTTAATAATTAACACTGCTTTAATCTTAAAAATGTGAGATAGTTCCACTCCAATATTTAATCTTCTCTGCCACCTAGAAATGATAACCCATTTTTTATTTTTTGTGAACTAATAAGAAATCAAATCAAGCATTCTTGTTTTCCTTTTTAGTCTTTACTTACCTATGAGAACAAATCAAGACGTATGGTTTCTCAATGCCATCGCTTTTCCCCACWTTTTTTTTTTGATAGATACAGATATAAAAAAGACAATGCGTTTTATGGATGAGCGCTAGGTGGTTTAGGCAAAAGCCATGCTAGGGATTATGTTTAGAGCTGCAAAGGCTGCATGAGTGTGTATCAGGGCTCACACCAGTGCTTTGGTCCTCATTAGCTTACTGTGTATTCTACATACCCTCTACCATGATAATCTCAGGTTTCTTTCACGTTCACGATCTTCCCTCTCGTGAAAAACCTCACGTTTTTCCTCCAGGCCTTATGATGGTACATCCCCTGTTCTACTTTTGCCGTATCTCCAGTTTCCATCTGCGCCCATATTCTTTCATCCTCATTTTCCAAAGACTCCTTCCATGTCTCCTATCTTTGTTTTCTTTGTTTTCTCTGATGACTAGACAAATACAGCATGTGCTGTGGCTGATTGAGAACTGATTTGTGCTGGCTGGTAAGCTGGCTGCCGCTTCCAGGCTGTCAGCTAGGCCAAATAAAATGAAAAGCTGAATTCTGCCTGTCTTTGCCCGAGTAGGTCACTCTCATCTTGACACAGATGCCAGTTTTCGTGAAAGTTAGGGGAGAACTAACAGGCTGCTGCATCCTTATTGTAGCCTTGCCTCAAGAGCAGGGTGCCGGACAAAACACGAGCAATAGAGGTACCTATCCCCCTAATGATAACAAATATTTACATATATATCCATGCAGGATATCAGAGTGATTAATTCTGCCCAATTTTCAAGGCACTTGAACAACTAGTTGCTTTTGTTGCAGCCTTATATACAAATTAAAGATGTCTCCACTTACGCTATCAATCATGGTCAGCTGTAATAGATTGTTACACAATTCTTTCTATATGTCCTCAACTTAGGTCCTAAAATTAGTTTCTGTCTAGCTCCCAAGGTTACATTTATTTACTGATCAGTGACCATTTGTGGTTGTACACTGGGGTCTCCGATCTCATGCTGTGCTGATACTTTCAATTATTTTGCTGCCATGCAACTTGTCTTGGACTTGTCCTTTTTCTGTTCCTTACTCTAATCCCTCTGTTTTTCTCCAAGAGCTTTCAAAATATGGCTTCTTGATAATATAACTGATGTTTAATTAACACAGCCTAATCATGCGTGCATCCTTGTACTAGGGTCACTGAACGATTTGCCAAAATAATGGCCCATCCTTAGATAGATTGCTTTGGTAACTACTTGTTATTAATAACTATTAGTTATAGCAATGCCACTGGTATGTTGTCAAAATTGCTTTATAGAATCAACTCGTAGGCATTGCAGTCTTGTAAATCTTGTTTCCATAGGACACCAATTGCCCCCTCACTCCCCTGAGTATTTCAGTGCGTGCTGTTAATAATTCATTGCTATTTTTAAGGGCAGTGACCTTGACTGTAGCTTGGCCAGAAAGGATTTATACACAAACACCCTATATAACTTCTTCTTTTGTTGGAATACTAAAGCAAGAAACTCTGGGGGTCTTTTCGCATACTTTGAAACATAAAAATTACTGCTGGTTAAGGTTTCTGTTATCTGACGTGGCAGAGATGTTGTTACAGTTTTTGGTGTTCCTCTATATTGTCTGTCCAATGCCTTTTCAGTATGAAAAGAAAAGTATATAAAAATGGGGTAAAAAAGCCTTTACCTACTGTCAAATTAAATAGAAAAAAATAACCTGAGCCTGCTAACAGAGATAAAAGAACATTGAAATGGGTCATTTGCCTCTGACCTTCACAGAAGGAATTCCCTTAGTTGGATGTTTTACATTTCCCTTCTGTGAAAGGATGGAAATAAATGCATTTATACCTATAACTCAGAAAATCAGTATCGTATCAGTCAGTTCAGGTTATACCACCAAAACTCAGCAGGTGAGCATCCTTTAGTATATAATGATGGTGTGAAGGTGTAGGCTTGATGGTAGTGCTAGATATGTGGTTTAGAATAGGATATCTGCTTTGTGACCCGTCTCAATAAATAGACAACAGAAAACAGATTACTTATGGTTTTATAAACTGTTCTCCTGTAGGAGAAAGATTCACTGCATTTCATCAGTGCAGTGCTTAAGTAGACCAGTTAAAATAAAGCAGGAATCTGGTCTTAACAGTATTCCTAAGACTAAGTCCTGCTCTTATTTACATCTTGGGTCACTACAGCTGTTTGCTGGTTATTTCTTCAGCAATGGATGCACACATAGAGAGAGAGAGAATTTCAGAAATGACATCAGGATAGTGACCGAATCCTTGGAGGAGAGATCCCATGTTCATATTACCTGGAGCTAAGTGCCCCACTGCACCTCCTAACTCCTATGGGAGTTAACCTCAGGGGAGAGAAGGAGCAGCACTTTTCTGCTGTCCCCCTTCTCCCCACTCCCTCCTGGCCAGCTGGGAGGCATTTTGGTTTCCCACTACTTCTGACTTTCAAATTAACTGCATTTCAGCTGAAGGCCTCAGAAGCACACTCTCATAAGAGAGAGGATCATCTGTAATATCTAAGGGAGTTTTCTGTCAAAGTGGGAAATATTTCTATTGATTTTAACTCTGGGAATTAACAGCCACACCTGCTTTTCTTAATTTTCTTGAATTTTAGGCTGTTTGGAGATATGGTGGAACACAGAACCCCCAACAGATGTGTGCCTAGGCTTGCAAGTGTGGGATCAGGTCTTCAGGGGTGGTACCTGGAAGAGCTCTGAGGCAGGCCTGTTGATGCTAGCTGAGGATGCGAGTTGATGGTTCTGGGCAGTGTCAGACAGTATTGCGTGAATAATTTTATAAGTGAACCTTAAGAGCCTCCCAGAATTCTTTTTTCAGGTTCAAATTGGAAAAAATGCTCCAAAACAATTACCTGTCTTTCCTGTAATCAATTTTCTTCCCCCCGTTGTACATACAGGATGCTTGGGCTGACCCTGCTGAGAAAGAGCAATGACCTGGAAAGTCGGTCTGAGTTCTCACATGCGCATTAGCATTACACACCAAGCACATCTGGTGATTATCCCTCTTGTTTTAGTAGGTCTTTGAACCACACTGGGGATTTTCCTGCGCTGGCAACCGGATGTATTGATCATGGTTGGGTCTCATCAGTATGATGGAGAAACTTGACCTGTTTTAAGAAGAAACAGTTGGATGGTCAAATTCCTTGTACAAAAAGAAAAAAGGAAGAGTCAGCATTTATTCCTGATGAAAATTTGTTTTGTTCATATCTAAAATCATTATTATTGTCTAATATTAAAAGTAAAGGATCAGACATGATACAATACCCTTTTCCTGTGCTCGTTACTGGCAGCTCTGCAATTGAACACGAACAATTTTTTTTCAGTTATGAAAACAGTAAAATAGAAGGATTTTCCAAGGTGCTTCACTTTTGATCTCCCTTCTGTTCCATCCTATAGGCAGGAATCACATCAAGTGCCAGAATGGTCCTAGAAAATACAGCAGATTGAGATTGCCTTAATAATACTTCACTGAAACTGTCTGAAGCTGGGATTTTTGCATTTTGAATTGAGCTTTCAGCATGAATTAGGCATCTAAGATTCACAAGTTTCTCTGGAAAATCTCAGACCAAGACCAATGAGTTTATTGAAATCGGAGTTATTTCAAACTCTACCAAAAGCAGAAATCTCTTAAGGGTCTTTTAGCTAAATCTGACATGAAGGAAGTCTCAAGAGAGCATGCGTGCGTGGCAAGGCCCTAATCCCATAATAAGTACGAGCTGATACGCCATTGACTTTTTGAGAAGTGAAAAGTTTTTTCATAGGTTCAGTGGGCAGTATATAGAATATGAAATAAAATGTTCATCTTTCTTGTGCTTCTTAACTTTCCCTGTGACTTCCTAACTTCCTGGTGTTACCAACCAGCTTAGGTACGTAGAGTATTGTAAATGTCTGAGCAGTTTGTGTTAAATATCTTCAGAGTTTGTTATTAAAAATATTCAGAGCAAGTGTCAAACTCTGTAAATTAGATCATTAGTAATTTACAAAAGACACTCCAAATTGAGTTCCATATTTACTGCCATTTATGCAATTAGATTCCTAGATACACTTGAATTAGTAACTTAAAAATACATCTCTCATTTAGACAAGAACAGGTGACTGATTAATATAAGCGAAGCACAACCAGCAACACTATTCGGTATGAGGTTCTTGGGTAACTTGGCTCCAATTCTGCGCTCTCCTTTAGTGAATCTCTTAGTCGTCGTTCCAAAGAGATCACTGGGCTACCTCTCAGCAGGACCACCACCAAAATTAATATATGTCAGAATTTTGAGGGTTTGGAGACGGTAATGCCGTGTGGATAAATTATTAAGCAGATGGACAAATAATTGCAAGTAGTTCTGATTTCTCAATTGTGTGGTGTAGACAGATAATCTTGATTGTCTTGGGTTTGTTTAAATTATTCTGTATTTCCCTAAAAAAGAATAACTTGTGAATTTTCTTCTTTCTAATGTTTATACCAGTTACTATATTGCATAAATAAATGACGTAAATAGGAATGACTTGTATAAAAATTAAAAAATACATTTTCAAAGACTTTACAAAATTAAGGTGTAAATAGATTGCATTCTCTACCTTTGGATGGTTTAATGGTGGAAGAAGCTGAATAGAACTTCTTTTCTCTTCCAGTCTGCTCCTTTCAAGCAATCTAGGGTGGGAAAAAAGAAATAAAAAGAGAATTAAACAATAGACTACACAAATTAGCTACAATACTTTGCAGCCTTTGTGTTGATAYCGCTCCTTTACTATAGTGTATATAGGTCCCTTTATTTACATTTTCATGCCAAGCTAATAATTTCTTTCTTTGGATTTTATTTGGACTCATCTGGAGTGTTGTGTCCAGTTCTGGTCTCCCCAGTACCAGGGAGACTTGGATTTACCRGAGTCAGTCCAGAAAAGGGCTACAAGATGATTAAGGAATTGGAGCATCTCTCAAATGAGGAAAGACTGAGAGAGCTGGGACTGTTCAGCCTGGAGAAAAGAAGGCTCAGAGGGGATCTTATCAATGTGTATAAATATCTGATGGGAGGGCGTAAAGAAGACAGAGCCGGGGTCTTTTCAGTGGTGCCCAGCGACAGGACGCGAGGCAACGGGCACAAACTGAAACACAGGCAGTTCCGTCTGAACATGAGGAAAAACTTCTTCCCTGTGAGGGTGACAGAGCACTGGAACAGGTTGCCCAGAGAGGTTGTGGAGTCTCCATCCACCCTTGGAGATATTCAAAACCCACCTGGACGTGATCCTGTGCAATGTGCTCTAGGTGAGCCTGCGTGAGCACGGTTGGACTAGGTGATCTCCAGAGGTCCCTGCCAACCTCAACCATCCTGCAGTTCTGTGGCTTTTTCACTTGCATTAAATGCACAGTGGCCCTGTTAAATCTTTGAATTTAAGGTTAAACCAGAGGACAATATATTCTGGAAGTCATGACTGCTTTTAATAATACTGAAGAACTCAAGTCAAAAGTGGAAATAGTATAGTTTAAAAACACCACTAAAGATAACTATGCCTAATTCTCATCAGTGTAAAAATAATCTAAACTGGTATAAAAGATCCATGTAATTAATTACTTTTGTAACTTACAGTGCAATTTTACAGCAGAAAAGTCTTTCTGTACAGCTGGCAAATGCAATGAAAAAGTGCTAGTCCAGCCTTCAGTATAGTCCATGGTGCCATGAGCAATAACGATCTACACTGACATCTGTGTTGCATATCTTCGCTGTGATTTTTACCCATGCTAGGTAGAGAAAAGCTAATGTAGGCATCGGCTACCCATACAATAGTTACCCTTCCAGCCGCTCTGTAGATATACCTTTAGAATAAATAAGAATCAGGATCTCCTGTCCTTGGTGTGTCCTTTCAACAACAGTAATAAAAACACACATTAGCAACAAAATCCTTCCCCCCGCCATCTGTTACGTTTCATTTAATGCAGGAGAACGCTTGAGGCTGAAATACAATCAAATACATTTTATTGGGATTGATCCTGCATATATTTTGAATAATCGAAGCTAATGGGATTACTTACGTGATTGAAGAGAGATACTCAACAAGCTGGAGAATTGCGTTTTTGGACTGTCAGTGCCAAAGATAGCACGTTAACATCAAGGAGTTGCTAAGCACCTTTCCACTTCCCCAATTCTAGGATTGGTTCAGTGGCTTTGGTGATTGCGGAAAAACATGGCATTGCTGCAGCTGGAGCATTTATTTTCCTCCTCATTACTTTTCCATACTCACACAGGACAGGTTTAAGGTCTTTAGCAATTGTTTTGATGGTGTAAGAGTAGCTTAGCAGACCTGAAATTTTGGACAATAGTGTTTATCTACACAGCCGGATTCACCATTATTGAGTCCCCCATGCATTTCAAGGATGATTTGCAGTTCGTTGGGTTTGGTATTTAAAATGTATTCATTCATATAAATACTCTTCAGACAGTTCACATTGATCTTAATACAAACTTAGGTTCTGTTTAGGCAAACAGCGAATTCAGTATGTTCAAGGAACTTAGTAAACAAACGAACAAAAGAAAAATGAATTGCCTAGTTGCGTCCACATCCAGCATCACATGAAATCTCTTCTTCAGTGCTTCAGTGGAAACCGAGTATTTGAAGTATAAAGGCAAAGGCTGTCAAATCAAAGTTCTAGCAAAACAACAGGGACAATAACTTCTGAGGCCACAGACCCTTCCTGAAAATGCTCTAGCAAGTATGTAAATTCATATGGTAAATGTTCATCTTCAGGAGGGTGYAGTCAAGACCAGCTTCTGTGAAATCAGTAAAAGTTTTATCACCGAGTTCAGAGCAACCCATAAGCCTCATCCCTTTCCTGACAGATCTCAGACAGGTTACGTGAAGAAAAAGCAATGTAACATTTCACGCTCTTAGGCCACAGTGTATAAGTGTATAAATTGGAAGGTCCAATTTAGGATATGCTAAGTAGCAATATGCTAAATACGCTAGTTAGCATAAGCTGCTAAGGAACTTTAATTGCCCACATAGTCTGTCCTTGCATGTTTTTGAAATACCACCACTGCATACTGTGAAGTTTAAACATACAACCCTTCTTATTTTACTTTCCAAGCTGTCTGCTGCATCCAGTGCTAGATCTGTGGAGTGACGTGTTAGAAGAACTCCCAGCTCTGAAGGATCTGGCTTCTTCACAATATATATTGTATTAAATATGCCCATGCAAAACAAGTTATAATGAAGCTTTAAAAACTAACTTTAAAATTTTTCCCTCTTTTATTTCAGTAAGACCATTTTCAGCAGTCCTCAGGGTCAGATATATAGATAAGGCATTGCTGTTTAATAAGTTTAGCTTTAATCTACGTTTAAATAATAGACTAAACACATCCAGAGAGTGAGATACCCCACTGAAGACCTGAAGCATTCTCCTGAAGTGCCTCTCTCTCTTCACCACTATCAAAAGAGGCGATGGCTGCTAACCAAAGTGTCCCAGTTAAGTGTCTAAGCTAAGTGGGATGGAACTAGGTCTTTTTTTTTTTGGTTTAGGCAGCAAAAATAGATTAAGCTGTTGCCTTTAGCTTAATCTTCTTTTGTGGTAGACTAAAGCATGTTGAATTACCTCATATTGTATGGACTAAGAGCATGCATATGGACCTTGCCTTGCAAGAAGGATTAATTTATGGTAACTTATTGTATATTTGATAACAAAGTCAATAAAAATAATTAAATAGTGTGGTATTTGATGATTGAGTGCACTTAAAACTTGTACTGCTTCATGGATCCATGCTTAAACACTGGCACTAAAATGCAAATAATGTCTATTTCCTGCCATGCTTCAAAAGTAAGTTTTAGGTAAAGTCATAGTTCTGATTTGTTAGTGCTAAATTCAATTTTATCCACATTGCATCTAGCTTTGTAGAATTTGTTTATCTCTGTGCTTATTTGACATAATCAGAGCTTCCCATGGTACAAGCTGGCATAATCCCTGCTGAATTCTGTGACTAGTGCTGCTGCCGATGATGCAGGACTGTATTTAAGCAATATTTAAAATATGCCACAGAAAACATTTAGATCAGGATTATATATGAGATGCATCCATTTTTTTTTCAATTTTGGAAATAGATAACTATAATGCTGTTTTGAGGCATGGTTAATGTAGCCATACATTACCCTTTTACTCCTTGGGTATTGATAGTTGTATCCAAAACAATATACTGGCTTCTGAAGTATTTTACAAAACGGGAGAAGAATTTTTCTCAGGTTGCCTCTCTTGCAAAACCAGGACATTTTACAATATCCAGCTATCATCTCATCAAATTCTATTGAAAGAATATTTAACAGGGAGAGAGAAGAAATACGCTTGATTTTCTCTGACTTTGTTCTGAGAAGATCTATTTCAGGAGAACTCAAAGAAACAGGGCTGCCTAACAGTTTGATTGCCATTTCGTGACACCCAGAGTCTTTCACTCCCGTATCTCGCTGCTCTCTGAGAGAAAGAAAGATATATGGTGCATCTGGAGCCTTAGGACGGATTGTCATCTTGCTAATCACAAAATGAAAGGGCAATCTAAAAGACTACTTATTTTAAATACAGGAAGCTGGCTTTTGCTGAACTTAATACCATTTGCTAGTTTTGAAGGTCTATAATTTCCACTTACGTTACTGCATTCTAATTATTATCCTGCTTAGCTTTTGTTTCTCATGAAGATTAAAGGGGTCTGTTTGATGTGTGCAAAGAAGTGGCTACGGAAAATGGTAAATTAATTGGAAGATGTCAGCTTAGGAGAACATTTTTGACGTGAGTGCTGTAAGGCTGTTAACAAACAGACTAACTCATTTGTCTCACCATGAAATGAAAATAAAAATCACAACATTATGATAAAATCTCGACGAGGAAATGCCTGTAAGACTCTTTGAAGCCTAAGGTCCTTTTCTTCGCTGGGCTTTGGCACGGTGATGTATGCAAACCACGTTCTAAATAACTGCGAAGCGAAATAGGTTCTAGGAAGAACAGATGGATCAAGGCTAATGTGGCGATGTGCACTGGCGACGAGAACAGATTAATACCACAAGGGGAGACCAGAGGAAAATTGGAAAGATGGGGATATTTGAACTAATTCATGAATCATTTCCAACTGATAGTTATGCCTTCGGGCACAGTGAATAATATCAAGGAAGCATATTTAAATTTTTATAAGTTTGTTTTAATGTAGATTAGAATTAAGAGCCATACTTTTGGTTGATTAAAAAAAATAATCTTGTACTCCCCCCTCCCAAAATGTACCTTTGTGATTTAAATATCACTGATTAGCATAATTACATGTACTGAGACATGACTGGTGTTTTGAAACCCCAAGGCAGATTCGTGGGCTGGCACAAAGCTTTGGGGAATGGATTTTTTGCAAGAAGCACTGTATGCACTAGGAGAAGAGATTCCAACGCTTGCATCTGAGCTACAGAAATGCAGCTTTGTGGTGTTTGGGGTCATGGTTTGATTGCTTGATCTCATTCAGGTGTCCCTCAAAGTCTCCTCTGCCTTTATCTTCTCCAAACCATCCTCAATATTTTGAGGTTCAGACTTCCCCAAACTGTGGCAGAGCAAGCACATGTAGGTACCTACATCTCCGAATGAGATATTTAGGCATCCTTTACAGAATGAAGCATTTCACTGAGACATTTCAGATAACCAAGTTATGATACTCTTACTGATGCACATTCTACTCTAGAGCAAACAGCCCCATAGAAATAAAAAGGTCTGGCTGAGAATTAAGATAATTTTGACATGCCTAAAGCCATTAAGATCTGAAATAATGGGGATACTTGAGAAATATATAACTTCCCAGTATTAGTGAAGGTATCAGGATTTTGTTTATGGATGGCAAAGCACAAATTCATGTGTTAGGACCTCAGAGATTCTTCATGTGGCAAAGCTCAGAGTATATGGATTAGCCTGATTGCAGTTATTCATAATGTACATGGTTAATAAAAGGGAAAAGAAAGTGAGAGAAAAGGAAATGTATAGATAATTGTTTGGATATTAAATCTCCTAAGAAGTTGTTTGGAGACTGTAATCTACAAGCTATGGAGGAGGAGGTAAAACACTTGGCAGTGACAGAAAATTTTGAAAAATATCTAACAGTGAAGATTGCTAGTTCAGTTTGCTGGTAAGGAAATAATCTACATGGGTTTCTGTTCATCAGCACAGAAGATGCCGTATCATGCCTCTTGCATACAAATCCTTCATTCTAGGCAAGGCTAGTAAAGAGAGAAGAAAGTATAAAATGGCCCACTTGCTGAAAACTTGATTCTCTTTCTGCTGATTTCATTGCAGGTTGCAAATCTGGCCTGTTCAATCTCTAATAATGAAGAAGGTGTGAAGTTAGTCCGTATGGCAGCAACGCAGATTGATAGTCTGTGCCCACAGGTAAGTAAGACTCATGCTAAAAAGTACCTGAGAACTCTTTTGGCATTAAAAAGCTAAGGTAGCTGACACAGAAAAACACCCTATGCAAAGATTATAGCCTTGCCTTTGTCTTTACATTGTTGACTGCTTTGCACAAACTGTGAAAAATAGATTCAGGTCTTGAGACCTGGGTAATGAGCAGGGTTGTACAGCTGCTGTGTTCGTAACACAGTCTTTAATCAATTTGTTCTTTCCCTTGAGAAATTTTTTGCCATTCCTCATAACAAATGATTTTGAATAATAGGTAATAAATGCTGCACTCACGTTGGCGGCCAGACCCCAGAGCAAAGTAGCACAGGACAACATGGATGTCTTCAAAGACCAGTGGGAGAAACAAGTGCGAGTTCTCACTGAAGCTGTTGATGACATCACTTCGGTGGACGATTTCCTCTCTGTCTCAGGTACTGGGATCAAGGGAGTCTGAAAAAAGTACGCCAATAAATTAAAGTAATGGGTCAGAGCAGAAAAAAACCTGTAATTCCTTAAGCATCATTAGTGCATTAGTCCGTCCTATTGGAATGCAATACTCAGTGGGAGCAACCAAGCCCTGCCAAGTAGTCCCTAGTAGCAATGGTTAGCATTTTGTCCTCCAGAAAATAGCCTCCTATATGTACTTCTATTTCTGGAGAGAAGTTTAGTTTCAAGTCAGGCACAAAGTAGGATTTTGGCCACCTTTTTAAAATGTATTATTGTCTTGCGACAGGCTGAGCGTGTTAGCAGAAAATTGTCGGAGTCCTTATGCAGCTGTACGCAAAAGGAGGAAAGATGAACTTCCCTTTCTTTCTGGTTTAGCCTTGCTCAGATCAGCTGCATCTGAACAGTGGGGCAGGTGTGTTGCACAGTCCTGGCCCCCTTGATCACCTGTTCCAGGTAACCAGGCCCTGACCAGGCGTGGGAGGAAGGGAGATAGGCAGATGGCACGTATGAGACCTATCCACATGGGCTGTCAGGACGTGACCAGGGTATACATTTCCAGAGAGCTGGGAAGCACTTCTGGGTCCCAGAGTTATCAGTGCAGCTTGCAACGCAAGCACATGGGAAGGAGAAGTAAAGCAGTATGAGAAATAAGAAACCTTTGCAGTTCTCTAAGGTAGGAATGATTGCAATGAGAAGCAAGCTCTTCTACAAAAACAGGCAAAGTGACTTAGTCCTTAACTGGAGAAAGGATGGAGAAGAGAAGGAAATTTGATTCTTTGGGTCACAATCTTTTCTCCATCTTCCTCTTAAAATAGTAGACTTGCAGCAGAATATATTGTTAAACGTAGTCATATGCCACGAATGCTATAATTGTGAAGTGCAGGGTATCTCAGGATAAGTGTCTGCTGCAGAAAACTCATTTCTCAGTTAAGGTTTTAAAGAGATGAAGTTGATTGTTGTGAGCAGGGACATCAAGTTTGCTAAGGTTAACTCAGAGTAAGCTAACCTCACAGAGGAGCCAACCTTCAGGGGGCTGCTTGGCCTTAATATTACTGCATTCTGCTTTAAGTTCCTTTCCTTGAAGTTTCCTTGACTTCCTAATAAAACGTAGAGATCTTAGGGAAAAAGATTATTTATCCTTTAAAAAAAAATCCTCAATTTTCTTTGTTGCCCTCTGTTTTGTTTGGTTGCATCCTGTTATTGCTAGTAACAAGGACATGGCTTGGTTTAGTCTAACCGCACTCCGCTGTTCAGCGCCGCTGCTAGAGTGTGCACTGCAAGCCATGACAAGAAGATGGAAATGACCTCGCAGAGTAAGAGAGTACTTCAGACCCTGGTAGCACGTACGTTGTGGTCTGACAGTAGAAGCTGGCAAACGCTTTTCAACAGACCTAGCTCTACAACAAAGGGGCAACCTGCAGATCCAGCCCGCGAGCTGAAGAGCTGGGAAACGTGCTCCGAATGCCCATTTGATTAGTTGTCTGGGGGCTTTGGTTCRCTCCAAGCACTTGTATCCGTAAAATCAGAGGTTATTTGCACGGATGACATTTTTATTTTTYGTCATTTTCAAATCGTGTTTTTCTTGTAACACATTTATTGAGACAGTCTTGAGTTACGGTGTTTGGCTCTAGATTGAAACTTCCCAAGGTAGCTTAAAAGTTAGTGTTTGGGGGATTTTTTAAGCTTCTTTCTATTATTCTCCATAGATATCTATATCTATTAAAAATGAAGAAGCATCCAGTGTATCTAGAAAGCCTCATGCTGCTAGCTATAACTTCTGAAGCCTTGGCTTACACGGAGTAGTTTATTTTTGTTGTTAAACCGGTGAAGCATTAAAAATGGGCTGGTGTCTGATTAAATGTAAATGACACCTCCTCCTCTTCATATTATGTGTCAGAGTTGATCATATGTTTTATTAATACAGTGGCTACCGAAAGGAGGCTGACCATAATTTTGATGAGTTACTTTATATTCYAAACACATTTCCCGTTCACATTCAGAAAGGACTTCTTGCCAGGCAAAATTTGGCCATGGCATGGTAAAGAAAATGATGATGGTGAAGAAGAACTATTTTAGCAAAGCAACATTTTTTTTTTACATGTAGATAGACAATCTTTTAAACAAAGAACTTTGCCTTTCAAATGACTCCGATTCACAGCACAGGGGACTTTCAGTTTTTGTTCAGAGTTGTTACAGTTTGAAATCCGACATCATGTCAAACATTTCTGAAATCATCAAATGATCCTAC
The DNA here is from genome assembly GCF_003343035.1 of Apteryx rowi. Lineage (NCBI taxonomy): Eukaryota > Metazoa > Chordata > Aves > Apterygiformes > Apterygidae > Apteryx > Apteryx rowi. The sequence continues at coordinate 3,241,161 of NW_020449974.1, forward strand.
CTTGAATTTTTAATAATCCTCATGAGTTCTATTTTTGTGGCTAAGGATAATTAACAAAAAGCAGCTGGTGAACTGATTTTTTTCTAAATTTATTACTACTGCGAAGAACTACATTTTATTTTCAGTTTACTGGTATCTCTGGCAGAAAAGTAAGTTGCTGTTTAGAGTTGCTGAGTTTCTCAGAGTGACTTTGGTCAAATGTAAAATTCAGTCATGGCTTTATTATTGGAATGATTGTTTTAACTGTTCTAGCTGAAGGGAAAGAGTGTTTGAGCTACTCAGAATCTGCTCCATCCTTTCATATTTTCTGTATGCGATCATACTACTCAAACAATGACACTGCAGCATGTACAGAAGAATAGGTGGCTGGATTGTGAGTGGCCAAAACTGATTCAGCTCCCATGATTTCAATAAATCTGCTTAATATTGCATCATCTGAGGAGACCCACTATTGTCCACTGTTATTTCAGAATATGCACAATTGCATATGATTATACTTTGTCATGAAAAATCCACACCTTAATCTGGGGTGCAGGTGGCATAGATGGAGCAAAGGAGGTAACTGCTGGGGCAYAGACTCCCCGCTGCCTACAAAAGCCACTCGTTGCTCTCTTTTCAAATTGGTTTTCTTTTCTAACTTTTTCAGGCACAAATGAACCACATATACTAAGCATTTATAGAAATGGATAAATTAGTCTTCAAAAAAATCACCCAACTGTTTGTCAGAGCATCTGCATAGCATTTTGGCCAGTTTCCTTCTTGCATTGGTTTTTATTGCACTTTTATTATAATAGAATTCAGCGTGATGTTTGAAATTAATTTGACTGTTTTTCAAAGAATAACAGATAGGTCCTCCCAGCACAGGGGAGGGGATGTAGCCCAGTGCCTTCTAAGGATAAATATCATACGTGGGATTTTTGCTGTCGAATGGCACCGTGTCACCGATTGGTATTTGTTTTGCAGTATTAAGGAATGGAATAAGGACAGTTATCATTTTTTTAATGCATTGACATTTTTCATTTACCCAAATCTGTAAGCTTTGCTCTGAGATAGAATGGAATGAGCCTTATATGTGTTTTTTTTTTTTCCCCCCTACTTTCCAGAAAACCATATTCTGGAAGATGTGAATAAGTGTGTGATTGCTCTCCAAGAGGGGGATGTCGATACACTGGACAGAACTGCTGGTGCCATCCGGGGCCGCGCAGCCAGAGTTATTCACATCATTAATGCAGAGATGGAAAACTATGAAACGGGAGTTTATACGGAGAAGGTCCTGGAAGCTACCAAACTGCTCTCTGAAACTGGTAAGCGCATTTGAAATACTGTTCAATACAAGTCACTTACAACTTGCAGTTAGTTTTTTGAAATTGGTAACTTAGGGGGAGATCCATGCTTGAGAATGAGATATAAACAAACAAATTAATGGCTTAATGGCAAATTAATGAATTAATTAATGAATAAAGTGCTTCTTTATTCTCTGCTTAATGCTACTGTAGAAGTCATATTAACAAGAGCTGTACAGGAAAAGAAATTCAATAACCCATGGAGGATAGTTTACTTCATCAGGGGTTCAGTGTATTTAAGTAAAAAATACATAATCTTTTCTTCAAGTTCCTTCTGAGTTTGTTCATTATGAATTATACCTGTCTCTAGAAAATCATTACAAATCCTTTTTCAGYGACTGGATAGGCAAATTGTCAACATCTGCTCTTCTAAGATATTCCTGCGGAAAAATAAATATTACTCTTTGGTCTGTGCAGGTGAACGTGCTTGTTGGTGACTAAGATTGTGTTTCTAAACTAAACAAAACAAATTTTCATTGAAAATACATTTGAGTGACTGAAAATAAATTGCCTGGCTGAAAAAAATGCAGAAGTCTGCTAGATTAAATGGACAGATAGATTAGGTAAAACCACTGATGTTTTAATCTGTTTTTGCCTTCACAGACCAAGGGTTGGATTCATCTGAATAAATATAAGTGATTACATCTCAGCTGGTGTTTTTAGACCTCCTTTATACTCTGTTTTATCTGTTGCTATGTGTGGCTGAGTTGTTCAGTGCAGTCAGTGCTGTCAAGGGCTCTCTCATCTTAAAGTAGGTGCCTACGTTTGGTCAGATGGGTCATGCTTTAAATTTCATTGACTTTATGGGCTAGATCTCCGCCCATTGTACAAGTGACTGGCTGTGAAGTAGACACGCACAACGTAGACCTCCAAAAATTGCTGAGCTGATCCTACCCTACCTGACTGCGCTTGCTCATGTAGGCTTTATAAGCATCAAGATTATTTTAGAGGTAAAAAGTGAGAATGAGCCCGTTTGCACATACATAACAAATGTAACATTAGGTCAAAACCACCAGACAGCTCCCTGCGAAGCAGAAAAGCAAAACCTGTCTTAGAACTGGTAGCATCTGTGCTAGCTTCTAGTATAGAAATCAGCAAAATGAGCTAAAAACATGTTGCAGTGATTTCATATTGGTTGTCGTGTGATTACTGCCCCCAACATAAGGTCTGTTGGTCCTAATAGGGACCCCAAGCCCTCTTTGCACAAATAAATCCCAAGGACCAAAATCAGGAATTTCTTCTTTTTCTGCCCTTTCATTATGATGTATTGGAAATTATAGCTGAAATGTAGGTTCTTACTATCATGTTTTTGACCAGAACGTCATGCCTTGAGCACGCACAATGGTTGTAAATTCACACTGGGGACTCAACACTTGTCGAAATTAACTTTCACAGCTGCTCTGCTGTGAGGTTTTGGCCCTCGATACCTTGGATGTAGTGGAATAAGGGTTGTTGGTTTGGTGGTTTTTTTGTTTTTGTTTTTCTGAAAATATGGTGATTCTATTTGAGCGTGAGGTGGTTTTTAGAGAGAGAGGCAGAAGTGGATCAGGAAATGGTAGTCATTAGTCCCCCTATTTTTTTGTATAATCAATGAGAGATCAGTGGAACGCATGCTCTATCTTAGCTGCAAAAGTGCCTGAACTGCTAGTATGAATTCACAGAAAGAAAATAATCCTGTATGATATCGTAAAATGCTTTCTTGTGCACTCCTGTTAAACTCTCCTTTAACAAAAAAGGAGAGATTTTGAAGAATTCTTCCCATCAGTAAGATTTCTTTACTAAACAAAAAAAATAGATATTTTCAGACTTTTTATTAGGCTAAAATTTCTGACCTAATATTACATAAAATTTTTGCTATTAATTTTTCAAAGGACTAGTGGACAGTGATAAACCACAGTAAACTGAACCAACAGTAGGCACATTAAATCCATACATTCCGTATTTAATGCACTCCTTAATACAATTTGAATTAAAAATAAGTACTAGAAGCTCTGGACTAAGTGAATCTTGACAACATTGACTTGTTAATGCTGGGATGCAGTGCTTAAAACTGCGTCCCTCTTCCTCGGTGTCAAGGTTATTATATTTTGTTCTTTTAAAAATAGAAGTAAACTTACGAGTATAAAACCAAAAAGGAAAAAAAAAAAGCCAAAAATGCATGTTTTAAATGATGAGAACTGTCCTTGTGAAGTTCAGAAGACAGCACGGGCCCAAAGTCCCTAAAGTCAATGAAGCTGAGATGATTTATGCCAGCCATGAATGTGGCTCGTAATATTACAGCACATTTCTATCTGCAGCTTTTTAGGCCATTTACAAAGGCGTTGATTATGAATTCTCTGTGATTGATGATTAAAAAAAGGTGTGTTTTTTTCTAGGGCCACAGCATGAGCAAAGAGGTGAGAATGATGTTTAGACCACCCTACTCCATATATATATATAATATTTTATATATATATATTTATTTATATATATATATCTTTATATATATATATATTCATTTTATTATTCACTGTGCCACAGACTAGCAGTGTGGTTAAGACTAGCAGTGTGTTTAATCTCTTCCTATGGAAAAAAAGATGGTAGTAAGATCTCCCAAAGACCCCCAGAGGCTTTTCCGTGAATGTTTCCAGAGCACCTTGAGATCTTGAGCAGGTTTTATGGAGCAGTAAAGAATGGCGGTGGTGATTTATTTAGGGACGCGTTCCACCCACAGGCGTGCAGGTCGAAACCTCAGGATTTCAGTAGCTCTCGGGGAGAAGCGTAATGATAAACACCTTATCTTTTCCTTGTTTCTCTTCATTGCTAATTTAACCTTTATTCGTTTTTAAATGAAGTGCTTTTGAAAGCTGGGGAAAATTTAGTTAAATAACAATGGAGGGGAAATAAGCACAGCACATTTCTCTTGTTATTATAATTTATTCTTCTAACTGGCAGCTCAGGAGAGGGAAGCCACTGCTAACACGTAAGCCTGTGTGTCCTGGGATTTCATAGTGTGGGGCGAGCACTGGGTTTGATCCACAGGTCGTACAGAAATAGAGATACGCTCTTGGGGAAAGAGAAACACTTTCCTAATCGTTGTTTTATTTATTTATTTATTTTAAGAGAAAGTTCATGTTTAATGAAAGCAATTGTTAGTTTTGAAAAGCTGCAACCGTGCAAATCTTACTTTAATAACRGATTTCACCTTCAAGTTTTATTTGTTGTTTTAATTTAGAGCCTACACTTCTCTTGGAATATATGTTTTTTTTCCCCTACATTTCAGTGCTTTTTTTTGGTTGCGCTTGGCTGACCCACTGCCTTTATAGCCAAGTATGTCTTGGAGGCTAGCTTATTATCTCCAAAAGTATTAGTTAGCGGCGTATTGGTTAATGTCGTTTTAAAGTTGAGTTATTTTATTTTCCCGTAAAAACAAACTAAAAACCTGACTCTTGCTGACATTCATATAAAACCAAGATGAAAACTATGAAACCACAGAGTCTATGAGGCTTGCTGCAAAGAAAGGCAAAATTCATAGAGATTTCAGTGGACGTTAATTGGGTGCTGCAAGAGTAAAACAGAGCTTCAGGGTTTCAGGTTTTTTGTTGTTGTTTTGTCCTGCAGACGATTCTGTGATGATATGCAGACTTGCGTAGCCTTTGTATTACGCACTCTTCCCTGCATAGTTAAATAAATACAGCAAGGAGAAAGCAACCGGGGTATTAAGAATGATTTGAATAACTTAGCTATCCATCAGTGATTTGGCACTAAGGGGAGGCTGGGCAGGGCCAGGGAGGCCTTGTGTGTCCTCAGGGCCTTGCTGGTACCTGGCTGCAGGAGACATACACGTATTAACCTAGTTCTCTAATACATATTAGAGCCTCGCTGAGGATCTGCACTGTATGTCACATCTCACCAGATCGCAGAAAATACATGAGAGAGAGAGAGGAACACACAGGTGTCCTGACTGTAGGAAAACCTTTGAGTTTTCACCTTGTTCGATCCCACAGAATCAAAGTACAACACCTACAGGCTTAGAAAATGGAGCTCCATTACTTCTGCTGATCATAAATATGTCATTAATATCAACAGCTATGGGGGCAGTTATCTTTTGGTGGGTGATAGTTGTCCATGTCTTTTTATGTTGCGGTAACACCAGCATTTCTTTTGGACGTAGCACTTTATTGTTGTCTACCATTTGTAGCAAACTATGAAATTAAGAATCACAGAATCACAGAATGGTTGAGGTTGGAAGGGACCTCTGGAGATCATCTAGTCCAACCCCCCTGCTCAAGCAGGGTCACCTAGAGCACGTTGCACAGGATCACGTCCAGTCAGGTTTTGAATATCTCCAAGGATGGAGACTCCACAACCTCTCTGGGCAACCTGGTCCAGTGCTCTGTCACCCTCACAATAAAGAAGTTTTTCCTCGTGTTCAGACCAAACTACCTGTGTTTCGGTTTGTGCCCATCCTATCGCTGGGCACCACTGAAAAGTTTGCTTTACACCCTCCCTTCAGATACTTGTACACGTTGATAAGATCTCCTCTCAGCCTTCTCTTCTCCAGGCTAAACAGGCCCAGCTCTCTCAGCCTTTCCTCATAAGAGAGATGCTCCAGTCCCCTAATCATCTTTGTGGCCCTTCGCTGGACTTGCTCCAGTAGTGCCACATCCCTCTTGTCCTGGGGAGCCCAGAACTGGACACAGTACTCCAGATGCGGCCTCACCAGGGCTGAGTAGAGCGGGAAGGTGACCCAGAAGGGACCTGGAAAGGTTCTTTCCCTGGACCCAGAAAGCAAAAGGCATGGGTTTCCAAAGAAGGAAAAAGAATTGTCTGCAGAAAGCAATCAAGTAGCAGGGAAGAAGGTTGAATATTATTTTTAAAGAGTTCTGAGATGCAGGCAGGGAAGAAAGGCTGTGACATTCTTAAAAGGTCAGAGGGTTGAATTTAAATTGGGAAAACTGGAGCAGACTTTGCAGGGCTGTAGTGAAAGAGAGTGAAATGGGAAGTGAAGGAGAAAAAGCAAAACTCATGGAACTGGCCGGGAAGGGCACTGAAAACTTTCAGAATTTTTTTTTCTTTCAGTTTGCATTTTGTGATTTCTGGGAACCACTCGGGAACAACCACTAGCGTAGTATTTAGGATTCTCACTCCTCTGAAGGGTGTTTGAAATTTGAAATCATCTGCTCTCTGATTCAGACCATAAATTTCACTTTCAGCCTTTAGCATGCCTTAGAAATATCCTAATGACTTGTTAGCTAACTGTTACCAAGTAGGTAAGTGTAGGTCGCTCTCCTGTCTTCTGTTCCACTCAAATTTTTTATTCTTTGTCAGAATGGACTAAGGTTCAAAATCAGCACCAGCGGCAATTCAGCAACGTGTCTGTGAGAGGTATATCAATGTGAGTAGGGTGATTTTTAAAGATGTTTATCACTAGGAAAAAACAGCTCAAAGATGTTATTAAAGCTAATATTAATATGGGGTAAAGACAGATTTTTCAGTAGTAATATGAAAGGAGACAAAATGTAGAAGGACACAAGATGAATTTAAGCAAAAAAAAAAAAGGATATTACATTTGAGGGAGAGCTAAAAATTCAAAAATGGAGACTATTTAAAAATGAATGATGTTAAATTCATGTTTTATTTGGGTTCCAGGTAGTTATAGTCCAGCTTACAGATAGCATCATCCTCAGAACAGGGAAGCATTTATTCGGGAGTTTTGAAGAGATTATGGCCTTTATTCTGCAAAGSACTTCAACATTTTCTTTAAGGTTTTGCTAAACTGAAACCCAAAGATAAAGATATCACCAACAAAAACATTTATAATGCGTATTGAAAACAGATATTTTACAAAAGGATCAGAGAATACCTAACATTACATTCATATTTGAAGGAAGTGCTTGGTCTGATCCAAAGAATTTTTAACCAGAGGCCACTTTCAATACCCAGAGGAATACAGTGAGAAGCCATATAAAAAAATTATAAAGCAATTAAATGAGACACATAAGAGATGATTAAATCACCATGGTGTCTGAAAGTTTAAATAATATTTCTTTTTCTCTCCAGTTTTAAAGAGTTTTAAAATAGAATGTAATTCTAAAGGAGAATATAATGTAATGATTTAGATTTTCAAAGGCTTTTGATAAAGTCCTTCGCACACGGCTGTTTGGGAAATGGGTAACCATGGAGTGAATGTTAAGGCCTTTGATGGATTAAGAACTGGTTACAGGACAGGAGCAAAGAATAAATGACCATTTCTCAGCATGCAAAAAGGTAAATCCTGAGATGCTTCAGGGGTCAGCACTGTGGTTGGTATTGGGTAATGTATTAACTAACAGGGGAATAGACAAAAGCAAAATTTTCCAAAAGGAAGTTTTTGTTTAATTTGGCTGGCTAGAGTAACGGAGTTTCCTTATCAGCAAGACAAAAACGCAAGATAATTTCGTTTAATTTATCCAGGTAAGAGGAACAATTTAAACTGCATATATCTCCATTGGCAGGCTCTACGCTAATTCAACCTCTCAGAAAAAAATATGAGGTATCATTATGGACAACTGGGCGCAGGTACCTTTTCCGTGCACAACAGCAAGCAAAGGAGTGCCGAAGATGGTAGCTGGTACACTAAGGTGGATAGTCACTGAATGCCCCAAAGAGATCTTTCAGCTTAGATCACAACTAAAAGATCTTCCAGAAGTGGAAGAAGATCAAGATAAGGATGACAAAATGATTAAAAACATGTGAGGGTTTGGAGGCAAATTATATCCAGGAGAGTTTAAAAAGACTAGGACTGCTTAGTTTGGAAAGACACTTAAGATAAGGAAGGGTAGATTAGTATAAGAGAAGTGCCTATTTTCATAAATCTTTATTATTTAGTTACTGTTCAAATCTTTTCTCAAAAGCATATCTCCCTCTTAAGAGATATTTTGCAAAACAGACAAATAAGAACATGATTGTTGAGGTAAAAAAAAAAAAAAAATTGTCCCACGTCCAGAAAGTATAGGCGGAAAAATGTGACAAAGGCTGACTCGCTCCAGCAGAATGTTTTGCGAATATAAGTGTGAATTGTACAATAATCTTTTAAAATAAAATAAAAACACTGGCTTTCCTTGCATCCCCTTGCCTACACACACCTACATGCAGATATACACAAACTTATAACCAAAGCCAGAAACGGCGTATTGTTCGGTCTTGCGTTATATAAGCCAACAGCACTCAACTGTTTTCTTGAGAGATTTTTTTGAAGAGCTGCAGCTAGCTTTTATTTAAAGTATTAACCTGAAGGGAGTTCCATTTAGTTGTAATAATATTGCTGGGGTACTCACTCGATGTATTTTTTATTGGCACGATTAGGCAGGAGAACGAGTGAGACATCTGAAATTGGTGAGACGCATATGTCCCTGCAGCCTTCGTTTGTAATCCTTACTTGTATGCTTTATGCAATACCCTTGCATTACACGATTGCCTACTATATTCTCCATGAGGCACCTCCCTGCAGACACCACTTGCCTGGTTTTCCCTAGACACGTTCTCTTTCTGTGAATCACAGACCTGGGCAGAGTTTGAAGATTTATTTCTTCTTTTATACGTGTCCATATCTCGCAATATGTGGTAGCATAACTCCAACCAAACCACCGTTATCTATCCAGACATCCCACTAAGTCCTGTAGAGCATGAGTAACTCACTCGTGCTGCRCATGAGGAGCAAGTCCGACATTTCCCGACAGCATTATATTACGGTGTCTACCCAGCGTGGTTGTGTATACCTGCAGGCAGAGCCTTCTGTGAGGTGTCAGACAGACTTACCAAACGCATATGGACCATAGGGTTAGCACTTCTGCCATCATTCAAGGCACCCTGAGAACATTTGTTTTATTCTGCACGGCTAACTGGTGATGCAGAGTGGTGGCAGTGAGGGCTGATGCTTCCTGAAAGTCTTGTGTTTACTGCAAAATGCTATATAGTATGCATATTAATCTTTTTTACGTCTGTCCTTTAATCGTTTCATCAGGGGAAGGATGAATCAGTGAATAGCAAGAAGAGAAAAGATGGTCTTGTGCTTGGTCAGTGATGTTCCATCCTTTTCTCTGCCATAACATTTAAATCAGCATGCTGCCTGCTTTCCCCTAATTTTGCTACTCCTCTTTCCTGAGTGACCAATTTGAGACACATGGGGTTTGGCGTCTAGAGCTGATGAGGACTCATACTTGTACTAGCTACAACAGAAGGGACCGCTTCTCAGAGCACATGATGGTAAACTCTGAAAAGCCAATTCGGTGATGTAAAGCACGGACATAATTAATTTTGGCACTACTTCCTCATGACAACAAAAATAGTATTGGTTTCTGTATGTGAAGGCATGATATGTCTCTGCGCAACACATTTTACAAAGATACATGGATAGAAGGATATTTGAGCCCTAACAACAAAACATTTAAATCAAATCTGTCTATCTGAAAACCAGTTGGTCAAATACTGTCATCTGCAGTGCACTAGTACCCTATTTTAGTATAGCAGTAAAAAGCTTTTTCTTTTTAATTAGCAATATAATAATCATGATTGAAAATCTTATAAATTACAATATTATGTGAGGCTAGGGTTTAATAAACCTTTTATGAAATACTTAGAGTCTGCTGATAAGGAATTTACAGTTCTTATAGAACCAGACTTTGACAAACACTTCAAGCTAAATAAAGTGTCATGTTCAATTCCTTATTCATCGCTCAAACTAAATTGAGAAACTGTGCATTCTTCTAGAGAGTAGGTCAGACACCCCATAGAAATTATTTTTGAAATACCTGTTTAAAATACTTAAATATCCAGGTAGACTGTGTTCCTTCCTCAGGTAAGTAAATTAATGTATGAAAAAATAAGAGGAAGAAGAAGTTGCATCTTGACTTTTACATTTTTTAAGTGATTGCTTTGTGACTTTCCTGTAATAAAACCCCTTAAATCTGGGTAATGGCTGCGGGATTTTCCCCACAGCCTAATTAACAGAGCATATTCTTTTTAATGTAGTAGGTCATTCGTGGATTGTACTTTGTTAGTCTCCCCTGATGACTCTTTGTTTATAAGTTTGTATAAGTCTTTGTTTATATGTGAATAATTCCATCTCTTTATGTTACATACACAATTGTGATGCTTAGTAGAAGCAAGTATTCTTGGTGTGAGATTTTTGGGGACTCTTCCTTCAACTTCTAGCAGTGTAGTGGTCCAAACCATCAGTCTGCCATGCGATTCTTGCATAAATTTTCCAAATCATTTAGACTAGATTTTTACAATCACTTAAGGGTTATTTCTACGTGGTGATTGGCATCTAGAGTTAAGTGTCTTGTCTCTATGAACATGGCTTAGGGAAAATGAGGTGGTTCAGAAGGACATCTACAAATTCTTAAATGAGTGAGAGCAACCTAGAGCTAGCCAGAGATGTTGAATATAAGAGGCGTCTGAGAACGCTCGTTTCCCTGGAGCCCAAGTATCTGATTTGTCTGAGTCAAGGCTTCAGGGAACAACCTCAGGGCTCTGAGAAGGATGATTCCTCTTGATTCAAAATCCTGGCTACTGGAAAGAGCAGGTTCTTGTCTTTTTAAAGTACAGCTCTAAGAAGTAGCTCATCTGATGCCATTCAAAAATAGTCTGCTGGCTAGAAACATTGCCCGAAGGTGAGACTCATGGGTTCCATTCCAGTGGGACTTGGACGGAGGGTAGTCCATTAGACAATTAACCACATCTGTTTTAAGAATGCAGTTTAAGTTAAGGTGAATCAACTTCTGACGTTCCTCTTCCCGTTGAATATAGTGGGAGCACAGCTCTAGCTTAGACTAGATGTCCATTTTGGACAAGCAAGGTTAGGTAAGACAAATTCCTTTTTTATATCAAATCCTGGAATGTTTTTGCCTCTAAATCAAGAAATAGTTAATTTAGGTGCCAAAATCACCTCCTCTGTAAAGCTTTAAAATCTTTATTTGTCAGAATGACAAGCAGCCAATGAGTTAGAAGTATTGCTATTACCTTGGGACCTGACTCTGTCAACATTTATGCCGGTGCCTAATTTAATGCATGTAGTTAGATCAAGAGATGTTAATGGAACACATTCTTCAATCTAAATATATGCATAACTTTTTTCAAGACCACAGCGCAAACTAATAAACCAATGGTTGTTTTTTCTCCAAAAGTACTGATTTATTTCTGAATCCGAAATTGGTAGCTGATCTTTCTCTTCATAATAAATGAGCCAGCCTCTATCTTAATGCCTTTATGAGCTTCAACTCCAGATACAGATTTTGTGTCTTTGCTTGAATTTGGCTTGTAGCTCTTTTACTGGCAGCATAGGAAAATCCCTCTCTGTACAGTAAATGACAGACAAGAAAGACTGGAGGTTTTGTGGTTGCAACTGAGATATGTATTCCCCGTACAGCACTGTCATGGAGCTCCCCAAGTGTGGCTCAATAACCTTAACTGGAGAATAACAGAGTTCTTAATTTCCAAAAATGTTACTGCGTTAAATGACAACACTCTTAGAGAAACAATAAGAAATAGGACCTTATTAGTCTAAGATGTTTTTTCATGCTTGTCTAATCAAAAACAAGCACTGAAGTAAAAATACAATTGGCAAGCAAGTGATTCATAACAGAGTTTAATAGCTATTTCCATTTTGAAAAGGCAGATAATGCTCACCTATAATAATGTAAATTAAGGACTAAACTGTAGCCAGGTCTGCAAGGTTGAAATTGTTGAAAGAAGCTTTTCCCACCCAGTGGGGCAGCCACCATGGTAATACATGTGGGCTTCACACATTGCCATGGAGGAACCATAGTTACCAGGACTAATGTACTGTAGCTCTCCATCTCCTCCTCATGCCCTGATGCTTAGGGATCTACTCCTGCTGCTTCTTGAACGAATGGATGGAGTCATTAGTGTTGGCCTCTTTTTGGTGGCAAAGTGAGAAGAATGATCTGTGGGGCCCCAACCTGGATTGCTGTTGGGGTGATGCTTCATTGTTTGAGCCAAAGGATTTAAACTTTTAGATGGGAGGCAAGAAAAAGAGCCTCACGAACAACCTGTAAATGCTTTGCCTGTGATTTACCATGCAGAAAGGGACAAAATCCAATACAGAGAGAATGTGGAAACATGTGGACGATCCTGTCGTCCTGTGAAGACATTTGAGCTCTGCTTTGACCTCTCCTATTTGCTCCTCATACAGCTCTATTTCAAGTCCAAGTGCAGTCATGAGTCAAAAAGCATTGTATTAGTAAAACAGTATTTGAGTTTAAAACTTCTCTCAAGAACTAAATGTTTATTTCTGGTCAGGAGTGTTTCTTACTGGAGCACATTATTCAGGATGTGGTGCTGAATGAAGACAGTACAACTTTCTATTAAAAATTTTAATGCCTATCTCCATGATACCAGGGGAGTCCTGATTTAGCAAATAAATAATCTGTTAAAATATTTCAATATATCTATATCTATATCTTTCTATATCTTGTCTGAAGATCTCTGAGAGGGTCTGCTTATGACCAGACTAGTGTAACAGAAGCAGCATGTTACCTCTCCCTTTTTTGTCTTTGTGCTTTCATTTTCATTCATCAGAGACTATACATCAAGCAACAAAGTTTGGAAGAAAATAATTATGGCCCAAATAAAAAGTTTAGTTGTTAAATATGAATTACAATATGTAGTGCAAGCAGAGAAATGAATTACAATGATCATTAAAATAAGCATCTTCTTTTTTGGGGGAAAAGTTATGGGCAGTGGAATCTATTAGGCTATGAACTGATTTCCTTCAGGAATTGCTTGAAATTCCTTCATTTGAGTCATTTAAACCTGAGGCAGAGATAGCTTTCAGAAAAAGAATATAGAAGCAATCTGTATTGTTTGAACTAGATTATATCATAGAAACATAGAATTATGTCTGGATACAACCTCAAAAGACTTTTTTTCAACAATTTTCAGCTCTTTCCTATACACACTCTACAAAAATCTCAAAGTGAGGTATTTAAAAGTCAACAGAGTACTCCAAATGAGGCCTTGCTAGCACAGACTGCAACTTCATCGTATCTCTTCTCAAGCCTCCTTTTTATATATTGTAATAATTCTGGATTGACATTTGCCATTTTTTACAACAGCATCGCATTGTTAGACACATTGCAGGAATCCACTTGACATATCTTCCTGGTTTGACACTGCTCCGCTGGTAATCATTCTTTGAGATGCTTCTTCTCGTGAGTTCTACATCCACCTTACAGTAATTTAATTCACATTTCCCTTGTTTGTCTCTAAGAATGCCATGTGCGTCCACGTCAAAAGTCTTCCCAAAGTCAAGCTGTATCACATCCCCTGCTTCCCCCCACCCACTAGCTGCCTCTCCTGCCAAGCAAAATATTGTAATGGTTTGCGGTGACCTGTTCAAGACAAATTCAAGTTGTCTGTCTAATATCTGTTCGATATTTGCAGGATAATTAAATGTTAATTGTTTTACATTGTGTTTCATTTTCTTTCTGGGTACTGAAATTAGGCTGAATATCCTATGATCCTTCCTTCCTTCTCCGCATTTAAAAAACAGACACATGCTGCTGCTGCTTCTTTTTCTAGATCCCTGGAACCTTCACTGTTATTCTTGAGTTCTCAAAGATGGTTCAGAAATTGCTTTGATTATTTTCTTAATCACTGCAGGGTAAATTTTACTATGCTCTGCTAACTTGAAGATATATTTAATAGATAAATTTATGTATGTTTATGTAAATGTTCCCCAAACAGAGCTTTCCTGATTCAGGTCTGTTGCAGTTCATATTAATTATGTGAAATATCTGATCACATCTGCTATGTAGGAAATCCGAGACAGAAATATAAGAACCCCTAAATATTCTTTGTCTGCCTCCTTCCCTACTGCCATTTTTGCATCCTTAGCTTTCTTTGTTTTGTCCCTTTGTCCCTAGATAATTAAGTTTTATTCTTAATGTTTACTTGTTTTCATTTTTGTTAATGATTGCTCTTCGATTTTCAGGTAAAAGACCTCCTTATGCAACCATATTGGTCTCCTACTACTCTTCCTAGGGCTCCATTAGTCAAAATAACTTGATGTGTGCATTCACTGACACTGTTTCCAGAATTTCCATCTCTCTTAAACTCCTTTTCTCTTTAAAATCTCCCCTAAGTTACCTTCCCCCAGTATGTGCTAAGACCTTATTGCACTTATTGAACAATATGTGTATCAGAGATACAACTCTGTTCTTTCATGAATGCATGAACGCGGCTATATAAAGGCAGAATAAAAAAAGTTTGAATAGATTTAATCCCTTAAAAGGGTTCCTCTTCAGGAAGCAGGATCCAGTGAATAATACCTACACGTCTGAAACAGAAAGACTGAGTTCATAATTCCTGTCAGGTCTTCTTCAGAAAGTAAACTGTTCTTGAATCACATTTTTTGTGGTTTTCTTTTAAATCAGGTATTATTTTAAAATGAGATGCATAAAACCTATTGTTTACATTATGAATACAGTATATTTAAGGGCATTCGTTCAAGAAGGAAAAGTGGTTTTCTGCTGCAATCAAAGCTTACTTCTTAGGGAAGAATCTCACTGCTGTTGTTGAAAATGACACTGGAAATTTCCCTTTGTATTCATCGCTCAGGATCAGGCTGCCAAAAAGTATATTAAAGAAGGGTGTAGGGAGAAGATGATAAACAAAGATAACTCTTTAGTTATCTTCCAATATATAGTGTTCTTCCAATTATAGTGCCAAATATAGCAAATAGCCCTGATTTGGATACCTAGATGTTAGAAGAAGACAAGTAAAAATTATGTGAATATAAGGAGAAGCTGGCTAACTATAAAACTTAAGCATGACCCAAGTTCTTCGAAATTTGTAAAAATTAATCCCAGTTGATTTTGGATCCACGTTTCTAATGAAACATTGATTCTACTTGTCCTGTAGTATATGAGATCCCCACCCTGCAATATTGATCTAAAAATATTTAAGTATAGAAGGAGCTAAGTATAGGAGTACAGGTGCATTACTTATTGGGACCTGATGTTCATGTTCTTGTTTTTAGGGTTTGGGTTGAGGTTCTTAGAGGTCTGATTCTGGGAACATTTATTTTTCTGCATGATGCCAGTGATTATACTTTCAAAGGAATCGTTTATAAAAATCTGAAGAAAAATCTCCTAACATACTGTGTTTACTTCAAGGAGTGCCTTAAAACTATTTAAAGAAGTAAATAATAGCTTTAATTGTGCATCCATAAAGCATATACCACAGTTGATAACACCTGGAACCATTAGCTTATATCCGTGGCTATCTTTTGTGATAGATACATGATGATAATGAAAACCAGAATGTTCTTTTATATGCCTTTACAAAAATCATTTACTAGATTGCATTCTAAAAGTGCTTTGTCCTTTACAAAATGATTGTTATTCAACCTGAGCTAGACTACAGTTAGCAAATCTGAATTAACGGGCGATATGGCTGAATTTTGCTTTGGTCATTTGGTATAAATAAAGGTACGTACAGTACTCATTTGTAAAGGTGTTAGGTGTACTTCGCTGATATCTCAGATAACTTGCAGTCCTTTAAAGGTTAATAAATCACACTTCTTAAAGGAAGTTTTACATTCTCTATCACGCAGTTGGAGGAGGGAAGATGAAGACAACTGTTTCAAGCCTTCCTGTGTCTCGAAATTATGACAGGACTATGTCCCATGCCTGTTGGAAAGTATTTATGGCCAAGGGGAAGGGAAAAATGTTCACGAAGGGAGGCGTCTAATCCCGCTGCCTTGCATTTTGTTCAATCTAGTCATGCCGCGTTTTGCGGAGCAAGTGGAGGTTGCCATCGAAGCCTTGAGCGCGAACGTCCCGCAGCCATTTGAAGAGAACGAATTCATAGATGCCTCCCGCTTGGTTTACGACGGAGTTCGCGACATCAGGAAAGCTGTTCTGATGATAAGGGTACGTAAGGCAAAGGCACCAGGGAAATAAAAGCTGGGACTTTGCGGGAAGCATCACCTGGGATGAGAGGAATATGAAAGCTGCTTGGAATCAGTGTTGCTTCATAATAAGCAAGAAAAGCTTGACGTGGAACCAAATGTAAAGCAAAAGTATGCGTAGCAGAAAAGATTTTGCAAGTAAAGAGAGTATTAGAGTATTTTATCACTTGTAAGTGAAGCTGAAACTTAAAATATTTTAAGAAGCATTAACAGAGGCTCCATAAACAGCTATGTCCACCTGAATCATCGTCTGTCACACCTGATTTTTCCGTTCCAAGGCCTCCCAGCTCAGAGACTGGCGCTGTGTTAGCTTAGGTAGTCTGGCATCCCCTAGAAAATAAATCCAGGGGATGCACCAAAATTGTTTTGTTAATTATCTAGGAGAAGATTTGATCCCAGCTGCCCCTAGATGTTAGCTTCATTCCGGTAGAGCTGTTTCCGCAGTAATAGCATTATTTTGTTAAGATCTTGAATACTTGCGTGGAATGTTATTTTTTATTTTTTCCTAATGTATGTATGCTGCCTGAGATATGAGGTAAGTCTGGTTAGAATCTAAATGAATAAATAAATTATCTTGCTGCTTCGCTGAGCCTCTGAAGGGACGGTTTTGAATGTTTGCTGGGGTAAAGAATGTGTCATTTCAGCATTGAATAACCAGTTGATTCAATTTGTTCAGGCATATTTTTAAAGCTAAACAACATAATAAATGTGAGAGTAGATATGTGTCTTGCTTTTCAGTATAGTCCACAGTCAAAGATTTGGGAAAAAAAAAACAAAAAAAMCCACAAAAACTGGTTTGGACATCCCTTCAGGAAGTGAAACTCTTATCCGAAACCGAAATCCCCTTGAAATTGCCCTAGCGAAAGCCACCTACAAATATAGCTACGGTGAAAATCACAGAGGGGAAACTSCCCCTTGTTAAGCAACTAACAGTGTTAAAACAACAGCTCATCCCTTAGAGCAAAGAGATAACGTACACGTGTGGTTGTGAGTATGGTACGGCACTGACAAAAGACTTCAGGCCGTTGGAGCACTCCAAAAGAGCTTCGTTTTAGTCATTTGTCACTATGGATTAGCATTTACCCAGCAAGCTTTTGAGACACTTAATTTTATATCTGCTGAACATAAATTCCATTCCGGTGTCCACTGCTAATCCCGGGTATCCTGAATTATAGGCATGGTTCATGACGGGAGCGAACTCTTCCTTTTTTCTGGCTATGCGATATTGGGGTAGATGCAATATTGGGTAGATGCAATATTGGGGTAAATGCAGCTCTTCCAGATTGGACAGGAAAGGAAAGATCTGCTTTGTAAAGGATGTTCATTTTTCCTTCGGCTATCCAGTTCCAACAGCAGTTTCCAAACTTTTCTTAGGGCAAGAGCCCCTTCTGAACTTTAGATCAATATGTGAATGCTGGCATACGAATGCCTCCTGCACATGCAGAGAATGTGACTAAGAAAGGAGTAGACTTTCCTCCTGCTTAAATGAAGTACAGTTTAGTCTTTTGTAGTCACAAAAGTCTCTTATAGCCACAGTCATGAGCTGTATGTTGGCCTTTCTGGTCTGTGACCTGCTATAGACCCGTTTTTTACTGTCCCCTACGCAGAGCTCTGGCTTCCAGCACCCCCTTGGACGTCAGAGCTGTTCCGGAGAAGTTGCCGTGAGACTCTCCATACCGGATGAGATTTTTTGCTACGTAAAAAGCACCATTTTAAATTCTGGAGGCACATTCCCCTTATTTCATTACTGTCTAACTGCTAAGGTTAACCACTGGCTTGGAAAGCTGATCAGCGTGTAGGCTTCGCAGACTTCTCAGAGCCGTCCTGGGTTATTTGTGCAATTGTATCACCGCCACTTGCAGCATCTCACGCGATATGAGCTAATGAATTCTGCTTAGCCAGATTAGAAAGATGTATTTTTGCACTCAGACAATTAACTCATGCGTGGAGCTAAATTTAGCGTTCCTTGCCCAGGCAAAGTACCAAAGCAYGTGAAGGGACTACGGTCGTTAGCCTCGTGAGTTAATTGGGGAAATTCACATATATCAATTTACCTAGATTGGGGTTTGCTGAATCAGAACCTTGTTTTATACACCGTCAGAAAATAATACGAGTTTCGGTTTGACACACTCCTTTTAGCCTACCCATCCAGACATCTCTAAGGCAACAGAGCCCGACTTTTGTAAAAGCCTCTGGGTAATAATAGTTTAACAGAGGTTCAAGAAGTGTAGGGGAGAATCGTCTATGAATAACTGCTCTCCTAATCATCTACCCATCAATCTTGTGTTGAGATTGCCAGAAAAATTATTGGTTGAGGAAGGAGGATTTTCTTGTCTTGTCTTGTCTTGTCTTTCTGCCTCCTGGCTATCCAGCAGGCATGTTCCAAACAAACAGGCATACAACAGTGAGATACAGGCAGAAGAAATCATCTTGCACGGAAATGGAATGTAAAATTACAGGGTGAGGGTTAAGCTACAAACGACGGGCTTTAGAATATTTTTATCTAGTAGTTCATTACTTCTCACACACACCGTTTTCTCAGGCTGTAAAAGTTCTCGCGGAAGTATAAAAGAAGCTTGCAAACTTTTCAGCGCAGCTGACGCAAACGATTATTGTGAGGCAGTAATTGTCCGTGTGCACGCCACAACGGATTGAATTTGCCTGAGATGCTTCTCTCGTTCCATGCGGAAATAAACCCACGTTTTAAATTAATTTTTGTTGGTATTATTACTTTTAGCAAGCTGAAGGAAAGGGGGGGAAAAATCTCTGTTCTTTTCTCTTGGAAAGGGGAAATTTTAATGTCCCTTTGGAAGAGAAAGGAGGATCGTTTTTGCATTGGGGATTATTAATGTAATCTATACAGAAGAGAAAAAAAAGCTCTTTCACAACTTAAGAAGTGGTATAAATTTAGGAGTATAATTACAGAACCTAAAAATAAGATAGAAAATAATAACTCAGTGCCATCATCTTTTACATTACTGCGTGGGGATCAAATTACACTTTGTTTTTTTTTCCACAGCCACTTATAAAATTTCCTCAGTTATTAGACTGAAACCTGCTTTACAGTTAGGAAGAATCAGGGTTGCACCTTTTCTCATTCGTACGCAGCCGCGAGGCCAGTCTTTTCTTTGCGGGCATGCCCTTCGCTGCCGACAAACTTGCCACTAGTTGCATCTATGTTAGCCTTAGCACCGCATTTCTTGGGATCAGGAATGCCTTTTTGAAGGAAATCCCCAGTTGTTCCCACTTGGCGTGTCTTGGTTCCCATTATGGAGTCGTCTTAGAGCATATGAATGTGGTTCTTGCGGATGATACTGCAAGACGTGCTCCAGGAGCGTGTTTAAGGCGCTCCAGTCGCTAAGGGACATTCAGGCCATCCAGACTAGAGCTAGCCTGAAGTTGAAGTAAAAGCCTCTGCAGTGAGGGTAGTATAAATTTGGAGTCCTCAGCGCCGGCTGTTTTGATGTATGAATCCTCTCCTGCTCTTCCAAACTGCCGGTTAATGTAGCCGTGATCCCCTCGGGAATAAATCGCCGCGTGAAACTCAAGGTGCTGCTCCATCCTGGATCCCTTGGAAAACGAGGCTCGGTGCAGAATCCAATCATTTTTTTTAAATAGCCTGTCTCCTAAGTGTACTAAAGCACAGTCTGTTATCTACATTGACTGCCTGTTGCTTTTCAGGTTGCATTTAGAGTGTTAGTTTTTACTATAAATCATTAAATAGCTGGAGACYTGCTGTGTGAGAGGCTCTCTGCCTTTGCCAGGCAGAGTGTGTTTGCAGCACCTGAGTCACTCAGGCTGCAACTGCCTTTGTACAGAAACAACAGCCCAGAATAGCCCAGAGTTGAATATAAAAGCATATTACAAAGCCTTTCTTCTCCTTAGCTTTTAGAAGTAGGGAGTATTTTACCGGTGAAGAATCGGGGTATATTTTTTCAGTCTTTCTTTTTTCTTCTTGGGAGGTTAGATTGACTTGGTGTTTGCAGTGCTGAATTTATTATAATTGCATCTCATKATTTTTAAGTGCATAGAGCACCATGGCCTAGTGGGTCTTTTATCTTCATCAAGTATATTTGAATCAGTGAAATATAAAACAAAAAGCATTTACAAATCTGCACATATATGCCATTTTACATCTTATGCATGCATAATTCCCATTTTTATACTGGAGTTACAAAAGATAGAAGAAAATTATATTGATGGAAGATATTTGGTTTACAGTGAATTCTTCAGCCTACCAGCCAGAGATATAACAAATCCAATGACTGGAAGCTGAAACTCACCAAATTCATATTAGAAATAAAGCATGCATCTTAAAAGTGAAAGCATATAATTTATTATTTGGATATGGATTTGTTATATGGATATGGATTATATGAATGATTTGTCTGCAGTTGTGAAAGATCCTCCTTCACTGGGAGAATTCAGTAGAACTGGATGAAGGAGGTCAAAAGTACGCTCTACTTGTAGTAGAGATGCTGTATTTGAAAGAAAATTAGTACTGGGAAGTCCTGTGGCCTGTGCTGTGCAGCAGATCAGACTAAAAGTTATGAAAATGGGCCATGTTTTCTATGAAAATCAATGAGTTTTGAAAATCTACTAGTTTAGGAAATGACTTTCACTCTTCCTTCCACTGATGGTTATTGGAGTTTTGTTTGGAAGCTGTCTTTCATCTCAAATCCATGTTTCCTCAGCCCCGGTAACCATAGGTTCAAGTCTCTGCAAGACTGAATCAGTTCTTCTGTCTTACAGCTCAGATAAATTAAGTTCCAGGCTTTGTTGTCTTGGAAACTAGGTTTTAAATACCAAGGTCCTATTAGTTGTGCACAAACATTAGAGTTCTTATGATACATTTTGTAAGGCCCTGCTAAAGAGTGAAAATGCTTTAAGTCAAGGTACTGCTATATGAATATATATTTTTTTCCTTTGTCTTTTAAAAAATTGGAGAGCTGCATCTCTGAGAGATCAGATCGAACAAAGCAATAGAGCAACAGGGGAAAACCTGTGTACTTTTGGAAACGTGCACCATGCTTGAAATGGCAGCCTCAAGATAACAGTTCACTGCTGTTCTTCATCTTAATGAAAAATGTAGCTGCTCCCAGAAGAAAAGGAGGGTGTTAAATTCTCCACACTAAAAGTGAATCGAAAACTTAGTTTTGGATTAGATCTCACTTGTACATGGGGAAAATATTAAGATTTTTTGTATCTGTAGGATATTAATGATAGTTTTGTTAACCTATCCTTTTGGTTTGCACCACCTTTTCTCCAAGTTCAACACCTAAAACAAATAAGTTTCCATCTTTTAAAGACCACTGATTGTGAATGTCAGGCAGGCAGTAACAGCAGAATATTGTTTCTGAACCTTTCTTTGAGAATAAATCTCTCAAACACAGAAGTTTGAGACTGTTTTGACTCTTGTACAGGCATTCTCATGTGCTCACAGTTTACACTGCTGGGACCTAAAGCTTTCGAGGTCACCCCTGGCTGATCTCTCCACGTTAGGCTGTCACTCTGCTGCAGCTCTGACCATGAAAAGCAGGACATGGGCTGCGTGCTCAGTAGTCTTATGTATACAAGTGCGGAGCAGAAGAAACTAAAAGAGTATATTGGGGAAAGGGCGCTGGTTTTATGATGACCATCCATTTGGTTGAATGGGGCTTTGGAGCTTGGGGAAGAGCCAGGTGGGCAGGTGAAGAGCTGGGCCCTGTGGCTGGAAGTACTTCTCTGTTTTGGCACAGTTATGTGCTTCTGTTAGCAGCTGATTTGCTTCTGGCAGATTTTAAAGTTACGTATTGCCTTCAGTCAGCTGAAACCAGAGAATAAAGTGATTAAAGAAATTTGGACAGAAAAACCGTTGGACATTATAATGATGGGTACCAATCAGTCATCGTTTCCCGTGGCAGGAGAGAGAAGACAAATTCATTTTCTCGCCTAAGCGTCATCTCCTGTCTAACTTGTTACACGCACTCTTTGTACGTGCGTCTCTGCAGAAACTCTGCCCGAGTTTCATTACTGTACTGTCATACTTGGTTATTTCCTCCTTCAGCGCTCAACATCAAAACACAGATTTAAATCTTACTCCTTAAGCCAAATGAAGATGGCTCTGTTTTTTGCTCCGCATCATGTGCGCTTCACCGTGTAGCTAGCGCCACAGCTGATTTGCCGCTACAAACGGGGATGTGCACTTCGTGGTGGAAACCAGGCTGTAATATAAATATCCTCAAAAGGCTTCTCTGCGTTATGTTAGAGGGTTTGGACCAGTTCCTAGTGACGGAGCATCCTCAAGACAGAACTGTAATGACAACTGGCAATGATTAGCACCTCTGCGAGCAAACTTGACAGCGCCTCCAAGCAAGGGATGCCAGCATGGATGATTTCTTCCGTAATGGTAGCCCCTCTGGGTTAACACTGAGGCATACGGCTACGCAGCAAGCCGAGGATTTCTCTGCCGTTGCTGTGATCTCCTGTCTCTGTTCCTATTTTTACATACGGCACTTTCAGAAGTTAATCATGGCCAGACTCTATTGTCCTAGATGCTATTCAAGCACAAAAGAGGAATATAATCTTCCTTTCCAAAGTCTGTATTTCTATTTTTGCATGTTCTATATATAATATAGTACTAAATATTGATTTAAAATACGCTCTCTTTGTCTCTCCATATATACATAAGGTTTTCTGCTCCTGTTCAGTGCTAGTAGGTGAAAATGCTAACGAAACAGATCCGGCAGTTATCTTTTTGCTCCCTCCTGCCAACCTTTTAAACCACCTGAGGACAGCACATATGTAACTGAGTTTGAACACTTCTGCCCAGAGACCCTCACACCCTTCCTAGCACCTGCAATGGGCATAAAGTGGCTTCAGTTCAGATGAGGCAAATTCCAAAGATCTGGATCTGAAAAGAACTGTGTTTTCCTAACTAGCAAGAAAAGCAGATCATAAATAAAGTCTACATTTGTTTCGAAAGCAGTTGACAACATCATTTGCGTTTTCTGTCAAGGTGAAATCTTTTATTCACTTCGATATCGGCTCTTTTTCTTCCCGAATGTGAGTTACCTTTTCCCAGGTATTTACTTGCTCCCTTGAAGATTATGTGGAGATTCCAGTAATATAATAGGATTAGTGCCCATTTATAAATGAAATAACATTATTTTGAAATACTGTATTCCGGTTGTTAATGTTTCCAAGGATATTTGTTCCGGGAACTGTACTCAGCATGCTAACAGAGTTAAGAAAAGTTGCAGCAAGGTAATGATAAATGACATTTGTAAAGGAAACCAGAGTTGAAACGACTTAATTTTTAAGACAATTCAATTTCAGTTCTTGACTGCTTGGGCAGACAAGTTAATTTAAAAGGAAAGAGAAACAGCGTTTCCTGGGAAGGTAGTCGATGAAATAAGAGCTTACTGTACGTTGGACTTTGGCCGTATCCTTTATAAGCTTGTCATCGCTGCTCTTTTGCTTTTTCTCCCTGTCTCTCTCTCCAGACCCCTGAAGAACTGGAGGATGATTCAGACTTTGAGCAGGAAGATTATGATGTTCGCAGCCGAACAAGTGTTCAGACTGAAGATGACCAGCTTATTGCTGGACAGAGTGCAAGGGTGAGTATAAAACCCATGTACTACCTTAAGTGTCTGTATAGCCAGCAAGGAAAAGCTCTGCCTCGAAAAGCAAATGTGGTGATTTTACATCCTCAGGGTCACGGAAGAAAGTACAGGAGTAGCGTAACCTTGGTGTTTAAAGTTTTTTCATGTCTCACATCCTTGAAAAGCCCAGAGTTTATTGAATGATCTTCCTTAGGCTTATGTGGTGCCGTGTGTCAGCCGTTTGCTCCAGCTAGTGCTGTAGGAGAAGGCCTTGCACATTTGGAATGTGCTGCAACTGTGGGAGTATTCAGCAAATTTTAAAAAAATATACCCAAAAAATCCCGTCATGGCACCGTGTGCTGCATTCAGAGAAGTTGTACATTAGTCATGTTTCCCTGCGTGCTAACTTGCCAAGGAGAGCTGTTTAAGGTGGCAAATAGCCCCTGTAATTTCATTGTAATTGAAGACATTTGTTACTGAGTCAATGTAATTTTACCGGGATAATTATATCATGATAAACTGGAGTCATTGTGATTTGTGACCTTCGCTTATGCACGAGGATTGCAAATTAAGCTGATGAGTGCTGCAGGGGTCACAGGTGCTGGCGAAGTGAAGTTTGTTGGCACGCAGGATCATGCCACCCTCTGATGAGTGTTTACCTTTCACTAAATAGGCTGCTTAGCTCCAAAAAAAAAAAAAAAATCAACGGACTACCGTTTGGCTAGCAAGCAACATCATGAAAATATGTTTGACTGAAAAGAGAGTTAAAAAAACTGGTAGGGCACTGGGAATTATCTGAATTATTTGCATGGTAGTTTTGCCTCCGCCTGCAGGTTTCTTCTGGTGGGACAGCTTGCTGAAAGGGAAACGATGGGGTAAATGAGAAACAATGCCCTGCACACTCAAACACAATAGCAAAAGCTGGTAACTGTGAACATGCCACTTCTTACCTTTCATCCTGGAAGATGAATTCCAAGGCTGAGAACCTGAAAACCAAAAGACTTTGTAGGATGAATTTAGAGGACCTGGAAGGGGAAGTTTGCAGTTTTTGTAGGAAGACCCACAGTATGTTAGGGCTTGAAGCAAACATTTTAGACCCTGAAAAGAAAGGGTATAGCAATGTAAGCCTAAATCAAATTTCCTTAGAGGTCTGGGAGGAATATGAGGCACAGATAAAACTGTATGTGCAGAGGTTGCTTTCTGTCTTAAATCCATTTCCCTGAATATTGAATACAGATGGCGAATAGACCATACCACATATTGGAAAAGCTGATTCTCTACCACTTCATTCCAAGGCTAAAAATTTAGCACCTGCTATTGGGCTTGCTGGATATCATGACTAGTAAGCTCCTCACCTAGGTGAAAACCAGCTGGGCTGCAGGTCCCATCCCAAAGCAGTGGGTAGCGTGGAACTGGCACTTGAAGGCATGACRCCAGGAAAATTGCAAAATGATACCTGGACACCTTACCCTGAGAACTGTGACAAACATTCTGGATGCAAATGGATGTCTTTGGGGGATTTTTATATTTTAAAGAGCATAAAGTCATGTTTGATATATTCAAAGGATTGACTGCCAAGGGAAGTCTCAAATACCAAAGTTTTGAGATACACCTGGGACTGGGTATCATATCATTCTTTCTTGATCTGAAAAGACAAGTAGAGACTGCAATAATGTTTTTACTAAGCCACTAGTTCAGCTAGGGATGTAGGAGTCTTAAATTCTATTATGTTTATTATCACTGCTGCACTTAAAACCTTCTGCTTTGATCAGCTACACACTGTATGAACATCCCCCCATAACTTATAATGCAAATATATCACCAGAAGCAACAAATGGATAAAAGCAAAAAGTGAAAACATGCGAAGCAGAAGCTGTACAGTCCACTGTCTTGGGTGATTCATTGAAATGAGTCTGCCAAGCAGAATAATGTCTTATTTGAACCTTTTCTGTAGAAAAGCTAGATTTTCAGTTGCGGACTGTAATGGCTTTGTTTAATACGCCTGTTCCCTAAAACTATTAGCATTTCAGTTGAAGAGCTTCTGTTGGTCTTCAGTAGAAATAAAAACTGAATCTATGAGCTGCATTTGCTGCAGGGATATAGCTTCTCTGCAAAYGCATCAACAACTGGAACAGAAATGCTAAGACACTATATGCTAGGATGAAAGTGTGTGGGTTAAGTTGTCAACAAAGAGAAACTACACAGAAGACATACAGATCAGCCTTTGAAGTGCTCCATATCATATCTTAATCTCAGTTAATTCATCTGTTCTAGTGTTTTATACATATATTTAAATATTTATTTATTAGCTTGACTTGCACTGCATTTTTCTGTGGAAAGACTAATATGCTAACATTTGAAACTGCTGAGTTACATTGATAAGGCCTAATTAAACCGCATGTGTTGAATTTTAATTTGATTAACTTGCAAATTTCTCATTTTCTGATCTGCTGTTTATAACCTTTTTTAATTTCAGTTTTGGAAAAGGTCAATTATGAATTTTTAAAAGCCAAGAGCATTTTAAGAATATGTAGAGAAAGACTTCAGTTGATTGAAAGTGACATAAACAAGAAAAAATGTAATGACACTTAAATATATGTCACACCCCATTAAATGCATAATGTGGTCTTCAGAACCCTACAGCCAAATAGCAGCTCAACTTAGAAGTCATTATTGGAAGTGTCCATTTGATCTTCAAAAGTAATTATTATAATTTTGTAGGGTTTTTTTCRTTTTTTTGGAAACTTTCTGCCTTGTTGGTAACGTCGAGGCAGATTAGTATCGACCTATATAGTAGCTTTTTGCATATCCTCCCAAAGACAACTAGACCACTGAATGTTATCGAAAGGTATATTCATTGCAAATATTCACTTCAAATGTATTACTTTGCATGTCATAATTTATTTTAGTTTTGGGGTAAGCAGGAAACCTCTGTATTTCTGCAAGATAATGAGGATGAGGGAGAGAGAGGCAAATCAGTCTCTGCCTTTTACCTTAGATTTYATGCATTTTGTTCTTCCTGAAGGTTAGGATGTAACAGGAATTGTTTCTTAATCTCCCTGTATAGACTTGTGAATAATCTGTATGCCAAAGCATCATATATACAATTTTTAAATTTGCGAAAGGTATAAAAAGACCTATAAACATCCTGTAAATTTGTTTGCCCTGTCCTAAAAAGAAGTCAAATATCTACCAGATTTTGCTTGGCATCTTCACCTCCCACAAAAGAAACTAGAAGCTGAGCATGCTTTTTAGACCGTTGGCAATTTGTATAGTTTCTAGCTTTCTTTACGTCCAACTTCTCCCATTTTTCCTCCAGGCTATCATGGCCCAGCTCCCCCAGGAGGAGAAGGCTAAAATTGCTGAGCAGGTAGAGATATTCCACCAAGAAAAGAGCAAACTGGATGCTGAGGTGGCCAAGTGGGATGACAGCGGTAATGACATCATTGTGCTGGCAAAGCAGATGTGCATGATTATGATGGAAATGACGGACTTTACTAGGTAAGGACAAAACAACCCGTGCTGGGGGCTTCACACGTCCTGCATCTTTCCTTTAGGTTGCACCTGATGAGATGATGTGTTGCATTTTGGGGGACCTAAAGCCAGGCATCACACTTCACGCGTAATGGGATGGTTTGTATGGATCCCTACACGTAACTGCTCTGGCTAGTTCACCGTATGGGATTAAACACAAGAAGTTTTTGTTTTATTTGCAGATCTATTTTATCGTCTGGAATTTTAGCAGCAAAGATAGTCTGTGACCTTAGAGACGTTCAGCTGGCATTTCATTTAGTACCCATCTAAATGCATGTGCCTCTCTGAACTTTCAACATTTCAACACAATTTGTGTCAATCAAACATAATGGCAAAACTATTTATATCATTTTGAAGACTGAATTTCTTTCCAAAAAAAATCCCAAACTAAATGAAACTGGTTTAATCTAATACTATATTGGAGTCAGTAATTAATTATTTTTGCTATCTTTTTTTTTCTTTCTGTTGATGCCTTCCTCATTTCTAATTGTAATGCATCAAAAGGCAGTTCATTAATGATATCATATAAACAGAATTATTTTGTTTAAATATAGTTATATTGTTAATCATAGTAGGGAGAGCATTTTACAAGATGCTTTGAATTACAGATCACCATAATCAATTAAAGCTTACTCATTCAGTGTTTATTTTTAATGAGGGTTCAAAAACATAAATGGTATTAATCAAAATATGATTAGATGAAACTGGACAAAAATCTTCATGTTTTTCTTCAGAATTAGAGTAAGACATGATCACATCTTGTGTCTGGAGCTTTCAACCCACTTCAGAGGAAATAATCTGTGCATTAATAATATCAAGTTTGCGCATGCATAATATGTATGTATATAAATACCATTAATTTGCAAATAACTTGAATATTTGCACTTGTATAGGTAGTTAATTGGTATAGGCAACTGCAAACAGTTTTATACATTTACAGATTAAATATTAATGTAGAACATTTTGCTTTTACTTTAATAGATTACTGCCATCGTTATTTCTGAATAATTAGTCTCTCAGTTTACTCAATTTTTTCTCAGTTTGTGCTCTTATAATTATTCTTTTAGCAGTGGAGTCACCAGTCCTGTATACCAAACAACAGTGCACAACCTCCTGCAGAGAGCTGTTTTGGAGAGGCAGTCTTAATTACCTTCATAGCATTCTTGTCTTTGGGTCTCTTATCCTTCTGTCCAAAAACAGAGTGAAAAGCTGCCCGAGCAGTGTCATCATTTCACAGAAGTAGGAAATAATGTTCTAAAGTAACATCCCAGAATATGAACACTTGCTGCAACCTCCTGGACAACCTTTGATACATTAAGCATTGAAAGGAAAGTTTTGTAATTACATTTTCCACCATCAAAAGAACAGAACTAATATGTGAATGAGACAAAACCGCTGTCACATTTGGATTAAAAAAAAAAAAAATCAAAGTGCACCTCTGCCTATGTCAGATTCAATAAAAACTTATTTAATATATTCTATTAAAAACAGAACAGAGCCCTTCACACCTTTTGAGCTGACTGTAACCTCAGCAGCGTTAGAATAGTTTTTCAAATGTATGGAATTTGTGACAGTTGGACATGCTGATCTGCTGATATAATTAATGTAAAAGCATACGAGGTCACTATTAAGGTTTTCTGTCACAGTTTAAGTTCAGCAAAAGTGGGATACTTGTGGTGTTATGGTGTCTGTTTGATGTGGAGATGAAAGAAAAAAGATGCAAATGGAAATACGTTTCAAGGTATTTTTTGTAGCAGTAGAGCTGAAAAAAATAACAATGCTCTTGCAAACATAATGAACTGTTATCATTAGAAGAAATGCCTTCAGGTTTAGGTTAAAAAAGCCTAAATTTGAGCACCTCATGATTTTCCATCAAAGTTGTCTGAAGTTGTGTTTTTCCATGCAGTATAAAAAAAAAATCATCTCGCTTCCAACTGGGATGCGCTCACGAGCAGTGGTGAACATGTTAGAAACAGGGCAACAAACCCAGGAAAGTCTGCAGTGACTTTTAACTTCTTTTTAATACACATTTTGGTAACGTTATTGATAAAAATTAGAGTTCTGTGCATCATCTTACAAGTAATCGCGAAAGATCAGTCTTAAAGCTAATTATGCAGGGTTTATGCCTAACAGGATGATGCTTCAATTATCTTTGTTGTTTTCTGGCAAAGAGCTAAAAGAAAAGGTTTTCTAAAATGTGACATTCCTGCTTGAGACATGACAGGCTTAGCGTTAAGCACTGGCCTGGGAATAACATAATTTTTAAAAAGTTGTGTATTCCAGAAAGACTGTTGGCTTAATGAGCACTTAAAAATGCATATACTATTACATACAGTTCGTGTGCTTGAAGGTGCCATCAAACCAAATTGCTAGTGAGGCATTTTGTAAGAGAGAAGAAATACAGCAGACCGATTTCTTAATCAAGCTGTGCCGTACCAAGTAGTTAAGAGGTGAAGCCGCAGTAAATTAAGACAGCATTCGCGTTGCTGTTTTAAAATCAAATGCTAAGCAGGGTCACTAAAATTGTTTCCTTGCGTGATTTAATTAGATTGTGCATAATCGTATCATATTTCACAGAGGTAAAGGCCCGCTGAAGAATACATCGGATGTCATTAATGCAGCCAAGAAGATTGCAGAGGCAGGATCTAGGATGGACAAACTGGCACGGGCTGTAGCTGATCAGGTAACAACAACAAAAGCAACAGTAGAATGCAACTCCTGCTAACCGTTCTTAAGGGAAAGAGTGTCTTTGCTGCCAGAAGACTACCTGTTGAAGGTCACTGCTTGGACTCTGATCTACTTATTGCATACAGGTCGTTTCTTCTGTAGCAGTCAATTTGGGTTTTTTGCAGGACCGGAAAGTCCTAAGTGAGCCTCTTCAAACCTCTTGAGTTGTGCCGTAGCCTCACTTCTGGACCCGTGTGATTGTGTTGATGTTTCTGCTGGCGTGAAAGCAGCTGGCAGTGTGATGCTCTGGTACCCTTGCAGAAAGCCTAGGACTCCTTACGCTCTTTCAGCTCTTTCTTCCGGCAGTTCCCCTTGATACTGCACTTTCCTGTTTCAGGATGTTCTCACTCCTTGTGGTGTCCTTTGCGTCGGGGTATTGTGCTCTGGATGGTATCGCCCCCTGCCCCTGCGTGCAGTCCTCTTTTGAACAGAGGCGATTGGATTGTGTCTCCCCTGCGGGTGGTTTTCCCACTAACAAATGCATTTCGCAGCTGGAAAGATGAACTTGCCACAGCCTCCTTTTTTCACATGGCACTACCTATCCATTTGGAGAGCAAGGGAAAGCATCGCATCCGGAGTCAAGGGCCAAATATCAAAATCCAGGTGTTTAGTTCTGGGTACCTAATTTTAGATTTAGCCAAGTTAAATTTGGCTATTTTTTCCCCTGCAAAACAATTCTTTTTCCTCCAACAATCCTCTGACATACTCTGTAGAAAGAGCGAGAGGAGGTAGAAAAAGAAAAGAGAAATAAAAATTGGAGATTTACCTGGGTTTTTAGCTTTAATTTCTGTGACTGATTTCTTTCACCTTGCGTTTTGTGTTTTCACCTCATGTTAAGATAAATGTCTGATTTGCTGGCACACATCAAGCAAACCAGCCTTTGTCAACAGAATCCGTACCCCATGTGCTGTTAATGTCTGGTACCAAAAAGAAGGTAAATGAACGATGGTAACACTGGAAAAGCTCATGTGAAATCCTCATAGCACTGCCTAACTATGAGTATGGGGGCCTCGCTTCAGACCCTTATATAGAAAATGTTTCTATCCATACTTTTTGTGCAGCCTTTGGAGACCTTGGATCATCACCACGGATGGCACAATGTTTTACAACGGTTTCATTGCAGAGTTCCTTCCTTATCATTTATTTTTCAGCATCAATCCTTGTCTTCCTACAGTTTCTTTCTTTTCATTGGCATCAGGAGAAAGTCGGCTGGAGGTAGGAGTTATAACTTCCTTGCCTCAAATCTTTGTCTTCAAAATAAGCATTTCTTTCTTTTCTTCAAGTGAGCATGGAAGGGCATTAATATGTCCTGCCAGGGAATATGGGCACGACTTGCAAGAAACCTGAAGCTGCACATTCTCCTGTAACCTCAAAGGGTTCAGGTTTGGGGTTTTCTTCATTGTCAGAAAGCGTGTTTCCTGCAGTTAACCCGTTCCTATCCTTTAAATATAGCTTCTGTTTGTTTTAGCGTAGGCAAAGAGAATATTCCACCTGCAGAGGCGGAATATTTTAAAGAAGGAAACACAAAGCAGAGAAATGTGCTATGCCTAGAGTGCCCTGGCTTGAGTCACATTTTAAATTTCAGAAGGTTGTAATGCACAGACTTTAATAATAAACAGTAAAATCACTATGAGGACGAAGCGTATGTTTTAGTGCTTTAGCTTTAATGATATTTTGCAGAACTTTGGAGACAGTCATGCAATATAAGCTTTTTATGGACTGTTGCATTTTTAATTACTGTTCCAATGAGAAAGATCCTACATTTTAATTCCCTCCAAGGTACTTGTATTTAAAGCCTTGTCAGCTCCCTGTAGGTATTACTTTAAAGTTCATTTCTTTCAATGCATAGGCTTAAGAGCAGGGTAAATATTTCTGTATTAAATTGTCACAGGTAGGCAGAAGAGGTCTTTTAGTGATTCATGCTCGAAAGGTGTGGGAACCGTCTGAGACAGAAAGACATTATAGCACTGTCACAAGTAAAGAAAAGATTAAACCTAACAGGCACAATGAACCTCCAGCCCTTGTTTATTGTTGGCTTAAAAGGGAGAGGAAAAAGCAAAGTGACTGCTTTCAGAGTTATAGATGAAAGTATATGCAATATTTCACCACAAATGTGTTCCCTGCCTGCCTTCGCTGTCTGAGATAGAGCAGCCATCTCACGTCAAAGGTTTGGACACTGTTGACTCGTGTATTTAATACTGTCAGGTTTTGTTTAAGTCCTCTGATAATATTTTGCTCTACCAATGAAAATAGAGTATAAACTTTTTAAGACCCATAAAAGACATAGTCAGAAGTCCCTAAATCTTTGGTCCCCACGCAATACATTCAAAGAACATCCTCAGTGAGACTTTCTTGGATAGCACTGATGAGTGCTTACTGGAGATATGCTGTTAGTGCTGGAACCTGTTAGTTTAGTTTCGTCAGAGTGAATTATCGAGGCCTGTTCTCTTGGGGCAAGACTTTGAATATTAATGATGCAGTTTCTATGAAGCGTTCAAAATGGTACAGGACTGTAGCTAGACTTCCCTCTAGGACAAAGAAGTATCGCTTAGACATGCAAAGGGACCACCTTATCTCATTGGGTTCTTATGAAGGGTTGCAAGACTGATGACATCTCCTGAAAGACCCTGTAATACGTCACTCATATTACAGTAAATAATTTCCTTCTAGCACAGACTAAGGTATTTATGCATCAACAATAAGCTTGCCAAGCCTGTTGGCATCAAAGCCAGGCAGCCTCCCCTCTGCCTCTTGAGTTTTTAATGTATCAGTATGGGCCTGGCTTCTGCCAAGTCTGAGGCAGGGTTGTGTCCCCTGAAAGTCTGCACAAATGCCAGGGAAGCTGGTGCGACATTCAGGAGTTGGCAGCAGAGCAGGTGTAATCGATACTGAAGCTGTTTTGAACTGGGCCTATCTGGACTTTAGCTGGTCTATATTGTATCTTCACCTGGATGCCCAGCAGGTGCCTTGAAACCTGAAGTTTTCAGATCAAGCTTGGTCTTTTGGCTAGTCCCTTCCTACAGAGGAATGGATTCCTCCATTCTGTACAAGCTGATAAAACAACCCAAAGCATAGCAATCCTGTTGTTTTCATTGTCATTCCTTAGTGACTGACAGAGAGGTTTTTCCTTTTTACAAAGAATCGACTGTGCATCATCAGGTTAGAAATCCTAAGTCTTGAGTTGAACCAAAGGTAGAGTTTGAATTGTCATGTTTCATCAAGTATCTCATGGAAAGGCAAAGTGAAATGAATCCACCTAATATGGTACACATATTGCCACTGTCTCCTCTGATTAGCTCTGTATAATAAGCGTATAAGCTCAGGTGCATGTAGTCAAATACATCTTTTCTTTGCAGTGCCCCGACTCAGCCTGCAAGCAGGATCTGCTAGCCTATCTGCAGCGCATTGCCCTCTACTGCCACCAACTCAATATCTGCAGCAAAGTGAAGGCAGAAGTTCAGAACCTGGGAGGAGAACTTATTGTGTCAGGGGTAAGCTGGTATTTGTATTTAGCAGTTTATGTTTCCCATTGTAGCACTTGAAAGGGAGCGTTTCTGACGACAATAATGTACAAAACACAAATATAGTGATTCATAAGCAGGCTTTTTAAAATGTTATCACCATTATTCCAGACCTTACAATAACTTGTGTAGCACAATTTGATTTTCCAATTACCCTTTGTTTATACTAACCTTGTAAAATCTTCATTCTTCTAAAAGAAAAGTAATTTCATAGCCTAGAAAGCCATTGCCACGCGGTGAATATTATAATTATTTGGAGCTTTTGTATATTTGCTCATTATAAATCTTCTTTCCTTTGTTAGTACTGGTAATYTCCTTCTTCTGTGCAGAAGCCAGCTCTGTATGAAGTGTATATTGTTAAGATGGTGATGACTAATGGGATTTCATTCACTCAGGTTCCAATGCACACTAGGTTTAGCAAAAACACTGGAAGGCCAGCCAAATATTTTAATTTTTGGTGCACGTGCTGTTTCCAAATACAATTGCCAAGCCCAATGATTATTTACTGTAACTCCCATTCAGTTATTTCAGTTATTTTCAATGAACACTGCAAACATTTTACCCACAGTTCTTTTTTTAGAAATAAAGGCAGGAACATGCAGCAGCAGTCATATGATAAGCAATGAGTTTTTTGCATTTTAAAATTATTTTTTCGTCCCTTCTCCTAATGCTGGACTCTGTGCCTCTGGGAGATTACTAGAACCACGTAGTAGCAATGGCTGCTTATCATGATTTTCTTAACTAATCACCCTAGTATTAGCCCCATTACACCTTGGTTATCTTCTAACTCACATACAGATGGTATGTATATTTAATGCATACTATGTTTCACTCTCCTGATTGTATTTTCAAAATGAGGGTGATTTGAAAAACCTGAGAAACAAGATTGTTTGCAAATGCCATTTGGAAAAAGCACCCTTTCATTGTTTAAGCCCAATCAAGTACGAAGCTTGTTAGGACAACTTGTGCCCTCCATTTCATCCATAACATTCCCCAGTGAAATCACTGGCCTTCCGCAGACATGTCAGAAATCAGAGCAAACGTTCTCGACTATATAACGTTTTGATTTTTTGCAAAGCACAATAGAAGGTCTTAAATATTTGCCAGGCTTTCTTAGATCAAACATTCTGAAGTCGCGTATGTGATCCTAGAAGGAGCTGCTTAAATGTTCCTGTATCTATCCTGCAATTGGTCTTCACTTCTTGACGTATGTACATATGTAATTTTAATACCTTGATCTTCCCACAGCAATGAAAAGTGCTCTTCCATTTTCCTGGTATTAATGGAGTGATCTGTCCTTGTATCGCTGACAGCTGTGCTACATAGTAAATGCTATGATCTTTTCTTATCTATTGCCATCTGGGTCCAGCTTTTCATACCCATTGAGTTTTCATATTCATCTCTCTATAGCAGTTACCCAAATCAGTGCTTATATCAGCTTGGCTTTTGTGGTTGTGTGTATTTCTTTTTCAAGTCTCTTTATTCAGTGTGTGTGGATGCTGAATAAACCATTGTGAATCTCTAGCATCTATTTGTTACTGGAACATCACCATCCGTTGTGAAATTTAAGTGGCCGAAGCGCTTGACTTCATCATTTCCAGTCTGGCATTGTTAGCATCTGCTGCTTACCAGGCTTCATCACCATTGTGTTTTTGTTTGGTTGGGTTTCTTGCACTCAGCTGTAGACAAAGGCAAAGCTAACTTCAATCCTAGAAATTATTTGGGTCTGTTCCAAAGACTCGGTAATACTGACATCTAGAAAAGTTTAACATTGTCCAGCTCGCTGCTTCTCCTGTTACTGTGAACTGACCAGTGGAGATGATATAGAAAGTTGAACCGTTGTGCATCCCTTTCTGAGACCCTTATCTTGCACCTTAGTGTAACACAAGTAGTGCAATGCTTTCCTGGTAGCGTATTCCAAGCTGTGCATCTTCAAAGTGCTGGGTACTGTATGCTCCTTTGCTATCCAGAGATCTGGTATCCAAGTGCACGTCTACATCTGCTTGTCTACTTGCCGCTTCTGCTTCCATCTTCTTCTTCATTCTYTCTTGGATAGCCAATTACAAATAAACAGTATTTTATTTGCATTAAAATGAAATACCATTATTTGGCAACTTGCATACAGTACGATGTAAGACATACAATAGAAATCCAGAATTCAAGCTTCCAAAGCTATGACTATTGAAGTAAGCTTGTGTGAATGCATTATATTTAAAAGTGTTTTGATGTAAATATCAAGGACCAGGATGACTATTACAATATTGTAATTTATTTCTGTATTTACAAAGAACTGCAATATAATCCTGATTGTTCTCATCCGGAAGATCAGTTATGATCCAGAACTATTATGGGGAATACAATCTCTGTTTGAATTCCTGCGTTACTAAGAACATTAATCCATATTTCTGAATTAAATGAATGCATGTATATATATGTAAGTATGGGCATATGTATATTCATGTAAGAAGGAAAGAGACATAAAACCAATTAGAACCTAAAAGACAGATGAAAGCCACTCCACAGCTACTATAGTTCTAGTCTGTCAGGGAAAAATGTGTTGCAACAACTTCAAAAATACTATGTATAACATATAATGTGCTGATGAATATCTTTTGGTGAAACTTCTATTTCTTTTTTTCCACAAGATTCAGTAGTTCAGTATAATTTACCTTTAAACATAAGCATAGAGCTGGTCTTGTTTGCTTTTCTCCTCTATAGATTGATATGACATTAACATAGCATATGAAAGGGCTCTTTTTGGCATCATTGATTTTGCTGCAAATAGAAAAACAGGCCAGAAAGTAAGAAAATGTCAAAATCCCGAAGAGGAAATTATTGCAATAAAAGAGACAACCTGCTGTTTTCTTCCCCTTCCTTTCTCCCGTTCTTTTTCCTCCAGCTCTTTCTCTCCTTTGATCTTTCCCATCCAATTCCCTGCATGCAATTAGCAAAATTATTTTCCCCAGATAMCTAAGATCTGGCAATCGAGAGTTAGCATAAATCAGCCTAACTTCAGTAATAGCAATGGAGCAAGGCCAATTTAGACTACCTGTTGCTTTGACCCTTTATATATGTTGCAATGTAAGCTTCTTAAGCCCTGTCTTCCGTTTGAGTTTTGAAAAATAAAGGAAGGAAAAGCTATGGGATATCTGTCCCTGGATGAGAAGTCTCRTAAACTTGAAGAAGACTATAGGGAAGGAAGTAAAATGAAAAATGAGAGGAGGAAGTAAGATAAAAAAACTGCAAAAGACTTAAAAATATTTCTAATCTCTATGGGTGATATCCTTGTTCCTAGTAAAGTCTCTTTGACCTTGCTCCATAAACAGATATATGTTTCTATAATTTTAAATTTGAATATTCAATTTCTAATTCCCCTCTAACAATAAACACCCTCGGCTAATATAATTGCAGGCTAAAAGCACTCCAAAATCATTTTCTCTGCCTTTTGCCTTCGTTTATTTAATGTAATGTGTATTTGCTTCATAATCAGTTGTACCATTGTATTGGAATGAATTCACTGAAGTGCTGAGCATATGCTACTCCCAATGAAGTAAATGCCATTTAYATATACTTAGCACATGCTAATAAGTCGCCTTTTTCTGGTAGTTACTTTTGCTGAATAGAGTTGGTTTGAACCATGGCATTTGTATTTGGAGCAAAATTCAGACTTCTTCTAACTCGAGGGCTGCTTTATTTTCTAGTATTCCTGTCTGACTCTGTCATTAGCTAGACCATTACAATAAAGCAGATCTATATATTCATTTCTTACCCTAGAATAAATATCCACTTGTTGTGTTTACTGCTGCTCCGAAGCTGATCAGCTCATTTACCTACTCCCCATTTACCTTATGAGCTTGCATTTTTTTCAAAATTGTTGTTTATGGTAGTAGCTTTCCCCGAGCGTTTCCTGCAGGATTATATTTAACAGAGTCTAAGACCATCCCTTATCTAAGGCAGCCCCCTACCGTTTTCAGGTTTGTTTTGGAAYTGTGCGGCTCTAATCAGCCCTATTCTCAGAAAATTTGCCCARAGAGTCCTAAATTTCCAAGCCAGACAGATGTGCAATGTCAAACAGAGTAACAGCCATGTATCTTTGARCACAGCCTGAAAGTATTGAATCAATAGCCAAAGCGCACTCCAAACACATACTTTAACCCCGTCCAATTCTCAATTATTTTCCAAAGCCCATTTATCTTAGCGCACAGTCGGCTCAGCTACGATACTGGGAGAAGGATTCTTATAACATTTTGAAGACGTAAGATAGTTTAGTTAAGGTTTTGACTTTATGCAGGACTTTTCACTTGGTTACTTTAAGTGCGGATTTATGGGGCCAAGGGAGGTAAAAAGGCTGGGGCCACCCCATYAACTTTGTCCGAGGTGGCATGAGTTGGGGTGCCAGGCTGCGACAACATAAAACTCCCCATTAACAGCTGGCCTGGGATGTTGGATGTGTAAAAATATTCCCAGACATGAGATGCTGCAAAATTACTGTCTGTATGCTTATTCTTCCTCTGTGATGAAAGTGAGGCAACTAGAAAGAGCTAGTCCTCACCYGAAAAAGGAATGAACCTCTTGATATTTATCACAGAATAACAGTGTGCATCTAGCAGCTGCTCCAGGTAAGCAGGCAGACAGCTTCCCTACCAGTCCTGTCCGTGCTTCCTCCATCTAGTAATGCAAAGTGGCTTAAATGACATACCTTTCTTTTTTTCAATTTTCACGCATGCTTTTTCATTTAAGGAGTTACCCTAAACTACCTGGCCTGCGAAAGGAAGTGGGTATATGCACAGGCAGCACAGTATCAAGTTGCTGCTTATGAACTGATAATTGCTCACGGAGACTCCTAATCAAGTTAGGTAATTTGGAGTTCACCTGCTATTAAAAGCAAGTAAGGATGTCTCTCGTTGAATCTGGAAGAAGTGCCTGTACRCTAGCAGTTGCTTAGGAGCAGCCGATGTGGTGGTATTTCGTTTCCGTGGATTAGGAAGCCCTGCTTTGCTTTGCTTTCAAATAGGCAATCAGAGAGATCCTTTGCATTTTAAATTCTTAAGATATGGAGAAAATGGTTTGTTTGGGTTTTCTTTCTTTTTTTTTTTTTTGGATTCAGGTAAATAGCGTAATTTAATTCCTCCTGAATCAGGTAAGAATTTAACATTATGTAAAAGGAAACTTGCTGAAGAGGGAGCTGACAAATTGACAGGACTGGCAGGTTCCTTTTATCTGAGATCCTCAGGAGCTGCAAAAGCTGTTATTCAGCTAGCAAGAGAGGAGGTTTTACTGTTGAATTGTAATCAAAGCGGAAGAACGGTGCATTAAGTAAACTCATAGAAAGAGCCTGATAAACCAGGATTTTTAGACGTTATTGGGCTGAACTGCCTGGACTGGCAGGCTGACGGTGTTTTCAGTGGAAAAAATCTGAGCCTAGACACGTACTTTTTCAAACAATGTGTTTTGAAAAGAAATGCGCGTACGTTCAGCTTTTTAAACTGCACCGGTTTTCCTAGTTGTGCTTACTGATTAATGGATGTTGCTAATAGAAGTCTTATGTTTTGTCTGTTAGCGATTCCGTTTGCTTTGCACTGCGGGGAAGAGCAGGTATTCCTAAATAATYATTGTTTTCATGTTCCCTGGACAGTAGGTGCTCAAATAGTTTCAAAGCACAGAGAAAAGACACAGTCCTGTGTGTAAGCTGCCACCCTTGGAAGACTAGGGTTTGTGTTGCTATAATACATGACAAGTGTCAGACTGGTAAAGGGAAGGTGAAAGATGGACCAGAGACCAAGCAGAGAACTATGAAATTGCTTAGGAATATAATTTGAGGTGTGTGATTTCCTTTTATTCAGGGATTTTTTTTTATTTTTTTATTTTTTTGCAAGTTGCATTTCACTTTTGCCCTTTTTTTTTCTCCCACAAGATCATGGCAAAAAGTTAGAATTGCAAAAATTGAATTTGCAAAAATGAACAGGGTTATTCGCCTGTCACAGTTGTTTCCTAGAAACTGGCAAAAAATGATTAATTTTATTCTCAGTATTTTAGTAGGAGCTTATTTAGCAGGGAAGCTCATCAGAAACTACTCGTGTGTATACACAAGGAAACACATGAAAATAGTTATACACCAGTGCTGTGAAAATAAAGTTATGTGAGATGGAAGTGGTGGAAAAAGATTTGTTTAGGATGGGGTTGCTGGAATGGAGTTCTGTATTGAGWCTTGGAATGAAAACACTGGGTAAAGGAAAAGAGTATGGAAATACTAAGGAATTCAGCTAAGGAACCGGAAAGATGAGATATAAAGGGGTCAGGTGAAGAAAAARCCAAAATCAAAAGCAAGATAGGGATATGAAGTCAAAGAATTGTAGTGGTGGGRAAAGACYGGGAGAAAGTCTGGACCACGAAGTTGGTAGGACTCCATCATACTCTCAACTCCCCTATTACTCACAGCAGAGCAAGCAAGGACAGAAAATAAAGACCTAGGATCCTTGTTTCAGCTCTGAAGTCACCAYGGTAAAAAGGCAGCTTCTGGGACAGAAAGGCTGGGGCTGGGCGTGGAAGTGATGGACCTCGATTTACATTGCATACTTGGCTGTAGCCTATGTCATCTGCTTTGGAAGAAATGAAAGCAAAAAATACAGGGAGATATTTCAGCTGCGCCTTTTGAAATGGATATATGTCTCTATATATGTCTTTGAATGCATGCAGACATGTACATTTATACTGATATATGACAGGGTGAAATAAAGTTGTAGTAAGTGTACTTTCTTCCAAAATATGTGGCTATATGGTGCACATGATATAGCAATATGAAGGTTTTGATAAACCTTTATTCGGGACAAAGAGGAGTAGAAAAAAAGAAATAAATACATGCGTAATGGCTCTAAAGCCTACTTACCATAGCTCTTCCACTTTTATAGCAAGGATATATTTTAGGATATGAAGTCTTCCCATTGCTTCCCAAGCATGGTAGTGCAGCGCAGGGACAGGAGCCTGGAGATGTTGTGGAATTTCCATCTGCGGAGGTTTTCAAGACCCAGCTAGACAAAGTAGCGGCCAAGCTGATCTTGGCGTTGGCGATCGACCCGCTTCTAGTGGGCAGTTGTACAAGAGACCTCCAGAGGTCTCTTTCACGCACCATTTCTGTGGTATCGTGGTTCAGCTAAGTGAAGGATCCCAGAGGATCCTATTTCTACCTCTGTGAGTTCACAAGGTTTTGACTTTATAATTGTTGTTGGATTGGACAATTGAATAAACCCTGAGCTTTGGACATCTGGTACTGGGGGTGGAGGATCTGCATATAGAATAGCACAGGAGATTTGGGGAAGGTTTTATAGTGTTAGATCTTCAGAGGTGTCCAGTGAAGGTGGACTGATTGGTGGGCAGGGTGCACTTTATGTAAGCAAAAATAGATGAATGATGTTTAAGATGTAGCTGAAAATTTCAACAAGCAAATATTGTTATCAAACTTAATCTCAGATTTTTTTTTTTAAGGTGTTTTGTTACAAGACTATTTACAGGAACATGCACGCTAAAAGAGAATATCTCATTGTATATAAATACATATATAAGCACACATATATATTAAAAAAACCCTCCAAAAATGGAAAGAAACTGTCCAGAATTTCATTTGCAAAACAAAGTCACACTTCACTTGTTTTTATTAGGATATATTCATGGAAACAAGAAGCACACACCCCCTTCATATGTCTACATTTAGTAGGTTAAAATTTGGACAGGTCCGCCTTTTATCTTCATTAAGTATTTTTGGCTTTAGGGAACATATTTTTGTGCTTTATCAGGTAACAAATATTCATGATTTTCAGCATATTACATTTATTGACGTTTCTCTTCAGAAGAGTGTTCTGCAAAGAAAAGAATTTCTGATACAAAAAAAGAGTTAAACCATTTAATTCCATGGGAACAAAGCAATGTGTTATGGCTTCAAGACTGAGGCTTGAAACAAATATAGGAATAAAAAGAGATTCAAGATTTGAAGGAAATACTAACGTGTAAGCTTCACTATATGTTGCATTTATTTTAAAGCTAGTAACTACTCTAAAATCCAAAGCTCTCCTGCCCCTGCAGTAACTGTGGTTTCAGTCCAGATTGTTTTCCTATTCCAGGACATGCTGAAGGATGGGGGGAAAGGAAGGGAATTTATGGCTTTCTGCTTCATAGACTGCCCCAGCCCTGCAATAATTAGCAGGGTCTAGAGACCCCTCTGCCATACAACAGCTGGTCATAGTCCCCAAAGACTATGCCTATTGCTGGAGAGAAGGAGAGGACACACATTCCCCTCTTTCCCTAGCTTCCTTTAAAGGAAGTGGTTTGGGACCAAGTTTCAACATTTTGTATTAATTAGGAATTCCTTTCCCACCACCATGGCATTCTCAGTTGCCCAACTTATATCCTTAGTGCACAGCATAGAGGATTTACTAATAAATATATCCCCCATGGCTTTAAAAAAAAATTAGATTTGCTTCTCTTGCATGGGAATGTGGAAGAATGAAGTTAAGTACCGACAGATTTAATACACAATAGGAGATTTGGGGCTGAGTTTATTACACAAAAGTTCATCTTTTAGTTCTCCCAATTATTTCACTTCCTGATTTTTATAGTGGTAAGATTTTAAATCACTTCTAAAGTACTATCGGATGATGCTTTTGCTGATATTAAAACTACTTCAGTTAAGATTCATCATTTTCTTTCCCTTTAATTGTATTTCTTGACAACCTGAGTTTCAGATCAGTGAGTTTCACACACACGTAGAAACACATGCATGCAAAAAGCCATACCTCAAGGGAAAACATCAACAGTTTTTTCCAGCCTGAGCAGAATCAATTGCAAATGCTGAACAAAACAGCTTACAATGAAATACTTAATAAAACTCACAATAGGAATGTATTTCCATTGAATGCAGGAGGTAATAATAACCTTTAGGAAGAGATCAGACTGGACAAAGAAGGTTCAAAGTTGCCTTGTATTTTTTATGTCTGAATTATTATTATCTTCATTATTAATTTTTTATCTTTTTTATCTATTTATTATCTAATTTATTATCTATTATTAATTTATTATCTATGAACCTCATAAGAGAAAAGGAAAATTATGTCTGTCCTCACATCTCGTCATTAGTTTTGAAGCAGCTACATCAACAAGAGGGTTATATTTTGTATGATGTAGTTCAGACATTGATATGGAATCAAAATAGTATCCAGCCTTAGAAATATCAGTTTCCGGTACTATCCAGTATCAGATTTCTTACTGTTAGATATTCTCAAAGGATTTCTTTGAGGATCAAATCTTTCAAATTTTGACTAATTCACCATCAAAATACTTTGTGAACTAGGTTACCAGGTAATTAATAGTATGAGCAGAAAATGAGGCAAGGCATACAAGTGATTTATCCTAAATCTCATCAAAGATCACATTAGAACTGGGTTAGAGCATCAATGTCCGACCCAAAAGACCACAGAAATATTTTCATCCTTTTTCATACCAGCAACTAGATTCAACATCCCCAGCGTCAAAAAATCAGAGTTGCTGCAAATTGACTCTGAGTCAGATGGGATGTTATATATTTCACCAGTCCTTGGCTGTGACAGGTAATGAGCAGAAAGGATTTTGCCATTCCTCCATCGAGTTGATCCACTGCAGCAGCGGGACATGTTTGGGTCAGTGTGTTAGGCTTTGCGTGTTAGCCTCTCAGACTTTCATGATGTGTGTCACCTTGGCATTTTGACATGCCTCGAGCTTGATATTTCTCTCCGAGTTGCTGTTTCAATTTCTTAAGGTATATCCATTTTTACCTTCCTTAGGCGTAGCGGTAGCACATACACTGTTCCTGTGCGGTTGGCACTCTTCGCAGCCTTTCACTGTCTTGCTCTTCTCAAACTTTATAGAGCCACTGGTACCTGAATGGTGCCTGTTTGTTCACCATCATCTGTCCATCTTTTTAAGCAAGTGAGCGCTTCAGTGTTTCTTCCCGAGGGATCTTTGATGTCAAACTGCACATGGGCATGTTCTTCTCCTTGATTGCTAGTGCCTGGGTGCAAGTGATCACATCAGCTAGCTGCTCTGGGTTTACGTAGCTTTCTAGTGCTATCGGTCTTCACTTAGGTCCTTTAAGAAACTGTTTTAGAGCACAGAAGTCTTCATCTACTGTCTCTTTGCATTTGCTTGTATTCATTTAATTAATCTTAGTTATATTCCTTGGAACACTCGGAAGATTTCCCTCCTTCCTTCAAAGTATATATGTTTTTAAATGTTTTCAAGTAATATGTTCTAGTGTATGTTCACAGTCTTCCCTTTTTCTGCTCTTCCCTTAGTTTTCTCCTTTTTATCAACTACAAATATTGTGCTAAATAGGTCAAAACAAGACTTCAGATTTGAGCAGTGCTAGCCCAAAATACCCTCTGGGGTTTTATCTGTTACCCAGTCTATTGAACTGTTCATATCATATTATGATAATGGGATCTACCATATTTTTCATCTTGTATTGTTACTGGAGAATATACCTGGCCATCCCCAGGCTTCCAGAGGTTAATCGTGCTACTCCCATATGCTTCTGTTCCAATAAAATACGATTTATTTCTCTTTAAGAGATCTCAGAACTGCCACTACAGGTGTACTATTTTTCTTATTTAAGGATACATCCTATGAACATTGTTCTCTCAATCAGACTAAGCAAATTTTGTTAGGCTTCATAAGATCTGGTGGTCACAGGAGAGTTCAAAATATGTTCCTACTTCATTTGGCAAAAACAACTGTGGTGCAAAAGTCAAGTCATAGGATACCCAAGCTGTGAATTGACTGAATTCCATCTAGTACATTTAACCATAAAAGCCTTTAAATGTTCAAATTTTCTCATCTCTTTC
Source organism: Apteryx rowi (assembly GCF_003343035.1). NCBI lineage: Eukaryota > Metazoa > Chordata > Aves > Apterygiformes > Apterygidae > Apteryx > Apteryx rowi. The sequence continues at coordinate 3,285,693 of NW_020449974.1, forward strand.
GCAGAGTAGTAGAAATGCATGTTAATAAGGAATAGTAGCAATACAGGTTCCATTAAATAATTGGAAATTGGGCCATATTATGGAAAGCCTTTTGACAGCAGGTCATGACATTTAGAAGAGCATATCACAATCTAGTCCTTAATACAAAAGGCACCAAAGATGGTTTTTCCTCCCCTCTATCTTCATACATGCAAATAGCTTGAAACCAAGATCAAATAATGAGAAATCAGCTGGACATGTTTAATTCAATTATGAACTGAAATTCGCAGCACCATCATAGCTTTGCATTATGCAGATGCAGCCTAGTTTTGCATTGTGTTCCTGAAGTTGTATTTCATCTCTAACAGCCACAGCAGCTCTTCATTTCATTAACTGGACTAGCCAAATTGTTCTTTGAGTTAAATCCACAAAAATGCTGGTTTAAAGCAGCATCTTCAGATACTGTAGAAGTTACAAAAGTTGAGAAGAAAAATACTTGACCTCTGTTGTTAGGTGAAGTGACTGGTACTAGACTTTAGTCAGACACTCTCTTTTTTTGATAGCAAGAAAGGAGAAAAAAAAAAAGAGCACACAAACAGAGCAGGGAATACACATTAATCATTAGTAAGACTGAAAAATGCTCGTGATTAGATTACAATTTGCATAATCCTTCTAGCAACAAAAAGCCTAAGTGAAAATGTCAATATTAACTCTGTGTGTTTATAATCCGTACTCTTAAGAGAGATTTAAGGAGCATTCACTTTTCATCTTCCGAAACACAGGATCTTATGCTACCGCTCTTTACTGATACTGAGTAGTCCCCTATTCTCTGAGCAGTTTTATTTAATGGAGTTAAGTTTAGCAGCATATACTATTTTACAAATTTTAGTACACAGCTAAATTTTTAAGAAAATCAAAATCCCATTGGATAATACAAGTAATTGTTTACTCTCAAACCTGCTTTTCGTGAATTTGCATGATAAATCTCCGTTTACAATAAATCAGAATGAATATCCCATTTCCAGTTTCAGTTCCTAGGAAGCTGTCTGAAAAAAAAAAAAATTGGCTTCAGCCTGTGAGGTTGTCAGTGTGTAACTACAAGGCTAAAAACGTACAGTCTTTCAAACGATCACCTCTTTGCAATTTTGTTGATATTTTCTGGAACTTGAAAGCGTGCTCTGTAAATAAATGTACGCCCAGAACCTTTATACTTCCCTCACTTGTTCTTTCAGCACAGTATGCCACTTCTCATTTCCAGTGCGAGAAAAATGTAATTCTCTCCTGACCTTCTTCAAATACGGGTGAAGGTGACCTACCCTCTAGCTGACTTTTTTTTCAAGCGTGAGTCCAGAGGGCTGGATTGTATTTTGATGTTTATGGCTCAAGTTCAACCCTGGTGGACACGACTGCAATTCCAGTGGTAGTCACCGGGATTGCAACTGCCTGTAATCAGCGTTTAGCTTTTTACGTGCAGCCCTGCTCTTCAAAATCGCACACCAAAAATGCCGCTCCAAAGTCTGTCAGCCAAATTCGTGCCCTGTCTGATGTCAATCAGCTTGTAGCGGGGATGGAGCTTTCTATCCTCTCTGGTTTTCATCCAAAAGCGCCGTAATTCGGCTGATTGCGGGCTTGGCCGTCTAAGCTGTGCTGCGGGAGCAAGCGAGGGGAATCGCCGGGCAGCGGGGCCACGCAGCGTGGACGAGTCCCTGCTTCCTTGACCAAGCATAGCTCCTTCAGCACCCGCTTTCCTCCCCGCTGCGCTCTGCGCGCCGGCGCCGCGTTTCGCTTGCTCTCTCGCTCACTCTCTCTTTTCTGTATCTCCCGGAAATCAGACTGGAGTTCAGAGCTCTTGCACTACCTTTTATGAGGTAGAGTGTGCTGTCATAGATGGGGGCAGGGCTAGTCAACTTTCTACCCCCCTACCCACCGGTGCTGAGGGAGCTACGCTTGAGAACGGAAGCGGGGACTCCTCGACGGTGAGTAACCTCCTCTCCGGTCTCTGTCGTTGACRCTCGGGCTCCTCCCGCGGGTGGCGGGAAGATACCCGAGAAGGTGGGATTTGTTTCTTTGCTGGTCTCTACTCAATTCCAGGGCTCGCGGGATGAATTGCATGCGGTGTTCTAGTGCTGTGAACGGTTGTTTTTTTTCCCTTCCCAGCCCGGTGTGCTAGAGCTGTTGCCCTGTGGGAAACGGTGATCGTGTTGCTTTCCAGAGGTGGTCGCCTTCCCTAGGGGTTAAATTGATCCTTGGACATCGTTTATGTTACACTGGGAAAAAMCAGACTCCGGTCCCCTTGGACTCGGTTGTTGAATTTCCATTAACTTCATTACAGCAGCACCGGGCCATCGGCCTCCTAAAGTGCCTTGTGGTTAAAGACGGAGGGCGTTATTTGTGTATTTATCATTGTCGACTGTGGATAATGCCGTTTTTTGCAGGACAGGCTTTTTATTTTCCATATTCTCTATAACTGTTTTTATTTGCTTAATCCAGAAGGTTCCTGAAGCTGTGCGTTGACAATAGGCCAACTGTAAGACTTATTTTATAAACCAAATAAAAATCAAAAATAAATTTTAAAAGGTGGGAAATTAAGCAGGGAATCAAAACCCGAGAGATGTGGCTGAGATTTAGCCTTTGAAATCATATATCAACACTTTTGTTGTTTTCTGCGATATGAACTTGAGGGGGGCAGGGTTATTGCTATCTAGATTTACTATTTTACTTTAAAACCCCATTTTTGTCTATATTTCTTGGGCCCAAGTATTATTGCTTCACTGTTTTGATATCCCTCAGCATTTTAAAAAAAGACAAGATGGACTACGAAGATCTTCCTTGCTTGTTCTGCCTCTGGGGTATCTGTTAATGCTGTCAAGATGTCAGAGCTCTCSTACAAGAGGGCAGAAGAAGGGTCACGTGAAGATTTTGGCCCCTGGGGAGAGCACAGATTTTGCCGTTCTTGTTCATTTAAAGCTCTTTACCGGCTCTGTGTGGGGCCTTGTCAGAGCGCAGGGAAAGGTGCTAAAAGGCAGGAACGTGTCCTCTATAAATCAGAGACGAAGAGAGCGCAATCACAGCCTTTTCAGCTGAGGCGTTCGGTCRCCTGATTGATGGCTTACTTCTATCTTCAGGTGACTAGGTGGCTCTGAGGAATTGGGTGTGGGATGCAGAGCCTTTCGTCTTCTGGCCACAGGCACGTTTTGGGGATGGGTTGGCGGCGACAGATGGACTTTCCCCAGGGATGCTCTTTGCACCAGTGCCTAGGAACGAAATTCTGGGAGGATGAAGGTTTTGTTTGCATCTATCAAAACTTTCACTAATTATTGGTTCCCTTCCCATCAGAGACAAAAAAAAAAAAAAAGAGAAGATGAAACATTGGCTCCCCAACTGGTGGCTCTTGTATAACATGTGCGAGGGTTTTTATTACAACTGCCTGTTCCTTTAGCGAACCACACATTACGGCTCCAAATCTTCCTTAGCAAAGCCAAGAACTCACACAGAAAATTTAGCTTCCCTAGCCAACTTTGGTCTTTTAAGTAGGAAAAGAAAAGCAGGCGACTCAATTTGTGATCTTTTTTGTGGGAAAACCTATCGGAATTGCTTCCGTTAAGGATGTTTGAGGTTTGTTCTTTTCAGAGGCAAAGGCTTTGACGTAAAATTTAATTTAGATCTAAGCACATCCTTCGCTGATGAGTTTACAAAATTGTTTTTGCACGTAATTATTCTTGCATAATGCAGGAGACTTTTAATTTTTGCACAGAATTGGCAAGGCATAAGGACCAACTGTACAGTGCTCCTAACCTCACTTCAGTGAAGTGAAAGCACATTAGTGGCATAAAGGGGGGATTTTTTTTTTTTTTAGAGTGATACAAGGATCAGGAAGGGGAATTCAGAATTGGTATCATTCAGTAATTGAGGTGAATTAGAGATACTGATCATCACTGGGGGAATATTATGGAACAGAGATGTCAGTGCATTACTTGAAATCCCGAGAAATTTGCTCTCTAAATTTATCTTATAAGATGAGCAAATCAGTAGTGGGCTGGCATATATATAGGGAGAAGTTTGTAGAGGGGATGATATTCAAAATGATATAAACTGTTGTGATAATTAACCTGGAATCTGCCTGTGCCAAATCTAATAAATTTTTCTCCATGCCACCCCAGGTTGTGGGTTTGACTGAGCAACCTGACATTGGAAGAATAAATAGCCTAGTTTTACATTTACTGAGCTAATTCTCCTCTTAAATAATTTCACTGGCAGCTATGATAAAAAAAAAATTAAAAAGTCTGCAGCGTACAAGTTCCTGTATTTTACACAGCTTTGGATAAAATATGTATTATGTCAGTTGCGTTGTTTGTTTTAACTTTCTGGTTTTTACATATACATAAATTAAAGTAAAATATAATATGGTCTAGCATTCAGCAGATTTCATTCAGTGTGTAATATGAAAACTTGTGAAAGCAAATATCTGAGCAGCTTGTTTTGATATATGCTATTAAAATGAGTTAAATTTTCTTAAAAGTGTTTTATAAACTGAAAGTTACTTTATGATATAGCTTATTTACAAAAATAAGGCATTTAAAAAAGTTGTGCTGATTAAATTTTGTAAGCACATTTTATATTACAGACTCGAAGCAAAGCTAGTAACTCAAGTATATTTATACCTATATATTTAGGCAGATCAGCACCGAAGTTACAGACTTTTTCCTCAGTCATACTGGCAAGGTGTGAGCAATATTTTAATGATGTAAGAGCATATATATGGACCATTTTATCAGTATGATTAAGATGGCTACATATAATTCCCAAATTCTCTGTGTTTTCCAGGCTGATTTCTCTCACAAGTTGAATTAAAACTTTGTGGGCTGGCTCTTACCTTCTCATTTTTCTATATAAGAAGTGAGGGAGAGTTATGAAATGCACCATCTGTTCACAAACCATGTCAGCTGGCAGATAGATGCTCATCACCCTGCCCTCTCTTACTGCAGTTTTAGGCTGGTATAACACCACTGACTCCAAATAAATTACTTTTGATTTAATCTCGTTTAAGTGAACGAAGCCACAATTACAGCACACAGCGTTCTAGGGGACCTCCGTGTTCATTTAAATTGCAATCCTTTTAAACTCTGACCTCGGCTCGTTTGAATTGTCAACAAAAATGCTCAGTGACACTTCACAGAATCACAGAATCACAGGATGGTTGAGGTTGGAAGGGACCTCTGGAGATCATCTAGTCCAACCCCCCTGCTCAARCAGGGTCACCTAGAGCACGTTGCACAGGATCACGTCCAGGCGGGTTTTGAATATCTCCAGAGAAGGAGACTCCACAACCTCTCTGGGCAACCTGTTCCAGTGCTCTGTCACCCTCACAGTGAAGAAGTTTTTCCTCATGTTCAGATGGAAGTGTCTGTGTTTCAGTTTGTGCCCGTTGCCTCGCGTCCTATCTCTGGGCACCACTGAAAAGAGTCTGGYYCCATCCTCTTGACACCCTCCCTTCAGATACTTGTACACGTTGATAAGATCTCCTCTCAGCCTTCTCTTCTCCAGGCTAACCAGGCCCAGCTCTCTCAGCCTTTCCTCATAAGAGAGATGCTCCAGTCCCCTAATCATCTTGGTAGCCCTTCGCTGGACTTGCTCCAGTATTGCCACATCCCTCTTGTACTGGGGAGCCCAGAACTGGACGCAGTACTCCAGATGTGGCCTCAGCAGGGCTGAGTAGAGGGGGAGAATCACCTCCCTCGACCTGCTGGCAACACTCTTCCTGATGCACCCCAGGATACCATTGGCCTTCTTGGCCACAAGGGCACATTGCTGCCTCATGCTTGACTTGGTGTCCACCAGCACTCCCAGGTCCTTCTCCGCAGAGCTGCTTTCCAGCAGGTCAACCCCCAACCTGTACTGGTGCCTGGGGTTATTCCTCCCTAGGTGCAGGACCCTGACACTTGGGCTGAGCGCTGCGGCCAGAAGAAACTAGGACTGCCTTAACACCCCAGACTTGTTATTTCTGGAGAGTTCCATCTTAAAGACATTAAACAGGAGTCTGTTCAATCATGGTCCTTTGGATTTTTATACATCCCATCTGCGTGTCTCAAAGCAAACACTCTGGTATACCCTCATAAAACTGAAACCAGAAGCAAATATTGTCATTATGCTTCTTCTGCGGATGAGAATACTGGGCCACATGCRGGCCAGCCAGATCAGGGCAGAAAAGATATATAGAAACATGATGAGTTTTAAACACTATGTCTTCCTCCGAGACTCAGACCTTTTCCAGGCAACCTTTCTCTGTCTCAGCCTTTCTCATTCTACTTTCCAATTTCCACTCTGGATGGCAAGGAAAAAAAAAAAAAATCCTAGTAGAAGGAGTTTAGTAAGAACTACTGCTTGAAAATGATAGAGAGGAAAGAGAGCTTGCAGTAACAGAAGTGGGACAAAAATTGTACAAAAAAATGAGAGATCTATGGTGTAATGAAAACTGAGCATTATTCAGAAAGTTTCTGCTTGAATTATGAAGAGTTTTCACTGTTATAGCCCCTGTTATGTGGAACGGATTCATCTAGCCAAATGTAAATGTCTGTATCTAAGCTATTCACTGTAGACTTGTTTCATAATTGATGGAGATCAATACACATTTCTAGAGAGCAAATATTCTCATCTCAGGGTAGATGCTGACAACTGGCTAGATTAGTTACATCTRAAAAGTGACAGAGGCATAGGCAGGTGAACTGAAGCGTGCATTCAGACAAGTCAGGGGATGTAGCCTTGTGGTCTTTTCAAGGTATATATTTACATGAAAATAATGTAAACTTTCTGTGAACTTATGAATATGAGAACTTGGTGTTGAGCTCCAGAAGAAAGGAAACTAATTTTGTTTCTGGACAAAATATTCAATTTGTTTTGTAAGGATATTTATCTGAATAACATAGCTCTCTGGGGCCACTATCTCATTAGTTTCTGTAGACTGGAGCGATAAATATGTTTTGTAGCATGTGTTTTCCCCTCTGTTTACACTTTTGGGGAGCAAAAGAGAAGTATTAAGGAAAACAATCTCAAAAGTATTCATTAAATTTGTTTAAGTTCTTGGTCTACCGAGTCAAAAGCCAAATACAATTTTTCAGAGATGTTGAGCATCTAGCCTAGATTCATTGCACTGCTTTAGGATTCCTAATGCAGTTTAGGATTTCTAAATATAGTTAAAGAGTTTGAGGTACTCTGGCACATTCCTGTAGAAAACAAAGAGAGAACCCATGAAAGATCTTAAGCACCCCATGGTTCCTGGTCTTCTCCACCAAGCACAGAAAGAAGCTGGAGTGCCTTGGTCCAGTACCTGAAGTTAGGTTGAGCTCAGGATAAGAATTCCCTTTTATAAATGGAAATTCTGGAAACCTTTGCCTAGGTCACTGAACACATCAATTTAATAAGTTTTATGAGCAGCCCYATTTTTCATCCGGTACTTATCTGCATTCCTAGGAAAGAAATTGGTCAATTACAGACATCTAAGAAAATGCTTCTGGAGGTTCTAGTGCCACCAGCTCTGGATTGTTCTTGGATTCTGACTAATATTAAAAGGCATTTAGTCATAATTTTCCTGTTGCCAAGTAGGAGCTGTCTCTACAGAGACAATTCTGTAGATTATCGTGAGTAATGTACAATATTTAAGTTAGGCAAGAGCTGTCTTCACAAAAAAAAGGCAATGATGTGAATGTTTTTTTCATTTCACCTTTCTTTTAAATAACAGTTGAAATCATTCCTTCGTGTTCTTTACATAAATTCTGAATTAGAAGGAAGATTTGGAGACAGGGCTGAATTAATTTGTTTTTGTATAGGAATGATTGTTGTGAGGTGAAAAGCACAGAAATGGCTGGGGTATGTGAATCATTAAGGATATAAGTACTTCTGCATTTGTTGTTCAGGTAAAATGCCATCTAGAGCACTGAGTCTCAAAAGAAAACACAGGTCGAGTAAATTATGATTTCCTAATATGTAATGTATTTTCTGAAGACAGTGGTGCAGAACTAAACTTGGGTGAGCTATTAAATATCTGTCAATAGTTGATTAATTTTTCCTAGCTTCTTAAATAACTTCTACAGCTACTCACTTTTTTTCCTTTGGATAAAATATTTGCTCTCGTAACAGTGAAACTGAGATCACCTGCATCATCTATGCTACTAATTTCCATGTATACAAAAGAGAAGGCTAAGGGGAGATCTTATCGGTGTCTACAGCTACCTAACAGGAGGATATAGAAAGGACAGAGCCAGACTTCTCAAAGGTGCATAGTGACAGGACAAGAGGCAATGGACACAAGTTTGAGCAAGGCAAATTCCAACTAGATGTAAAGAAAAAAATTTTCAGGCTGACAATGGTGAAGCCCTAGTGCAGGGTGGGGATCGCTTGTCTAGAGAGGTAGAATATCCATCCTTGGAGATACTCAGAACTTGAGTGGACCAAGTCCTGAACAACCTCATCTAATTCAACCTGCCTCAAGCTGAGAGTTGGCCTGGATGACCTTGAAAGGTCCCTTTTAACCTAATTTATTCTATTATTCTATGAATATTTGCATACTAGAATGTAAGTGATAAAAACAAGTCTTTACAATTGTGAACAGGATTTTGCTCACTTTCATTTATTCTTATGATTTTCTGTCATCTTTGCTTGTTGTTTCCTTGTGAGCTACACCAGCATTTACAGTCATTCTTGTTTTGTTATGGTTTCATTTGTTTGCTAAGTACCCAGTAATTCTTTCCTCCTTTTTTTTTTTTTTAAATAACATTTAGTGGTAGCTAAAGCTAAACACATAAAGAACAAATATATTCACAAACAATGTATTCAGTGATTAACTCAGTTTTGTTTCTTTATTTCATTGTGTACTGTTGTAAAGTCCTAAAAAGTGCACAGGGAATCAAACAAGGAAAGGAACATTCCCATTGACTGGGCTGAACAACTCCAAAGAAGCTGAAGGCTCTTAGTGCCTCAGAAATGATCAGTATCTTGAAGGATCAAGCCCTTTATCTACTTCTTTGAGATGTAAAATGTGTATAAAAAGCAGCAGGTACACATTAGGGAGCAAGGAACAACTGTCTTGGTAGTATCTGCCATTCTACAGGAGGATTTTGTCTTATTCATTTTGACTCTGTTTGATACGCTGTTTCAAAGCCCCTTCCCAAGCAAAGCTCGTTATGCCTGTAGAGCAGCTATCTTCAAGGTCTCTCTTTGATGACCTGGGGAAATGTAATCATACAGATATGAACTTAGTTGAAGAAAGAAATTTGTCTCAAAATGTGAAAAATCCTCACAGTTGAAGACATGGAGATAACTCATATACAGGCATTGCTTGGGCATTTTTACAAATTAAAAAAAAAAAAGTTGGGAAAATGTCACTCTTCCCAGTACTGCAGTCTGAAATCCTGCATTGTCCTACTTTGCTTTTTGTTTTCATTTTGACAAAATCAGGAGAAACAGCAGTAGATAACACATTCTCATGTAAAGAATATAGTGTTTCTATGCTTTATTGATTTTTTTTACCCAAAGTCTYCTGCATTTTATCATTGAGAGTACAATTTCCAGCCAACCAGACATGATTTGAACTCCCTTCAGGTAAGACTGTAAGAAAGGCATGCTTTTCTTGCTATTATACGTGTTGCCTAGATGAAGAACAAAAGGTTCATTTCCAAAACTCTGGTGGAAGGAGCACTAGCTTTTTATGGGCTTTTAAAAATGATATCTGTTTTTAATTATATAAGTCAGGAGGAGGGAGGTCAATAGCACAGACCAGTTAAATATCCTGTATTTCCTCTTTCAATTAACTATGAAAGTGGAAATCTGTCCTGAAACAAATTTGACAGAGTCCTGACTGCACTTTTCTATATATGACATCAGGTTTTGACAATGTCATATGTTGTATAGACCTCTGGAATGTGAATCCCAGCATAAAATGGTGTTCACAATTTTGGTGATACAAAGACTACTTAACTTCTACATTAATGATTTTTTTATTGGGCCAGATACTGAGTTTCAATGGACTTCTTATTCTAGGCTTCTTCAGTAACCCTCCTGTCAGTATCACAAATCTTAGTTATGATTTGACTTGGCCTATCCTGTCAAATATAGTTTGCACTTCATCTTTATTATATGATTTTTATTCTCTCCTTGAAGATGAGGTAGCAGCCTATCTTCCAATCAGTCATAACAGAGCTTATTTCCTGTTAATCATCCAAGAACTCAGACCAAACCATTGTGTGTAGCAGAAAGATTTCAAAGATTTAACTGTGTTTTTACTGATTTTGCTACAATTAGTAATGCAACTATGATAGCCATTAGAGAGTCATGGTTTTTGTCCATGATTGTTCTCAGGACAATTTTATTGTAGGCATCGTCCTCCAGGCAAAAGTTCTATGTAGGGTGAAGCAGAAGATTTAGAAGGAAACCTGGAGCCATCCTGGAGGATGTTTGTCAGTCATAGGGTGGTGTAGAAAGTATTTTTTCTTCTACATTCAACCTTAGCAGAGGAAAAAGTGCAGTATATTCACCCACAGTGCTGGCAGAATCCTGGGGTGGAAACCCATTCTCATTGAACTAATCTACAAAACTCCATTGGCTTTATGGACTCAGGATTTCTTCCTTGGTCTGTGGAACTGTTCCAGATATTAGGCGTTCAGACTGATCCTGACTATCCTAATTCAGTAACAGTCTGACAGATTTGACGTGGTGGTGTGGCACAAAAATGACTGATAACGCAAGCTGATTTAAAAAATTTGACCCTGGATATGATTGCTTGTCCTTACAGTGTTTCTGGTGTAGGAAGTGAATTGCACTGTTATAGCGTTTTTCCCCTGCTAGGCAGTGACAGATAATGAGCAGAGGAACAAGAGTTGGGTCTGATACATTTTTCGTTTTAGGTCAAAATTTTTTTTTCCCATGAAAATTATGAAAATGAATGCAACAATATATTAAGCTAACATTAAATAGGAAGTAGCCTACATTATATCTGATGTCTACAAGGCAAATTGCAAATCTTGTGATGTGGCAGTGATACTGCCATATTGGATACCTAATTTGTTGACTGTAAACACAGATGATGAACATAAAAACTTTAACATCTATCAGAAATTCCAAAATAATTATATACCCTCTTTATGGCAGACACATGGAAGAAACATATTTTTAACATTTGGGACCTATCAGGGTGGAGAGAAGTCAGTAATAATCATATTTCACAAAAAGAATCAGACAACATTAACTTTCAGTTGTTTCCAGTTTCCTTATGTTATGTTTTATCATTTCATTTGTTAAAATATGTGCTTTCATCCCAACTCATTCAAAGGTAAACACTGACTTTCATCCTCGCTCATTCACGGTACAAATACTGACAGTTTGGGACATCAGCCATTGACATAAAAATCACATTTTCATAGTGTCTAAATCAGAAGGGCACTTCCACAAGTATAACAAAACATACGCAAAACCTGATGGACTAAAATTAAAGAAAATAAGTGTCTGAGTCCTACCTAAGGCTCATACTAGACATTTTATCTTTGAACTATGGTCCTCAAAATCCAGCATAGTTAGGCATCTGCTTTTCAAACATTATTTTTAAACAACTTTCCAACATTAAATTGCCATGTGCGTGTTACAAGCTGACCTTATAAAATAAATCTGTGTTTAAAATGGCAGTGCTCCATAGAAGACAGAAGATACCCATCATTCTTTGTATACTTGTCTGTTTTCTGTTGTGGTAAGAGAGAGACATGATACTATGAACCATATAAAAATTCAGCCTTTGTTAAATATAGCCAAGTGGGCGTGGGAATCCCTGCGGTTTACTTACCTATAATTGAAAAAATGCAGATGAGGACAATTAATCAGTGGATTGGCCAGCTATAAAACACAACTATCACCTGAATGAATTAAAAATTCAGCACGTCTAAAGGAGCAAGTTAATTACAATCAGATGAGGAAAAAATAGCTAAGAAAAGAGAAATATAATCCCGTTTTCTCTATGTAGCCACAGATCCCTTTTTAACACCATTGTGAGCACATTACATTCTAAGTAATGACACTTTGCTTGTTACAGAATTTCAKATGTATATGATAGTTCCCTTTTCTCATGTTAGACCCAAATCTAGCAAAATCCTTATGCGCGATTTGCAATGACTGACTGAAATACAGCTTCAGCCATTGGATAGTGGTGCTGATAAATAACAGATGTCTTTCACGGCAGGGATGAGTGCATCTGAATAGTGAATAAGCCATTCTTGCATTGGCTGTCACTAATACTATCATGTTTTATGCATGAAATGTGCTACAGAAATGTAGGACATTAGTATTATGATGAAGATCTATTTATTATATATATCTTACATACATATGTAGGACTGGACTTACTCTTCAGCATAGCTGGGAGGAAAATGTTTTGTTGCATAAGATGCACACCCAAAATGTAATCTGGGGAAATGTTGTTTCTGAATTGCTTGCTTCACATAACCTTAGTTGCTTCAGGGGCTATTAATTGACTTTTGGCTGTGGTGACCGCAACCACACCTATCCACAAAAACATGGTCTTGCTCCCAAAAGGAGAAGAAGCAGGGAATGCATCCAGCTTTCCCAGTGAGCCGGAAGGGCTTGACAATGTCTATTTTATCTTCTAAAAACAAACAAACCAAGAGAATTCTAAGGGTTGAGGGTTCTTTTGCAACATAAACATATGACAGTTGCTCCTCCCAATCTGTAGGAAGTAAAACAGACTAAACTCTATTCATCAATAATTATTAATACTCATTTTTTGCATTTGTACATTTTAAAATCAATATGGGCCATTGTTATCATCTAAGCTGCCTTGCTGCATAACTGACGCCTAAGGTCCCAAAATAATGGACATACAAAGTGTCCAAGAGTTATGCTTAAACCAGAGTATACATATTAAACATCCAATACTGGTTTCACAGTTTCTAGAGAGAGAATCACTATCCTTCACGAGTTGTTGTGATTAATAACTATAACTCCTAAAAATTTGCAGCTAATCAATAACTAAAATTACCTGCTTCACCTTCCAGCCATTAGGTTGTGTTACATCTTTGTCTAATCTGTTGAACTTGAAATATTACCAGCTTTCTGTTATCAAGTACTTGCTGACTGCGATCAACTCAGTTTTCAGTCGTTCACTTTATTAATGGAAAACACTGAGCTGCCTGAATCTTTCCTTTCAGACGTGCCTTTTGTTCTTGGGGTTCTTTAAATTCTCTCCAGGTTCTCAGTCTTCTTCCTGCATTGAGAAGAGGTCTCGGTATTGCACAGCTATGGACACAGGATAGCTTGAATATGACAATTTAAGCTCCTATTCCATTAATATTCTTCTGCTTATATACCCAGCGCTCACATTAGTCCTTTTCCACATTGTTACTTAGGGAGGGCTATACCTAATACCTTGCTGAATCACTCTTGCCCAGGATAAAGTTCCTTATCCTATAAGTAGCTTCTGCTATGAATTTGGCCGAACAAAAATCTACATTTCTGGCTTCTGCCAGCTTATTATGGATCAATCACTTGTCCTCTTGATTACCTACCGCTTTCTCAATTGTTATGTTATCTGCAAACGTTACCAGCTCTGACCGACTTTTCTCCAGGACGTTAACAGAAATATTCAGATCGTAAAGCTGAGAACCAGTTTCTCCAGGAGCTCACTGCAAAAGTAGCTGTTCAGCAATGATTTTTTTTGCACATCGTATGTAATTTTGGAAACTTGGAGAATTTGGAATCATTCTGTGTGCGCCATGTTACTTTTGTATCCGTTCAGTTCTTAATCAAACTGTCATGCGGTACCAAGTAAAGGGCCTTTCAAAGGTCCAGTTATATCAACAATATTATTTTAAGCAACCGAAAGTTTAATTACACCCAAAATGTGATATAGGTTACTTTGAAAATATTTTTACCCACAGAACTGTTTGATTACCATTAACTGCTTTTCTTACCCTTCCTTCTTTATTTATGGAGTCCCTCATCGACATTGCATTATTTTGTTTTGCAGCACTGTCAGCTGAACTGGCCTATACTTGCACAGGTCGTTCTCTTTGCCCTGCTCAAATATTTCCAGACTAGCAGCTATCTACAGTTCTTCTGAAGTTTTCCCCCATTTTCCAAAGGTTATTAAAATCAACAATAATGATCCAGAACATTCCCTAACCAGCTCTTTTAAAACAACCTATACTAGGCCCTTGCTTACTGGAAATAAAGAATGTTTGTCTCTATTTTCCTTCCTTTTTATAGTATATTTCTGATTAAATGCAAGAATAATCTCTGGAAATTAAATTTTCTCCTTTCTAAAAACTGTGGTGTAATTCTTCCCCATTACAGTGGGGAAAGCATCTCTTTTCATTTGCTATACTGTTAAGGAGAATATTTTCCAGCTTTATTTCCTCCTGTTTCTCTAGCTATTTTGGTGTTGTAATTGTTGGTTATTTTATTCAGTTTATGTGTGTATGTAAAAGAAGCAAGAAATCCTTATTACAACAAGACTCTGGAAAATTCTGCACATATTGCAGGAAAAATGCAGCACGGCTTATAAGCAGATCAAAACCCCCTCAAAGCCTTATGGATTTAAAAAAAGAAAAAAAACCTGAAATTATCTTCTTGGCAGATAATAGGCTCTGCTGCTCCCGTGTTCTAACCTTGCATTCATTAATGGCAGAGTTAGCTTGTAGCAAAATCTTTTTAATGTTTTTCTGAATGATTTATGTCTTCCCTTGGTAGATGGCAGTTTTAACCAGGATAAGTGACCAGTGCAGTGATTCTCAGGTTCTTTAAGGATTCTGGATCTGTCCCCAACCTTCTTTGTTCTTGAAGTTTTATGGCCCAATAACCGAAATGTATCTCTTATGTTTAAGATAGCTTTCTTCCTAATTGGAGGCAAACTTACTTGTAAAGAGACCTAAGTAGCAGAATACTATTACTTGCTTAGCTAGTCAAAGGCCGTGTTGGCTTTTAGCACAAAAAGGCTATCGTGATATTCGTAATTCCCTAACCAGTGCGAGGGAGCAAAGTTTGCAGCATACTGTGCAATAATTTCCTAGCAGTGCTTTTATTTAAAATGTTCATTTCCCAGGTGTTGGGTTTTTTTTTTTTAATATTAACATTTTTCTGTTTGGAAAAGCGTGTGTGTTTCTGTGCCCAGATTTGGTAAGAAATTATCACACCAAGGGTTTGATTCACTGCTGCCTCATTGCAGCTCTATGCCACTGTAGTTCTGCTGATTACAAAGCACAGCTTAAAACTGAAGGAACGCAGCGGTGTAGTAAGATCTAAATGTTAATTGAAATGGTGCTCATTCAGTTTAATTCCTCTTTACTGAGCCAGAATACAGGCAAGGAGCTGGAGGCAATGAGGAAATCGCTGGAAGTGCTTAGGTGGACAAATTGGATACGTGGGATGGTTACCAGCAGATTTTGGAGAGCACTCATGTTCTAATACTAGTATGGGTTTTTTATGTCTCTTTTCTGATTCCAAGACTTGAAAGCATATTACAATATGAATGAATATTAAGAACAAGGACAAGTGTCTGCATGTTAACACTGGATTAATAATGGTGAAGACTGGAACTAGAGGAAATTAAAATGGCATCAAAATAAGTAATGCAGTTTCCTTAAAAGACATCATTCCAACCCATATCCGATCTTGCAAAAGTACAAATGCTTACACACATCCTTCTCAATAACCTCTATAAAATTACTAATGTGTTTGAAGATGTAGATTGCCTCCTTTGTATGGATTTAAGCATCTACTTTAGGTGCCTCTTCATGTCAGAATGCTTCCTTTAATCATTCTGTTCCTTAGTATGTGCCATGTGTAAAATGTCTATCAGAACACTTTGTGGAAAGAGACACTGTAAAAGGCTATTAGAAACCTTCCGAAAAGAGAATTCATAGGAATATACGATATATGCTTGCTCCAGTCAGTTTATCCACATTGATTATGAAGTAAATACTGTTTGACAGTGTCCCTTTATTTTCAATATCAATGCTCCGGTGTTTCAAAAAGAATCATTTAACAATGAATAATGTTTGATTGTAGATCTTTGCAGTAAATTAAAATATCCTAATTTAATAGAGTATGATCTGTTATTTGCCAACAAATATACAGATTGCATTATAAATCATTCAGTAGTGTGGTTATAGAATAACACTATACTGAATTATATTTCATTACTGCCTATTGAATAGGCATGTTTCTGCCACATAATGTAATTTTCCATCTTTTAACTTTGTTTTTTTTTTACTAACAGAAAATACAAATTAGTCCTGAGGAAAAATAGTTACTGGGGGCAGGCAATTAATTATGCATTTCAGGGAATGGCACCAAGTACGTGAAAATCATTATAACTTTTTTCTGTTCTTCACTTCTCTGTGTCTAACTTTTTGTGTATTTAATAAATAATAATGAATATAAGGCCACATTTCAGGAACTCGAGAACAACAGGTAAGCCTATGGATGAATGTGCCTCCAGGTACAGGCTTTCTGTGAAGCTTGTTCTTGTTTCATATGACACCTACTTTTCAGAAAGATGTTTCTCCTGCAATTATATTCTGACCTCTCTGTTAATGATTCAAAATACTTGAGGTGAAGTACAGTTGCTAACAAACAAGATTTTGTTATTGCTTCATGAGGATTTGGCCTGGTTACATTGCTTAAATTTCATGTTAAAGAATCATATGTTCCCAAAAGATGGAGCAAGGAAGGTTTGGAAGGAGATGGGACCTTTTATACCAATTAAAAATAGCCTAGAGCTTACTGAGGGAGTAGGGTGGAATTAAAGAGCTAAAATAATATTGCACCTAAAATATTCCCTACAGACTTGGAAAGACTTACAGAAAATTAAGATAGCTTGTATGATAGAACTGAGAGGCTTTATCACAAGGAGTATATCCCACTTTTTCATATTCTGTGAAAGGAATAATTGAACATCCTAGGTTGCTGCAGTACTTAGGACCTTATTTTTTAGCACCTACTGATTTGAATGTGCCTAGCTGAATTTGTCAAGTGCTTAATTCTTATTTTGGAACACTAAGGCATTGCTTTGGAAGATCCTTTATCTGCTTAAATATTTTTGAAAAATTTGGCCAGGTACATGTACATGTACTTGATTTGAGGATATGATGAAAGTTTATTGACTGGAAGTCCCAAAGATTTGAAGTTCAGCAAGTGCCTGAGGCCCATTACCTCCATAGGACACGGGCACCTCAGGTGGAGTCGTGCATGGGAAAAATGCAAGGGTTTGTTTACAAAAAACCCTACTAATCACTAGGTAAAAGTCCTCATGAACATGAATATCTCACATATTACTATAACYGGAATAATGTGCAGTTAACTGTTTCATCTTTTTAGCTCTTCAGGGGTTTCAAAAATCTTCTTTCATCTTTTCAGATGGGATTCTCTAACAAGCTCAGCATTGGCCTCACACTGCTCTTGTAGACATCAGTGGGTGTGTTATCTGGGGCTTACTGGGAATAATTAGAACAAACCTCAACACATGGGAAAATCCCTGTTGACCTATTTTGCTGTTTCTGACAGCTAAAAGTAAATTTTTAAAGGTTTAAGCAAGGAGTCATTTTTTGTGAAAAAAAGATCCAGCTGAATATTCACCCGCAGAAGAATCAACAGCAAAAAAAACAAACAAACAAAAAAAGGCCAGCACAAGTTTTTCCTTTTAGTTATTTAAAAAGTTGATGTGAGGTACCGTGGTCTTCCCTTAACAGTTCGGTGCATGTTGTTCCTGTTTCTTGTTCCTACCAGCCACTTGATTATTCCTCAGGGAAAGTGTTCGTTTCAACCTTGATGAGATCTGAGAATATCTGGGCTTCAGTCAGGGGATGCTCTAGTGATGCAGCCGTGGAGTAACCCTGCTGTATTTCATTTTGTTTTCTGTTCGTAGCTGGACAGTGCCACTTCTCTCATCCAGGCAGCTAAAAATCTGATGAACGCTGTGGTCCTTACAGTGAAAGCATCCTATGTGGCTTCTACTAAGTATCAGAAGGTCTATGGCACTGCTGCAGTGAACTCACCAGTTGTGTCTTGGAAGATGAAGGCCCCTGAGAAGAAACCTCTAGTAAAGAGAGAAAAACCAGAAGAATATCAGACAAGAGTGAGAAGAGGGTCCCAGAAGAAACATATTTCCCCTGTACAGGCCTTAAGTGAATTTAAAGCTATGGATTCATTCTAAAACACTAAGCTTTAGCAGGAGGGTTTTATATTCTTTTTGTATGCATACCTGCCGACTTGTATGCGTCTGGCATGGGGTGGGGGGGACTAACGAAGCAGTGTCAATTTGCATGCAACCTGAGACTCTATTAATGTAACTAACTTTCTGCGACACCAAATTTTAGGACATTCTCTTCTGATGTTAAATGGAGCTATTCCAAGCTTACTTTTTAAACTAAGCTATAGCATTAAATTGGCCAAAGAATTTGCATCACTGGGGTGTGTGTGGATTAAATAATAAATTCAAGTCTAAACCCAGAAATTTGTATGCATGCAAGAAACATTAGGTTGGCAGGTATATTAAGTGAAAAAATGGAATTGTAATGGTAGACCATAAAGCTTGTATTGCTTCTGTTCCAGTGCAAAAATGTACTAGCCAATATGCTTAAATGTGTGGCCCAATAATTGAATGATATAACTTTTAAGTCATCTTCATTATAGTATGTGAATTTTTAAAACGGYTAAAAACTAACTCATCTTAAAAATGCTTCTTTTAAACCATATTTTGTTCTTTATATTCTAGTAGTGTTATGATTGCTCACATTTCTATTAATCCCATTAATATGAACAGAGGTTTACTTTTGCCAATTGAATTCCTTATGGTGGAGTATGAAGCACAATATGGTGATTGACATTGCCTTTTATATTATGATTATGATTATTATGATTATGATTATTATTATTATATTAGTAATAGAAGACCTGGTGGTGGAATGTGTAGAGACAAGGAAAATGTGAGAATTTAGAGGCAAATATGTAGGTGTAGTTTGGATTACAGGTATCTAACATACCATTGTAACCACTAACTCAATAAACTCATTTAACCTTGGAATCCTCAATRTGGCTTGTCTCTTTTAAGGTGTGTATATGTATCCTGCATCATAGYTGCGAGGTAGACAGTGATTAATTTTGCCTTATGCTTCCTTTCTTTTTTGTGAAGGAAAAACAATATTACACTCATTTTCTCATTTTTTACAGCCRAGATAACGAAACATGGTCACTGGGTTAAAAACAGAGTTTAAATCTTTACCTGAGACATACATGTGAAATATGCAATGAAATTCTTTGTTTGACTACTCACTTACTCACTTCATAGATAACTGAGAAAAAAATTGGCATTGAATAGCTTGTCGTAAGATGTGTCAGAAAAGAATGAAACAACAGCTCAGAAACAGCATGAAGATAGGTCAATTTATTAAGTTTGTAAGCTTGATATCTAAGAACCTTGGAAATAATCTACTTGTGCCGTGTGGTACAGCACTGTATAAAAAACATCATTGCACAGAAAAATGCAGTATCTACTTTTACTCGCTTTTAGCCCCACCAGTTGGCTGAACGGCATAGATTGTATTATCATTATGAAAAGGTCTTGGWATATTTGAAAATAAAGCAATGAGTATGTATTTATTTTTCTAATAACTAAATAATAACAACTTAAGAGAGCATCCATGACCTCAAAAGGGATTTGAAACAGTGTGAGAAACCGTGAGAAATGTCATAAATGACACATGTCCCCTAGAGTATTTTTAAGAGAGGTGGTCATATGCTTGTCTCATGCTGATTATTCCTCAGAACAGCAACATACCAAATAAYGTACTGTTGCCCTCCCAAGCAATCCATATGAAGAAATACGCTCTCAGAAGCTTTTAGCAAATTATTTTTGCTTCATTTAGTTGTATTAAATGATATAAAGGTATCCCAATCAGAATTCTTTGTTTTTCTGTCATTGAAACACGTTAGAAGACTTGGGTAAGTCCTTAAAGAGCTTTCCTGACAATGCACTGTAGTCTGAAATGGATTGGCATTGCTTAGCATACCAATAAGCTCCCTAAAAGTAATTAGGATCTTTACAGAATGAAACCACRGAGTCAGAGGATGGATATCAAAGTTAAAGGTAAAAATAGCAAATAAAAGCCAAATAGAAATGTCTCAGTTAAGTATGGCACATTAAAACTGACAATTAACCCCAAATAATAGAACTATTAATGCTTCTGTACAAGTGTTATGAGTCTAGAACTGTGATGGATTAACTGCATGTTTGCTTTAAAATTATATGATGCTTTAACAGGAATCTCAAAGTTAGAGATGTTTAGAGGAAAGAATATAGACAGTGCGATCTATTAATGTGTCCTGTAGAATCTCCACTGATTAAAGTTCCCTGGCTAAGTAGGAAGATTGTAATACAAGGACTCCATTAGCAGTCTTTCAGCCAAAATAGTGGCATTGTCTGCAAAATGCTAAGGAAGATTAGAGTCCGTGAAGGTAAAACCCACAATAATATTGTCAACTGAATTCACTTGAATTCGACTCCTATTTTAGGATGGATTCTTTGCCTTCTGTAGGGACCATCTCTGCCCTAAATATCTTTGTGGTAAAATGATAAAATTTAGTATTGAATGCACATGAAAACAAGAACCGAAAACACATCAGAATATGTCAGTTAAGTGCTGAGGGCATGTAATAAAGCCCATACTATGTTAAGATTGCTGAGAAAAGGTTTAAAAAAGAAGAAAATATCATTGCATGGTACTATGCATAAGGGATGTGCCTGTGTTTGAATACTTCGTGCAGTTGTTTTCARCTTGACTGAAAAAAGAAATAATAGAACATAGAAACATACATGGAAAAATGAGAAGGAAGATTAGAAGTCTGGAATTACTTTCATATAAGGAGAGACTAAATAAGGTAAGAGTCTCCAGTTTCTTCAAGGTCATCARTGGTGAGGCTGCAAGATGAATAAATAAGGAGCAAGTAATCACCAGTCCTTACAACTCAAGATGACACAATGAATTATCAAACAGCAGGTTTAAAATAAGCAAATGATAGTACCTTTTTTTACACAAGTAAATTGTGGAATTCATTGGGAAAGGGTTGTAGTTGTCACAATGATATTTGCAACGACCAAGAATTCATCCCACAGACTTCCTATCTTGAAGGCTTGCAGATCTTTAACACTTTTAATATAAAGTATAAGCATAAAAGGATGAAATGGGTGTGGATTTTTTGTTCACTACAGCTGATCCTCCACTGGCTTGATGGAACTTGTATCACCAGTGTGTTGTGTTGGAGACCTAGGCTGGAAGCTGATAGCATTGGATCAGAAACCACATAAGTTTCTTGTGACTGTCACCTAGGCTCACAAACCAAACATATGGATACCAAACATATTCCTGTAACCTCTGGTATTAAAGGAATATATTTTCTATTCCTRTTGTTGAATATTAYGTTTTTTTTCCTCTTATATTTCTTTACTTGGAGTTAATTATAATTAATTGTGAACTAGTTAAGAACACTRYGGATATCTTTGTCTTTAATTTCAGYGTTTCCACCTCSCTTCTTTATATGGCACCTTCAAATGGATGGCATTATTTGATATTTTAAATTAATAGATGATCAAGCCTTCCAATTTTTTTTTGAAAAGAGATAAACAAATTTCCACACTACTATAATTGAGCACTCAAAAATGCGAGATAGTAMATAACTAGCTAATATTTCAGAATTAAAGAAAATTAACARTCTTAGGTGATAAACCATTCAATTCAAAAGSAAGAAAAGAAAAAGGAAGTCATTAAGCAATAAATATGACTTTGAAAGTTTTAYCMTCATATTGTACTTACAAYGCAAGACTTTAAAGTAGGAATGACRGGGGAGGGAAAGAATGACCTGCGGTCAAGTAAAGAGGTGGCGGATGAGGTTGGCAACCAAAGGATCTGGGGTGACGTATACAGAAGGGTCCTCTTAATCAACCAAAGAGGGCTTAAGCAGAAGAGCCCCAAGCATGTGCATGTATATAAGGAAGTGCCTACAGGACCGCATTTTGGGGAAAGCACCCATGACCTTTCTAGGATGCCAGCAYGCTGGGGTGCCCCTCTGAAGTGCTGGAACACTAATGCATGGGGAGCAAGAGGAGGAATTAGAAGTCTGTGTGCAGCTGYAGGGCTGCAGTCTCACTGGGATCACAGAGACATGGCAGGATCACTCACACGGCTGGAGGGCTGTGATGGATGGATACAGGCTCTTTAGGAAGAACAGGCCAGGAAGGCGAGGAGGGAGAGCTTCCCTTTACATGCGAGAGCAGCTTCGATGCATGGAGCTTTGCCCAGGGACAGGTGAGGGGCCAGCTGAGCGCTTATGGGTCMTCAGCCCAGTGACRAGACAAGAGACAACGGGCACAAATACAGGAAATTCCACTTGAACGCAAGAAAAYATTTTTTTACTGTGYGRGTGACAGAGCGCTGGAACAGGTTGCCCCAAGAGGYTRTGGAGTCTCCATCCTTGGAGATACTCAAAACCCAAATGGACAAGGTCCTGAGCAACCTGCTTTCGGTGACCCTGCTGGAGCGGGGTGAGGGCATGAGAAGATATCCAGAGGTCCCTCTCAACCTCAACTACTGTTGATTCTGTGATTCAGTGAAGAGAAGCAATTATATTTCTATTTCTAGAAAGTACAGGTATATGTTTCTGGATCACAGAATTTAGTTATTTTTCAGGAATGATTTGCCCCCAGCAGGTGAGTATACTACAAACGAATGGCTTGAGGATCAGCATGGAGGTCAGGCAGGCATCCCTGAGCTAGAGGCAGTCTCCATACTGGCAAAGTCTTCCTTGCTGCGGTCAGTCTTCTTGTTATTCAAAAGCCAGGAATTGTTTCATCTCTGTGAGAAACTGGAAGCCCAAGAGTGACTTGTACGCTTCGTCCAGCAAGGGCTCTGTCTTTTGATCTGCGGCCGTGAGGTGAAGACTAGAGAAAAGGGTTTGGCTTACTTCCCATCATAATGAACAACAAAAAAAGTGTTAGCAAAATGTGCCAGTTTTGTAATTTTCTTCTTCAGCAAATGCAACAGCCAATTTCTGAATTAAGAAGTCAGAGAAACCATAGAAAACCTGAGAACTTTTAGATACATTTGCAGAAGAGTTTTCTTAAAATTWTTTGTCCTTATTGGTTTATTTATTAAGTTAAGAATTAGAAAGTGAGAAGAAGTGTCAAAATAATAGCTAACTATGTATTCTAGGTCAACCAGCTACTGGGCAAGGCATACTGCTGCAAAGAAATAGGGATTTCGGGTGGGTCAATGAAATGAAGCCTGCATGTAGTAGAATAACCGAGTACATTATTCATAGATAGCATTTTCTTCTCCTTAATCCCCAGTGATCTCAATTACATCATTAAAGTGCTTTGCTGCATATAAATGACAGTATTCATATGCTTAAAGTTGAACAAATGGTTTGATAATAAGGAAGCAGGGGTTAAAGCTCAGCACAGATTCCCTTTGATCCAGTATTTTCTTGCTACTGTGTGTTCAGATTGTGAAATACTGATCAATAGTTCAGTTCTTTCACATTTTAAAAAGAGGTAGCCAAGTGGAAACCCAGTACAGGAAACAATCCCACATAGACAAAACCACTGAGTAGATATTTTTATATCTATGTCATTATATCTGCCCCAATAAAGCTGACCAGAACAAGTTTTCTGTGTCTCTATGAAACATTTATAGCCCCCACCTGACTTTGCTACATATAAAACTGTATATTTCAATTGGATTTTCAAGCAAGAACAGAAAATGTGTGTGTTTTTTTTAAATCAATCCCCCCGATATGATTCTAAATTAAAGGCTTATAACTGAAATAAGGCAACGCGTTTCCTTTCACTCTATTTATAAAAATTTCTTCAAACAATCTTTCAAATAAAGACTTTGTTGCTCAATTACTTTAGCAAGSCAGGGGGTGAATATATGCATTAAGAAGAAAAGAAGCTGGCCCAGAGAAAGGGGAGAAGTTTTTCTGTTAGACCTTCATCAGGGATTTGTCTGGAAGAAGAGGCTCACGGATGAAGCTTCGTCCAGGGACGAACAGATTATCCCATGTCCTGTTAGTGATGCAAAGTTCCAACTTTTTTTCAACAATCACAATGCTTTTTCTAAGCCAAAGATAACACTCCTGGAACTGCTAGATGATTTTTTTTCTTACATTAGCATTACTTCATTTTTTTCAAGTGACTTTAGGCTGATTTTAAACCTTTTTTTTCTAGCCTTTGTTTCCACCACTTAAGCATGTGAGTATGCACATTCAGAAATAGTGGTGAAATTAAGCATTTATGTGGAAAGTAAGTACATGCTAAAGCTTGCTGCTGAACTGCATCTGCGGAGATCAGGAAGAGTCTCCAGGATTTTCTGGTTTCTCACTGAATGACCAACGACATCCTCTGGCAAAAGTTCACACATTTTTTCCTGCTTTAGATATTTTTCCTTTTATGACTCAGTTAACACCAAGCTTGGAGAACTTGACAGCTTGATAAAAGTTGTGGGAGGTAGAAATGTTGTATTTTCCTGCTCTAGTTATTCTTTTAAAGGAATAAATATTTAATTACTTGAGCACTGCTTCCTATTCTTGATAATGTCAGGTGGGATGTCAGAGGTAAGTAGATATTACTCAATATTAGCCTCTCCCTTTGGGTAAAATTTCAAAGCTCCAATGTTGTTTTGGTAATTCCTGAGTAATAATGGACTTGAAAAGAGATGTATCTTTGCAAAATGTGAAAGTTTTACCCTTAGCTACTTCATCATAGCTTGCTAAAAATTAAAGAAAAAGAAGAAAGAGACATAAAGTGATGTTTCCTAATCCTGCTATTATATTCAGAGGTAATTACTTTGCTAGAAGGATGTGCTCCATCCAGTCTTTTTCTTCGGAAACTTTTCAAGCAGAAATTATTGAGAGAGATACTTTGGCCTGCATTTCCAGTAGGTCAGATTAAATTGTCGTAATAGCTCCATCTCCCCACTGAACTATAGATTTGGCTGCTAAAAGGTGGATAAAAAATTATTCTAGAGTTTTTTTCTCTTAATTTCATTCCCATCTTTGATGATTTTTCTTAAACTGTGTCTGTATTTATTTACGGCATTTTACAAGAACTTCTGTACAGAATGTATTGAGTTTTTAAGATCTACGAAGATCCTGATGCTGGGTTTTTCCCCTTCCCCAAAACTCAGCTTTCCCCTATAAATCCCAGCTTTGAATGCTCTAGTCCTCAGCTTGTCTCTAGAGGAGTTGTCTTCTAAATTTCCTTTTTTCGGCTGATACGATGAGCAACAGAGCAGCACACCTAGCTCGACTCCGGCATGCGGCTAACCAAGCATTAACCGTCGAGCAGCTAGAGACCAACATTCATTAGCAGACGCTTGCTAAAGGGTGACCAAACTTATTTGCCTGTTCCACACAGATGCGTGCATACTGCTCAATACTATTCAATAGTCTTTTGTCACTGCTCCGGCTTGCAAGTAACCTTTTGAGCTACGGAGTATATATTTTTGGCCACGTGCGAGTCAAACCCGGCTCAGCTAAACCGCGGGCTCCTTGTTTTCATTACCCTGTCAGCAGCGGTATGGCCCGGCATTACTCAGCGTTACCAGATCCGTGTAGGCAACCTGCGGGAGCTAACGGAGACCCTGCTGGTTGTCATACGCAATTTTTATGATCAATTAGACCCTAGCCTGCAACTGAGACCTTAAGGAAGATCCATTATTGGGGCCCGAACCGTGGAATAAATTAGATGGCTAGACTTTGTCACGGAGCTGTGCGAACACTTGCATGGCTCCCCGTTTCATTTGTCCCTTAGGACAGGTTTTTAAATCTGCAGTGTGCACAGCCAACAGGTCGCAGAAGCTGTATTGTATTTCAGCGAGCCATTTAGTCACCCTGCAAAGAAAAGCTCTTCTAACCTTCCCTAGGGCCTTGATCGGTGCTGATTTGGGACTTGGATAATTGTAAGGGGTAGAGGAGGGCGTTTACCACCTTGCGTCCTTTCACTATGATCTTTAGAAATCACATAACTGGATCTCAGGCACTATGGCAGAAACCTTTCACTGGAAGCAGTTGAAACTACAGATTTATATTCGTGTGGCTCTGCCAAAACGTTCCCCGCATGAGATCATGGAGTGTGTTACGTGTTTCTTGCATCCTATCCACGTTGCTTATTGTATACTGTGGTCACCACCCCATAGCAAGAGGCTTTTAACTTTTCTCAGCACGCATACCTTTAAGTGCTTCTATTGCWTATAGAAATCATCTGACCTTTTTGTTTTTAATTTCAACGATGACCTGTCAAATGATTGAATGAAAGAAATAATAACCTACAGCCCAGCGACTATTTCACATATACCCAACGTTAAAGGAGTATCTATGGGAAGGGGAAGGAGGGCTGCAAGTTCACAAATCATAGGCATTTTCCCAATTCACAAAACAAATTGTGCTAGGTAAGACCCTTCTGGTTGCTTTTTCTCCTTCTTTCTTTATAGCTTTTCATCCCTGCTTTGATTGATCCGTTTTACCTCTTCTTTCTCTTTACAGCTACTGCCTAACCCTTTAGCACGTCGGCATGAAGCGGCTTGCAGTGCAAACGTAAACACAAATGTTACGGACAGGAGAGCTCATCTGAAGCACTGGGAACAGGGGAGAGTCTCATGACTGAAAGGAGTTTGGATACCCGTTTCACCTGTTAAAATTTTAGGGCTGGCATTTGAGATTTATGCAAACAAAGCAATCAATTTTCTGACTTCTTTACTTTTAAAAGGATCATAAAGGTTTCATGTTCCATTTCTGAGGGACAGTGTATGAAAGCCTTGATATGCTGAGCCTTGAAAACTTTCAAATGAGTAATGTCTGGGGTGAGAAGAAAAAGTATTATGCTCTTGATCTGTTCAGCACCTCAGAAAAGACACTCTGAAATAAAGCTGAAACACCCAAATCCTGAGATAAAATAGGAAATGGTAGATTCATCTCAAAACATTGACTGTCTCAGGGTCTTGTCAAAAATGCCTGTTTCCCTGGGGAAAAAATAAAGAAGAAAGGTTAAAATAAATATAACTTTAAATAAGTGTTTATTTTGGTTCAGCTTGCTCGATGCTAAATTTTGAAGAGAAGCAAAGGTATAAGGATGTTTTTATTACTTGCATTTAATAAGCACAAGACCAAAAATAATGACTGCACACACAAGCAAGCAAGCAAGCAAGCAAGAAAGAAAGAGAACAAGCCCACCATCACTACTCTAGTAGATAAAATGTCTTTTAATTCTTCAAAGTATCCAAACAACCAAAATTGTAGCATAACTCAACATACAACACCTGCAACTCATCTCTTTAAAGGGGGGGACTCTGCAATCACCAGATCACTAGTTT
This sequence comes from Apteryx rowi, assembly GCF_003343035.1. NCBI lineage: Eukaryota > Metazoa > Chordata > Aves > Apterygiformes > Apterygidae > Apteryx > Apteryx rowi. The sequence goes on from NW_020449974.1 coordinate 3,313,085, forward strand.
TCATCATCAAACCATTTTAGATTAAGGGAAATTTTCAAATCCAGATCTGAGATTACCTCATATGCGTAAACTGACCTCATGGACAAAGACTTTCACATTTGGGCTTGTTTTGGCCAGTTTGAACCTAGGCCAAAATATTATAAATTAGACTAGGTCCTGACCTGTGTTTCCATATCATATAGCTGTGCATAGCTAGTCACAGTGATTTTTTAGTTCTTTCCTTTAGCTATAGAAAGATAAAGCAGAAATTTGCTTCCAGACTCAAATATAATTGCCAAAGACTGACATCTGTCTCCATTTGAGAAGCTACTGCTTTGTTTTAATGAAGATGTTAAGAAATTACTCCTTAAATGGCTCATACAACTTTTTTTTTCTTAATCCCCTTCTCAAAGGCTTTTCAGACTTAAAAAAAAAAAAAATACTAGGGCAGCTCTAAAGCCTGTTAATTTATATTGCTCTTACTACCAAAAATATCTGACTGAGAATATGGTTTGTTAATTGACCTTATAATTGACCTGTAGAGCATCATGTGTTGGGCATGCTAAGTTGTCTCCTGATAATGCCTTCCTCATCAGGCTTATTGCTTTAGCGCAGCTTATTAGGAAATGAGGACATAAATTAAACTTGAAAAGAGAAATAAAAATGCTCAAGTTGATGTGGGAGTGCCTCTGARTCTCTTGCATGCTGCAGAGGGTAAGATAGTCTTTTCTGCCTCATGCTTTGGCTACCAGGTGTCTTCATTTAGGATTTACRCCTCCCGTTAAATTTAATTGCTTCCCTTGAGGCTGTTGTGGTAAAAGCCCACTTAACTGAATGAAAGGGGGTTTCTGGTTAGGTGCATGTGGCAGAGATATGGCTTTTGGCAAGGGATGTTTTCATTTTAAGCTCTTTGGTATGTGGACTTCATTACTCCAAAGGTGGTGGTAGGGGCTTCAGAGGCTCATATTCAGATTGTTAGATATAGCTGATCCGCATAGCAAAACCTGTCCTTTGTGATATGCCAGAGGTTATTTGGGGTAGGTAACCCTTGTTCGCAGGCTTTCTACAGGAAGCTGTGAGCTAATGGAAGTGAGCTTCATTCATTATTGATGAAATATTTGAAGTGAAGTTTTGTTTTCCTTTCAGGATAGCTGTTTCTTATTCAGGAAGGCTTTCTTACATTATTAATTCAATCATGCAGAGCACCTTGCTTCTTAATTTTTAAGCTTTCAGTCTCGTCTCACTCCTTCCAGCACTTCGGGATTTTAAGTTTGCACTGAAGCTACTGAAAAATCTGACCTTGCTGCAGTAAATGCTTGATTACTGCTGATTTTAGGGGTTTTAAAGCTCTTTAGCATCCTGTCTCAAGTCAGGAGGCAGCATCTTTCCTTACTCAATAGGGTCTAGGCTCCAGCCTAATTTCTCTTGCTGTCTATGTCCTTTCTCAGACTGTGTCTCATGCCACAGAGTGTGACTCCGAGATACCGGATTCGGTTGGGACTGATTTTCCTCTGAACSCAGAAGCGGTGTAACTGCATCACGGCCATACCCTCCACAAGGAAAGCCCTGGTAAGGAGCGTTATTACACTGGTTGAAAGAAGCCCATGTTATTCAGGGTGTCAATATGGAAATACTATGTCTTTTCCTTATAGTAATCYTCCCAAAGGAGGTCAAAAAAGCTGTAAAAGTCAAACTTTGTTAGAATATAAACCATAACACTACTTAACATAAAACTCAAAAGTGTCTTGATCAGACTAATAGGAAAGAAATATATTTAACTTTCTCCCTGTCCACTGCATTATTGCAGCTGGTTCCTTTCTTTGCGGCTTGGTTTCTGTATATTCGCTAGCTTCCYGGCTGGCAGCAAATGGTCCTCAGAGACTCTCCCTTCCCACCACTGTTAATGCCTGGACCGTGCACATGGTACCCACACCTCTTGGACATCTGTCACTGAGCCACGTTCTCCTGGTTCCATCGTGTCTTTCTCCCTTCTCCTCCCAGCCCCRTCCTGGACCTGATTTCCCATCTCTCCAGGGGGAGCCACTTCTCTCCATCATGGTGCTCTACACTATCTTGCTCTAATGCCCTCAGCCTTGCCCCTGGAGGTTAAAACCTTTGCCAAACCACGTCATCCAGTTTGCTGCTTGGGTACCCGGAGTAACATGGCTGGGACGCCCAAGGGAGATATGAATGCTGACCCAGAGCCAAAGGAAACTTCTCTGCAGAAAGTCCATAAAGCTGTAGGACCCCCTTCACTTCTCGGCTGCCCCAAGCTTGAAGCTGGACTATGTTTGTTTTCCCTCTATTTAGCTCTATTTTTTGCATGTGGCCAGTGCCCTGTCAAGGTGAGGTTCCTCTGAGTGAGCTTTGGTAAAGGAGAGGTTGGTTGCTCTGTTTTCTGTGCGTCTCCTCCTGGACTGAAGCGGTGGACTCGCTGGCCGTGCGCGCCGACTGCTCGGTGCCGGCCCTCTCGGCAGGAGCTTGTGCCGCCTGTAAGCTTTTTCTCTGGGTTTGTGGTGTCCCCAAAGGGCAGGCAGGCTCTGCCGTGCTGGTGTATCTGTTGTAGTGGCTTGGTTGGCTCCGTTCCTGGGCGAGTGCCTTCSTTGGGGAGGCTCATGAAATCTGCCTGCAGTTTGCAGAGTATGGAAAAGCGTATGCTTAATAATAAACTGCTTTTTTTGCAAGTAGGGCGTAAAAGACAGTATATTGGGAGGCCTAAAAYGATCGGGGGGTTGGGCTGGATTTGGAGGTGTCGATAAGCTCTTAGAAGCTTTCCTAAAATGTCAGACTAGTAAAAATAAATGGAAACCTGCCAGATGTGGGAACTGGGACGGGGGAGAAACACAAACAGACCCTCACTGAAGGTCAGGGAGGGAGATAAGTTTATCTGATCTCTTGAAGATACTCAGCAGAATGTCTTTTCTAAACTGGGGTGTTTTAGGTTGTTTTTTTTTTTGTGACTGAGTGCGGGGCAGCCTCTCTGCAACACTCTGAATCCCGGGGAAGGTTTGTTTGACCTGCTCGCTCTGCTGTTATTCTCACTTCTGTCTGCCTGTCTCGTTAACCTGTGTGCTCTTAATGCCTGTTTGCATGGGGCCACTTGAGCTCAGAAGCTCTCTGCATGGGGAAGCTTCAGAAACCGATTTAAATGGAAYGCTAAGTGATCAAGAAACTGCTTGAAATAACATGTGCATCTATCAAGATAAAATAATCGCCGAATGAATTGAAAATTCAGAAATATACTATGTAAAATCTTCCAGTCGCAATTAATTCTATATTAAAATCCATACCTTGACAGATTAGGTGCCAATAAAGAAGAGRTAATAATAAAGCAATGAGACATACYACCAATGTTTCAGCTCCTTACAGAGAATTTTATCAGGAGATCAGATTAATCTTATTTCAAGTTGTCACAAACATCCTTTAASAGAACCTCGGGCAAAGATAATAAGAATAAAAGCTCATGCATCATTCTGTAATATAAACTCTTCATAAATGTGGGCTTCTGTCCTATGCAGCAGCATTGAAATGACCTAATAACCCTTATGAATACAATTTGAACAGGAGAGAATTCAAAATATCCTCTCTTTGGCATACGTTGCTTATAGTTATTTAGTGACAATGACCCTTCAGTCATAAGTTAACTGCGCCTGTAATATGTTGATACTGAATTAAGAACTTGTTCTTATACGTCTATTTTCTCTACTTGTAGAGAGTTGACCCAGATTTAAATTTGCATTAGTGAGGATATCTTTCTCCAGAAGCAGTTAAAGAAAGAGGGAAAATTATTTTCTTTAATCAGTTTAATATCAAGAAATGGCAGCTCGCTTGCTTCTTCTGAACCCTGTTGCAATGCTAACGGCAGTCCTTGGTGAAATTTAGAATGATAGCCTGCGTTTTCTTTTTAACAGCTCATCAAATCGCAGCTCTGGGAACGCCCGGCTGCTAGAATTGGCTGCTTGTCCTTGCTGGGCAGGGAGCTGGGTTAGGCGCTGAAGTAACCTGGTGACTAATCCGTATCGTGCAAGAAGCCAAAGAGGCGCCAGCGTAAGGAGGTGGGAAGCTGCCGGGTGGGAGTAGCCGGAGGACTCCCGCGCAGCGTGGCAGGGATCCCTGGCGCGCGGAGCCTGCTCAAAATGCATGCCCTTTTGCCTGGCAAAGACGGTTTAGAGCAATCACCAGCTCCATGAGTTTTACTCCTTTGAGTTCTCCGTATGTAAAACAGCTGAGAAGGTGACTTAGCCCTGTTGCTCAGCCCCTCTGCTTTGCCAGAGGGACAGGCTAATTAGCAATAACTGCCTGGATTAATGCCGTTCAAAGCAGAATCAGGCCCAGGTTCATCTATGGAGTTATGCCAAATTTGTGGAAGATTTACATAGATGGGAGCAGAATGTGGTTTGATATTTAGGCAGGTTGGGTTTCAACAGTGGGTCCTCTGAAGCAGTGAGTTGAGTTAAAGAAAGACCCCAAACACTGAACCGCCTAAAGCTTCTAGCAAACTTCTAAGGTATTCAGACTGCAGGAAACAATATTTATTTGATGGCATCTCACCAAGTATTCTAAATTAAAAAAAAAAAAATCCTATCAAGTAAGCTTACTTGAGCACAAGGAGCGCATTGCATTAATAATTGATGGCTCAGGGTTTAATGCTGACTACAGCTATCCCCATGCAYGTATCTTTTCGTTCTTGCGCTTCCCCGTGAATTCTGCTTTTGTTCCAAGAGGTTTTGCTACAGGCATTTAAACCCTCCTCGCAAGCATACCGCTAGTACAAGGCACAGCATTGCTTCGACTTGATCCTAAAATTAAAAAGGAAACCCACACTGTTGCTAATAAATCTGTGTCCGTGTTAAAGTTGGGTATTTAAGAATAATTCTGAAACACAGAGCAACTTGACATCACCAGCGTTAAATGTCAATGTAATGGAAACATACCTCTGTTGGTACTAAAAACATGAGCTTTGGAAACAATAGGGTTTCTATATTTTAGACCATTTTGGAGCAGATTGAAGAGCCTCTTGCCACGCTTTTTAGCCCCCGAGCAATTGGAAAATATTCATAAGGCTCCGTGCAAGAAACAACCTTTGACAGTCCCGGTCTCTGTCTAACAAACTCTGGCACATACCAGGCAGAGCCTGGCTGTTCATTTTCCCGGAGGAAGACAAGGAATAGGATATTAATCAAATGTGTTGTATCAACAGCTCTGCCATAGCAAGAGGGAATAATTTTGTGATAAGATACTAAGAGCTACTGGTGACGGTTTAATTTATAAAATATATCCATGCCTTGGAAGATTTCCGTGTTCACGTCTACCTCGTAGAAAGAGAAATGCTGTAAATAAAGAGCAAACTTCTTTTATTTTGATAGCATACCCCCATCTCTTCTGTCAGCTCCCCCCTAAAATAAATACAAGAAGAGACAAACATTTAAAAAGATACTACTTGCTTTGGATGGTGTCCTTTTCAAGCAGACCTGGTAAGGAAACTGCCAGTACTTACTTTGAGAATAAATATTTATTATATCATTGTATAAATATTTTCTGAGTATTTCATTTGGGGGGGGCGGGGAAATACAATAACTATTGCTTCCCAAAGTACCAAATCTATTTCCATTCTCAGTGAGAAAAATTTATACTGAGTCATTGAAGGATTATAGTGAGCAACAGATCTTCCTACTGTCAAATTTTAAATGAAACAAAGCTTTCTGTGAATAAAGAAGAGTTTTCTGTCGAAGGAAAATTTAACAATATATTTCTGACTAGTTCTGTTTCGAAGTGAATCAGAGGATTTCCTACAAAGCAGTTCCTCAACCGATTTAAGCCRACATCCAGCATGCCGACTGCGGCACATCCTTGCAGCAAGGATTCTTCATTTGCAGTTGCATGGTAATGCAGAGGTAGCCCATCGGCTAGCTAGCGTTCAATCTATTAAATATTCTTCCTGTGGTTTAGATATTCTGGGTTTCTAACCAAAATTGTCTGTGATATCATGAAAAACACCTTGTAGAAATCTAAGTATGCAAAACTGACGCTATAAGCTCTTACAGTCAACTGGATGCATAATCTCATGAGAGAAGGTATCAAATGAGTTTGATAGGATCTGCTTTCAGAAGAAAATATGGATTATATTACCTTTAGGTCTTTATCTCTTACATCCCATGTCAACCATTGCTTTCCTCTGAGCCAGTGTCAGTCTGATGTGCCTGTAATTACTTGGTTTATTTAAATACTAACACAATATCCATTTGAAGAGCGTGGATGCAGGGCATATGGGATTGCTGTGTTTTCAGTTTTATTTTTCTGAAGGTTTGAAATCACACATGTTCATCTGGCCTAATGTAGATGTGTAAATCTTGCAGTCAGAGATGATGCTGCTAGGTGCAGCTGAGATCCAGATCATTACATCCTAAATACTGATGAATTCTRACATAGCTGAGATTAACTGAACCCTCAGAAATGCCTGTTTCTCTACACTGATTATGAAGGGAGTTTAGGATGATATGCTTGTAGGTGTCCACACTGTGCATTTCTAAAATTAAATATTGTGCCACTGTGTGATTTCTTTCCATTGTCCTATTTACATTCTTTAAAGTTGGTCAGTTGAACAGTGTTTCTCCTGATTAGGGGTTGTAAAGAAGGAAGTTTCAACACGCAGTTGCGTGCATACAAAACACTGCTAAGGGCACGTCTTTAACATTGCAAAAYTAGACACTCGAAGTTAGCGTGTATGACTGTTATCTGCACAGCCTGATTTCTGTTCCTTGGTGGGTGTGCGCTATGATACGATCTTTATTTACATAAGTATGGACAACATTTTTTTTCCACAAAATCCTGTCTTATTCCACATGTATGATGGATTTCTGAGGATATATCATGGCTGTAGAGGAGGGACAGTTGTCCGTCAAACTTCTGCCTCACTTTCTGTCCAACTCTGCACTGAGTCAAAGGACTGAAGAAATATGAAGTGGTCTCGTGGTAAACTAGTTGAATGCTGCTCTAGGGAGTTAATTATAGTTCAGCCTCTGCTTCGGACTCATATGCTACCCAGGAAGTTTCTTTAACCAACCTTTGCGTAAACGGTCATTAATTGAGTGTCCCTCTTTTTCTGGTCTCTCACCTCGAGACCTTGGGTCATGACGGGCAGGAGTCGTTGGGTATGGCACTTGCATAAAGTGTGGCAGAGGGATAAGTACCCTGAAAAAAACCAAAACATTCTAGCTGTTTCGGACTGGACACTCCCAAATAGTGTATATATTCGATTTTAATCTCTTTGTGCTTCAGCTCCCTGTTGGTAGAATGGAGATATTGTTGCCTCACAGCAACGGTAAGTTAATTAATATTTATGAAACACTTGGTTTCTATAGCAATGAGCACCCTAGAAGGTTGAGGAAGAAATGAAATAATTATGTTTCTGAGGCTGGAGTTGACTTGGGCACAGTAAATAAAGGAAGGGCCGATAAACTAAGACAAAAGTATCAAGTGGCTGCTGACTGAGTGAGTGTTGTCTGTCCCGCTCATGGAATAAAGTATGAAACAAATAGAAATAGCTTTCGGTCTGGCCTGAGCCCTGAGTCATCAGGGAAGTGCAAAATTGGACTACATTTTCCATGAAGTTTTATCATGAAAGGTGTTGGTTTTTTTTTCCCCCTGTTTTCAGATCATTCTGTTACCCTGAAATTAAATGGACTTTCTTTCATATTAAAATCACTTGAAAATCACACACAGTTGGCCTCCTTTCAACTGGAAAGGGGGAGGGGGAAGAATTCAGCAAAGCGTTTTGCTCAAAAAAATGCTTTAAACTTTTGGAACAGTTAAAGGAGAAGCAGTGATCAAATTCCAAATTTTTTTGTATTTTATCGTGCACACCTCCATGACATCTCAAAGCAGAACATCAATGCGGACAGACAGTATGGTGTCTGTACTGATGGTGTACATGTGAAGCTGGCCACCTGCCTGTCTGTCCCGAAGATGTACAGGTTGCTTAGGTCATTCGTATGGAACAAATTTGGGTCAGCTAGTAACCGAGACAAGATTTCCTCATTCAGTCAATGGCAAAATGAAGTCTAAATGTAGTACAACTACTGGAACCTACGCTGAGGGATCTTATAAAGAAAGAAGTACTTTGGATTCCTGWTATTTCACATTTTCTGTGTGCTTGTGAGAATTACCTTGTCTTATATCAATTACAGACAATCATTATGAATGCTTTTTTTAAACCAAAATGGAACTGAAAATGCTTCGGGGTACATACAAGCTCTGGTTACCCTGCAGTGACACATGTAAATGCCTTCAGCAGCTGCATTTGTTAGCGCTGTAGAGGTAGCATATCAAGGAAAGCAGCAGGGAGAACAAATGAATAAGATCTTTAATTCTTTTGTAATTCATTTCATCAGTGGAGCTTCATTTAAAAAAAAAAAAAAAAATCATTGTCCCCATTTTGCAGACAGAAAATTGAGGTCAGTTACATTATTGACTATAGAAAGTGAAGTATGATACTGTGGAAATGATGTTTTATAATACATCTTAAAGGTAGAATAAAGAAATTAATGTTCATTGATGAATTAAATAAACTAAGGATTGTTAAAATATACAACAGATCAGACATTCTCTTTGTGGCAGGTAACAGTCATCCTCCTTCAGCGTAATATCTGTCTGCAAAAAAGACTAAATAACACTGTTATCATACCTAATAGAGCTGTTTGAAAATGTTCTATTGAACACTTTTTAATGAAAGACTTTTTTTAAAAAAGGATTTGCTTTCAGTAATCTAACAAAAAGTTTTAAACTTTATCTTTTTAAGGAGAATTAGGAGGGTTTTTTTTCAGCGTTCAAAATAAATCTGCCTATTGGTTACAATCCCATCTCAACTCATTAAAGTGGAAAGTACTAATTTCTGATCTCCCTTTCCCTGAAAACATCACAACTTATTTTTTAAACCCTGGAAATAAACAAAAATGTTTGTTTCTTTTATCAAATTTTGGATCCAGATACAATTTTTCATGCTGACTGTGAATGACATCATATTCTACAGTCATTTTCTTTTCTATTGACCCTAAAACCCACTGGACGACTTGTACGTGGAAAAATGTTGAAGGCAGGTTCTACTATCCTTACACTGAGAAGCACAAAGCATTATTTGAGAGGGTAAAATAACGCTCAGTAGGAGCAAAGGTGGAAGAGCTGCTCGCTCGCAGAGACACCCGCGAAATGTCGTGACTAACTGGGAAAGCTACTCTGGAATTAGCATTTGCTGAATGGTTTAATAAAATCAGCATGGTATGAAAAAATAACGGCAATTACTGTGTTACATAACTCCCAGGAAACATCTATCAGACATCACAGGCTATCTGAAGATGTATAATTTAGCATTCCCCTTCCTCAGAACTGCTTGTTCTTGCTCAAGACGGTCCCTTTCCACCCTATCCCCCATCTGCTCCACCTCCGCTTCCTATCCTGTCTGATTGCTTGTACACTTTTTTTTTATTTTTTTATTACTGGCCTTCATTTTAAGGAATCGATACAAGTTCTAGGGTTGAATCTTCAACCTGCTGAAGCCCTTTGCCAGCGAAAAAGTGCTTCCAACTTCCATTAGCTTCAACTCACTGACTTCAATCTAATCTACCAGTTTGTCTGTCCAGGCTCTTATACTGCTTTCTGTAGGCGCTAGTGGTTGCAAGTGTGTGTTGGTGGCAAAGTTTCGTAGGGAAATCCCGTTTCAGTAGTGCTGCTTTAAGTTTTCTGTGTGCAGCGCTGACTTTTAATTCATTTGTAATGACGGGATTAAAATGCCTCAATTCAGAAACACTGAAGGAGAATGGCTGGGAGACACTGGTGTGCTCTCAGGGCAGATCTAGGACCCCACATAGCTGAATTCAGATTGTTTTTGTTGTTGTTTCTTCTCTGCCAATTTAAAATAGTGGTGTTCATGGCCAGGATCTGAATGCATTTAATACAACCTGAAGATTTCATTAAGACTCTGACATGTCACAACTCTTCACCAATGTTCAGGACTTTGGAGGGCACTAGGCACCTCTTTAAGGTGCAGTTCTTGCAGGTGGTATTTTCAGAAGAGTAGATCATATGAAGCTCCCCGATTCAACACCGCTGTGGTTATTCATGTGGCCAGGTAATGCAAAGACGTGCAGAGGTAGAAACCCTGATTGCCAGCAATGTGCCCCCTTTAATCAGGAGCCCCAAACCCTCTGACTCCCCTTAGACTTTCGTGCTCTACCAATAGCTCTTCTGCATCTGTTGACCCCTGTTTCTGCCTCTGAGTTTTGCAGGTCATCTGACCATTCAAGCTATCTGAAGATTTAATTTCAAGGAATGGTACTTACAAAGACATGTAAATCGCCTAAGATAGTGGTTTTAAGTCTGAAAAATTGATAGCTTTGCTGGCTTGAAGACAGAATGGATCTTTTAGATGAGATTTTGATGGAATAATCTGTTGGATTTAGATGCTTTTAGTTGTACTCTGATGCTTTTCTAATAGGGATCGACAATCTGTGAACATATAAAAAAACCTCCCTGCGTAGCCTCAGAGGTCTCTATTCCGCCTGTTTCTAATTTGAAAGCACATCTCTCCCAGACCACAAAGCCTCCTATTAAATGTCAGCGATTTATCAGTTTCCAGCTCTTACAGGGAAGAGCACCTTTTACTGTGCATGGATACACCACGCGATAAAACCGAAGGAAGCTTAAAACCACCTGTTTTTATTTTATTGACATTTCTGGTACATGTAAAATTACAGCAATATAAAGTGAGTTAACCATAGTCTTTAGCTGGGAGAGAGCTAGAAGAGTGATTGAAAATGAGTGGCCTTCTAACAATCGCAGGCAATTAAAAAGCAAAAAGAAAAACAAAAGGGTAGCAATCTTGCTTACCYAATAAATAGGTCAACTGGAGAAAAGCCGACAGGAGGAAGGAAATCAATGGCTCTGACATGAGTGGAAAAGTAAAAACCACTAAGCACTCAATTTTCAAACCTGCTTTAACAATATCGTTTCCCTTGATGGCGTCATAATTGTTTGTGCAATTTTGTGCGCCAACAAAATTCTAATTCTAGAAATTGCTGAAAGAAAGTTTATGACCTGCTGTTACAGCTTCAAGTTTCCATTAAAKGGTCACTCCTTGAATTCTCCTGCCATCTGTAGCTCCTGCTTTTGACCACTGAAAGGGCTCTTTTTGTTGTTTTTTGTTTCCCTTCTACACAATCACGAAAATTTACACTTGTCAGTAGCAATGAAGCAAGGCCGRGTCTTTAGAAAAATAGATCATTCTGCTCAGCTTTTCATCGGAGATGAGGACCACACAGAGTCTGAATTCTCTAGGAGAAAATATGGGAAGAAAAGCCCATATTCTCACAGATGGGTTTTTAGACATGACCCACATGAGAATTGCTTTTTTTGTGAGAATGAATGAAGATGAATTATGAGCGTATGAAAATAATTTGGTGAAACTATACCTTTTAACAAAGCTGCCGTACAATGTGGAGTAGCAAATAAAACACCCTAAGAAAATGAGAGGCTCGACAGAGAACAGCCTCCCTTTGTGATGTTCAGGGCCAGCACCATGAAGAAGGTATTGATTTGTCCTCCTGTGAAAAGTTTTTTGCTATTATACGATCTTGTGCTGGGGAAACTGGGCTGATGCTGTCATCTCTCGTTCTTCGGAAAGGTGCACACATGCTGGAGCCGCCAGTAGTATTCTGCAGAGAGTTTCTGTCTTTCCAAGAAATAAGTCACCTGGTCATCTGGGAGAAGGAAACTGGTAATAGCATCGGATAKTCTCCAAAATTTGTGTACTACTTGGGCATTTCAGTCGCAGGGATGAAACTGCAAGGCTTCATGTCCAACAGGTGTTGCACAAAGCAGTGCCTGCTGATTTGGGTCTAACGGAGGAAGTCTTGATGGCTGCACAGGATGCCTAGATGATTAGAGAAGATCAGGTGCGCAGAGTTTAGCTGGCTAAAATTACATTATATGAATTTGATATTGGGATAGGATTTGTCTGACCAAAGACAGACCTCTACAGTATAGATATTTAAATTACACCTAGTCACCAAAGACTTCTTTTATAGTGAAAGAAAACAGGCAAAAAACTGTAGGACATTGCTCTTTGCATCCTAAAGTAAGCACCTACATTTGGTCAGATGAATCACACTTTATCTATTTCTGTTCTTTGACAACAAGGGACAAAAAAAATTTATTAGGGGATGTGTAGACAGCTGGAGGACCTTCACTATTTTATTACTGCAAATGAAGAGACAATCAGAATGCCTTATCTTAAACTATGAGAATTTCAATATTTCTTTATTGTGGTTCTTCCTGACTGTTGATGTTGTTTTCACATAGAAATGAATTTTGTATCACTTTGTTTCACTGAAGGATAAATTAAGTCTGGTGAGGGCACAGACAGGTAAAGTATGTGACATCTTGCAAGAAGAGTTCAGCTTTTTCAAGCCTTTCCAGAGCTGAGGACACCAGGATTAGCACTACAGCACTGCARTTTTTTTTAAGGAAGTTCAGAATCTCCTCTTGTAATGTTTTCTAAGAGATCAGAGGAGTGGGAAAATTTAAAAAACAAGAGCTCTGTGCACAAATATCTCACATCTTGCAGTCTTAGTTAATATTGCTTTTTCTTTTCCTGATTGTAACTGTTCTTTTTTTAATCTTTAAACAGTAGGAAGATCAAATGTTTCCTGTCATACATAACAAATATATATATATTTTTATATATATATTATATTTTTATATATATATAAAATTCCTGTTCACCACGTTATGCAGAAGTATAAGAATAGTCTTTCAGTTGGAAGTCAGATAATATTCTGGTGCATGTCATTTGAAGATGGATTATTTGCTAGAATTATCACTACTAGAAGATTATTGTGACCATATGGAGGAGAAGCAGGCTGTCGATTAGCAAATTATGCCAAACTAGAATATCGATAGATATTCTAGTTGAAAAGTAACAGGAGATACATAACTCTGCTTCACCCATATAATATGTCTGAGGGTGAAATTAGCCATACGTCAGAAATGCAACACAGAATAGTAAGAAATTTTCTGAAGACTTAAACTAGATACATATATTTTTGATTGTTTCCTGTGTTCTTACCGCCATATACTGTGTTATTCAGAATGAGGGTGGTGGAGGGATAGTTCATTGGTGGTAACAGTGTGGGTCTAGAAAGAATCAGGTTCAAATCTTTGCTTTTTGGAAGACTTCCTGGGTGGCTTTAGGCAAGGTCCATCAGCCAAAACTCAGTCCACAGAAAGATTTCAGGGCTCATACCTAAAACTGACCCCTGAAAGCACCAAACCATCTATTTCCCTATATTCTGAAAGAGTTACAGATTTTAAACATTTAAAAAAATTCCTGCTGTAGGAGCTCTCTTCCTGTCAAGGTGTCTGTCTGGATATGCACACAATCACTTTGACCCTCCTATCTACCACAAAACATCCAAGTGCCCAAACCCTGTAAAAAAAATACCGTAGACTGTTTTTTAGGTCACTAACAGGAAGAAGAAACTCAGTTCTAAACCATATTCCAACAACTGCTTATGTCTTCTCAGTGAAATAGTTACTGTATAAAATGCAGTAAAAGTCCTTGGAGCAGAAAGCACAGAATATGAACTTTCCCAGATGGACTTGCCACCCTCCAGGCTGGAGATTTAAACTCTGTCTTTCCCTCTAACCTAATGAATCTTTAATTGGTTTATTTGAAATGAAACAGATTCAAAAGGAAGGGGTCAAGGGTTTCCTTCCCTCTTTTCACTCTGGAATAGTTGTAATCTGCTGGTTAGTGCAGTCTCCTGGAAAAAGATGCGGTTTTGAATCCTCTCAGGGAAAGAATAAATCAGGCATGTATTCCACATCCTGGCTGAGTGCGCTAACTGCTGAGCTGTTAAAGAAAATGGAGACAATTATCTTTTTTCTTTTTTCTTCTTCTTTTTTTTAACATGATGTCTCCTACTTTGTTATGGGCCTGGTCAGATAAGCATGCTCTGAGATATCAAGGGCACTCAGCAAACTCTAAAGAATGCCTTCAGGGTTATCCAGAAGGAAAACTGGTTAAAACCTATTGCAAAATCAAGCTTAATACACTGAACTTCTTGTTTTATACAATTCCCTATTCTTGGACATCTCCCCTCCACAAATATTTCCTATAAAAATAAGTGTTGCTTGCTGCCCGCAACCTATTCCTTCTGCTGATGTGTGTATCCCTCCTGTGTCTCTGTTTCTGTTGTGAATCTGTAAACTGTAAGCTTTTAGGAGCAGAGGCCACCTAGCACTGTGTATTAATAAGGTATTTGTCACAACAGGATCCCCTCTGGATTGGTTCCTAAGCCCTCCGTGTAAACTTGGATAGTAGCAAGAGCCAAAGAACAAATCAAGAATCAAGGACTCATAGACTCATGTAGTTTGGAAGGGACGCTTGAAGGTCATCGAGACCTGCCTTCTGCTTAGACCAGGGCCAAGGTCAAAGTTGGATCTAAAGTCTAAGCTAGTGCAGTTGTCCAGGGTCTTGTCCTGGGATTTTGCCAGGGAAGGGAAGTCCACAACTTCTCTGAACAACTTGTTCCAGTGTTTGAATATCCTTACGGTGACAATGTTTTTTCTTATATCTAACTGGAATTTCCCTTGTTTCAATTTGTGATCGTTACCCTCAGTCTGTAGTTTCGAACATACTTATACTGATGCATATGATAATTTCTCACTTATAAGATTAGAAACAGAAGCAGTGACAAGCTTCCCAATTTATTCTCCAAACACATGAAGCCTCCTTGAAGTTGTGGTCTGATGAAGAGATATATCTAATGCGTGCCTGAACTAATATGATGGATGCACAGTCATGACGCGCAAAGTCATGTAATGATGGTGTGCTTACCCATAGGACCATTTGCTGTTCAAGAGTACAAAGCTTGTTGGTAGCACACCATCTGGATCCAGCAGTATGCCTGGTCCTCTGCCGTTGTTACCTACAACACTTTTATCTGTCGGCTGCGTATGTTTATCACACAAATGATCACAGAAATTTTCAGTATTTCCTCTCTGTTTCCAGACAGTGCTGTCAAAATGCCAAATGAGAACTGGATGAAACAAAAGTAGGCATGGATTAAGGCTATTTAAGCCATGCCTACAGTATTCAATGGTCTTTTAAAGGGTGTGAAAATGCCAGAATGCATAGTGCGTAGCAGCAGACCAAAGCACCATGGGAACCTCGGCTCTTATTTCCAAACATGGGTTTCCAACAAAGCAAAAGTGCTCTGATCAGTCGACAGAGTAATAAACCCTTAAACATACATACCAATATCAACCTAATGTGTATGCACGGTTTACAGACCAACTGTTTCAAATCTCTTGGTGCAGGTACAGAAAATTCACCACGTGTTGTTGACACCCATCGGAGTGTTACCTTGAATGCATAAGAGACAAAATTCGTAGCCTGAGTGAATCCCAGAAGATCAATCCTAGGCACATAGTGCAAATTTTTTTGGGGGGGCAACTCTGTCTCCAGGGAAGACTCTTACCAAAAAAAAAAAAAGTAAAAAATTAAAAGTAAAACAAAGAGACCACGGCCACCTCCTTGGAATATAGTAAAGGTTGAAGATCTCCCTTTTGAAATATGGAGCTGTATGAAAGAGCCAGGAAAGGCTTCATTAAATTGGATAAGCTTAAATAAACGTCCATGCTTTGGAACTTCACCTAGGCTAGCTTTAAAGTCATAACAAGTGGGATGTATTGATACGCTATTTATCTTTAATCTTCTTTGTTTGATGAATTTTGATGAGAAATTAACATTCATCGTTTCTCCCCAGGATCCACTTCTTTTCTTTAAAAGCAACATTATTGAGACTGCTTCAGAAATTCAGCTTTCTAGTGACTTAATCATCAGTGTCTTTTTCAGATCATTTATTAGCCCTTTTCTAGCACATGCCCTAAATCTCTTAAGTTGTAGTACTTAAAAGAAAAAAAAATGCCTTTGAACAATGTATCTTAATACACTGGAAAACAAATGAATAAAACTGTGTTTTCTGATGAACATGCACAATATTGGTGTAAGAGCTAGGAACTAATTATATTTACTGTTTAACATTATTTGCTTAGTCATTTTCTCTTTCTCTTTCTCTTCTTCTATTTCTCCCCTGCACTAGATTTCTATCCATGCATTCATCTCAAGGTAAAAAAAATATATTTTTGAAAAATCTAAAGAAACATTGAATACATTATTAAATCCTTTAGGTGTTATATTATTCTTCTATTTAGAAGAATTAATCTATGAAGAATGCCTTCAAGATGCATTTGTGGTTTGGGCTAGTTTTATAAGGTCATTTGGAAGGAGTAAATATTGTCTTATGATGAAATCTAGTCACTGCCTTTATCACTATCTGTGATACACTGTCTGTGCAGTACCTGTCATCACTGCTTCTCTGGTCTTGATTGAGGACTCCAGATGCTACTGCAACATAATTAATAACATAAAAGCAAAATAGGAAGAGGATCAAAAGAAGCAGTAAGAAGGTGGGACAAGGAAAGGAAACAGTTTTTGACTGACGAAGRTGACCATGTTTCGAAAAGAAAAAGAAGAAGAATAAAGAAGAAAAAAAATGCAACACAAATGCTCCTTGGAAGAAATACAACAGTCTTGTTTAATCCTGAATCATTGTTGCAATCAATTCAATTTTGTAGGTAGGCTCCCATGACACATCTATTCCAAGAGCTAACAAGAGACAGAGCTGAAATACCAACAACCCCAACAGGAGACCAGATTTTCTCTTATGATGAAAATCTTTGCTTGGAGAGGTTTCAGATCTGCATGATCAGTGTGAAATTGAAATTACTCCAAGTGATTTTGATGAGTGACTGTCTTCACAGATGAGCTGTTTGATGTTAATGAAAGAAAGGAAACAGATAGTGATATGAGAGCAAATGAAAGCATTGAAAAAAAGCAAGAAAAGTGTGATGGCTTTTTGACTAATCACCATAAATATATGCGATTGTGTAAAAAAATGAAATAAGACTAGAAAGGTGAGCAGGGTTAGGCAGGTATGCAGGGTTTATTCTTTACACAGCAAAAGAAAAAATGAACAACAGCAGCAGATAGTGTTCAACAGCACACCAATAGCTGAAATATGTGCGTAGCCACTGTATCCCTCATTTTGAATTAAAGGAGTATTATATTACAATAAAAGGTATCTCATGTACTCTCTGTAACTTATAATAAAGTTTCTGCCTTTAGCAAGGATGAGACCTTTTAATCTTATGAAGCATTCATACTGACAAATAAGCCAACCTATTTACATTAGCCAACTTGTTCATCTTCTTATTAATTTGCGTCACTAGCAGCTCTGGCTGACTTTGGGCCACTCTGAAATCAGGGGCTGCTGTTGTGCAAGGTGACACACTTTCCGCTGTGGATAATACTTCTTGCTCTGTAATTAACCCTTCTGTCTCATTCATGCACAGTCTGAGTTCCCGCCAGGGAGCTTGACATTTTAGCACAAAACTTGCTGTGTTTGATGAATATGGAAGCTTCAGTCTCAGTTTATTAATGTAGGTGCAAGTGTATGCTAGATGTTTCCAGCATCAGATCTGAGCATCCCCAAGACTGAAGCGCTTCAGCTTTCAGAGCCCCTTTTTTAATCACCGTAGCACATTGCATTGTGTCTAGCCTTTGCAATGTAAGGTCAGAGCATGTTGGAAAGTTAAAATAAATCTTCTGGTGTTTATGTGTCATTTTCATCTTGATTTGACAATATAATACATATTCTTCCTCTAAGATGGAATTGCCTGCTGGGCTGTAAAAGTACGGAATGTCTTTAAAGGCTAATCAAACTACAGGGACTGCTAATGAAGGCAATCTCAGACCTCACTGAGGGACCATGCACTGTTTTGCTGCCTTGCAAGCAGAGCTGCATCCAAATTGTGAACTTCAGGAGTTCAAAAACTTGGTCCTTGCTTCATCCTTGCTCTGGAGGAAAGGAAACTGTGCCAGCTCTCTACTTGGCACAGGTTAGTTCCTCTTGCTTGCTCACTCAAGCTGGCTCAGCTCCACTAGCTGATGTATTGGCAAGAGGGAAGCAACACTTTATACGTTGTCCACCTGCCGTAAAAGCTGCCCTCCCACAGGCACACACTGGTGACAGAGATACAAGCAGTACAAGGCTATCTAATGCCTTTTTTTCCTTCCCTCTATTGCTGTGCAAGTGACTCAGAAAGAAGCCCGTCACGGTGGCCCACAGCAACTCAGTCACAAGGTAGAAGCACACTTACAAACTCTAGGACACATTTTTTTTTTTAGTGACGAGGGAGAAGTCAGAGTTTCACGACTATTTTTGCTGGAAAATGGATGGATGGGACAAATCTTGAAAGAAAAGATCTATTTTTGCTTGCAGGAGAATATTAGGTCTGACTCTTAAGGTCATGGGTCTTGATTGACGCATTCCAGATCAATTTATCCCCAACATTGCCTGCATTTAGTATGGCATATTATATAATTTTGAAAGAGTGATGTCTCTTTCTACTTCATGGATTTCTTCCTTGCTTTGGTCTAGAGAGCAGAATAAATTGTAAGTTCTACATCCCAGGTTAAGTGGGACAGCACTGTTTATATCAGGAAATTCGTGCCCTGCTCGGTGCCGCTTTACTAAAAATCAGAGTGACTGGAGATTAGGTTTGTGGATAGTATTGGTACAATTATAACATATAGTGATATTTAACATATTGTTACCTATTAGCAATAACAAAGGATCTGAACTGTTCACATATTTGGATGTCTAAATGTGCAAATAGGGGTCTAGAAAGATTGCCAGAAGGTGGTAGGTGCCAATGTGAGTCAGGTACCTTAATATTATTGATGAGTTTGGCCTTCTCATCAAGTTACACAGCCAGATGCTTCTGAAAAATCTCTTCAGCTGTCTCTGTGCCTCATTAGATAGTTAAAAATCTGGTGAAAATGCCACAGTGAACTCTATGCCTCTAAAGGGCAAGGAAATGAAGAATTAAGGGAGTCTTACAAAACTGGTGCTTTGGAAGAGGTATTCCAAATTGATGGAGAGGTCTGTGAAACATCATAAAATAATTTTGAGATGCCCTCAGCATTTTCAGTTCTTCTGCAGTGTGAAGACACTATGGTTTCTCTTTTGTTTACAGTCTGCTTATCACACTTATTGAATGAATTAAAGCGGCAACAGACTGATATTGTTCTCCCCTAATAAGACGTGGTAGAGTCAATACATGTTCTTTATATCTCTCACTGGTTCTAGGTCCTCTTCAAAGTGGATTACAGGTATTAAGGAATTTAGAAGAGTCAAAATTCTCCAAGTCATTTCCTGTAATGCATTTTTTTTAACATCTTGCAATATTGCATATCCTCCCTAAAAGATGAAATTTCTGCAGGAGATACTGGCATAGATGTTGGATGTTGGTGAAAAGCAGACCRATTTCAGCAAATATTTCAGGCATAGAGAAGCTGTTCGTACGTAACAAGGGTCAGGATTATTTGCACAAGGAAGGTTAATAGATTCTGAGGCAACTCAAAAATACATCTGCAGGAGGTAGGAGGATGCCTGGGTCTATTATGTGACAATCTCCATATGTAGTCAAATAAGGGGAGGGGAAACTTAGATGTATGAGCTCTATATGCATGATCTTGGCTTATTTTGGCTTCAGTGAAGTACCTTTACATAAATAAGTAATTAAATAAGTAATTAAAAATGTGTGCAGTAATAGAGAAGATTAATATGAAATAATAATGGAAACACTGACTGAGTTCTGAAGAACTTATTAGCTATATATATGCTTTCAAGATGTTACAAAATATGTGAAATTTTAACCATCTCCAGTGCTGAATAAAAGTGGTTTTGATCTCTTAATCACAGCATGCTAAATGATGAGATCTTTAGCACATTTAAGCTTTTTAGAAAAAACAGTTGCTGTTAAAAAGACCTTATATTTACATGGCTCCTTTCATTTTAACTGATGCCAAAATGTTTACAAAATTGTCCATGTACAGAAATAATTCACACGGGGTTGATACAGAGCTGTGGGAGGAAACATTCAATTGTTAAGAATGCAAGCCATTCTGTAGACATATAAGAAATTAAATACATCTACCTCTATTCTATTGTGTATGCAAAACGAATCAGACGTCCTCTGATCTTCCTAAAAATATCTCATGTAAACCAGAGAATTTTTGAATGTATAAATCTGCCTTTAAAAATTGTCGTTGATCAAGACTTACCTGTTCAATCTGGAGTAACTTTTAGCAGTACATCGTCTCCAGGTTAGCACCCATCGATCGATGACTACATTCTAGAAGAAGGGTGAATGGCATGTGCTAAAYGAGCATGCTTAATGAATCCTTCGTTTCTGTTCACTGGTCTCTTGTATGGCAGTGAAATCAAGAGGATGCTGAAATAAATTACTGAATCAGTACACACTGAATCAGTGGCTTGCTCTTTTACCAGTGTAAATYGAATAACCCTTCTGCCTGTGGTAGTGATCAAAGCACACAAATGTCACCTTAAACTTTTATGTTTCTTTTCGATGTACAAGCTTAACTCGTGAATGACGATGACTGTCCCGTCTGGGACAGTTTGGCTGTATGTACCTCACTTGCCTCTCTGGAAGGGAATCCTGTTGCTAAAAGCACAGCCCAAATCTCTTGCTTTGAAATAACTGGAAAAGCTGACACAGGTTTTGGATTAGACCCCCTAGTGCATGGAAAAACTGCTAAATTCAACTAGTATTCTTTTCATTCACATAAAAGATAAGCTCTTACTCAAGCTGCAGACTCCCAGAGGGAGAAAAAATGAATAGAAGAGTTGCTCAAACACAGCGGGTTTGATTGTGTCTGACCCGGTGTGGGTGTGAGGGAAAAGGGAGCCGAGTGCAAATAAGCTTTCCCAACTGCCTGCTGTGATTCCTGCTCCAGGCTGGACACAGTCGCACTCCCCGAATTCAGGGAGCCCAAGGGCTAGTGTGGGAAATACATCCTAGAGCAGAGGGATGTCGGGATGCGGCGCCGTTTACTCCCGTATCCAGGAAGAAGAAGAGCAGAGTGTGAGCACTGAGTCAGCAACAGAAATCTGGGCTGCAAGCGTTGTGATGGGTAGGGTCATGGGGCAAAAAAGAGGGGAAAACTGCAGCAGTGAGGATGCTTWAAAAAAAAATCTGTAAGCCACATGTGCTCAGCATCCTTCCTACTGCAGTGCTGGAGGAAAAAGCCACAATCCATCCCAAAAGCGTTGTCGGTTTCCCTTGCAAAGGGAGAGAAGATCGTTCATGCCTCATCTGATGCAAGCGACAGGAGACCCTCCCCGCTGTTCAGAAATGACCTGGGGAAAATACATGCACACAGGGATACTTCAGAGTTGGCTTTCTGTGTGCACCGTGCTATTCATTATGCACAGTTGCTGTCTTTCTGTGCTGATGTATGGGAACAAGTCCTAGAGGTTTTCCTGATCCAACAGATCGGGTGAAGTCTCTAAAATTTAGTGTCTTGCTTGTAGCAAGAGTCGAATAAGCATCGTTAAGATATTGCAGCAGTTATTAATTCATTGGGTAAATAAGGCCAAAGGGAAAGTGGTTAGTGAACATCACTGGCAGTGTCAATGCAAACCAGAGCAAAGCGCCCAGCACAGGTGACAGTTCAAAGTGATCAGGGTCTTTAGCAAAGATAGTTTTCATCCACCCAATTGCTGCATTTTTTTCTTCAAACTTTCGATGTTTATAATCAACAGGAAAGGGCTGTCAATTCTGCCAGCTACTGCAAGAACATTTTCCTTCATCACAAAAAGGAGAAGTCAATGGGCCATTTTTTTCCGAGCTGGCATAGCTCCACTGGCCAATATTTTTCAAGCGAATTCAGGACCTGTGATGATTGATTCAGCCTTTTAATGACAAAGCAGGCAAGTACTGCATAGATGACAGCAGTAAAAGCTTCTCTGTATTTCAGGAACGATCTGGAAGGACCATTATGAGAAAGTCATTATTTCGTTCTCCATTTTAGCCCCTTTCTTCTGCCGAGTCTGCCACTTAGTGCCAGCCGAATATGCAGCTCATATCTGGAGCTGTACAAACAAAATCGTTTCACTTGGGTTCCTGCTGACCCCAAACAAAACCTTCCAAAAACATTCCTGGGGAAATGTTTGTGAGCTTTTTAAAACTGTTTTATGCTTATTTTAGTTCGTGGATAGAATGGAAAGAAATAGTGTTTCAAAATGAAAAATTGTATAAGTTTGCTTTGAATATAACAAAACAAAATATTTTGGCCTTCCTGAAATGTACGTTATTTTTTCCTGGTGAAATCATCTGAGAAATATTTCAAGCCTTTAGACTCAAACTGAATCAGTGGTTTTGGAGACTGTAATATTTGACTCAAAACTTGGTTAATGTAAATCATCAAAAATCACTACAAAAATTTCAGTGAGCTTAAAAGAGCTTAAACTCATATCGTAATAGGAAGATGAATCTTGTTACTGCTTGACCCACTCCCTTCTCCATCTGATATACAATGTTATGAAGTGGCTCCCAATGCTACCACATCTGGAACGGGCATCGATGTGGTAGTACTGGGATGGTGGTATCCCAGGATACCCACTACATCTTATTGTCCTTTTTCTCATTTCCTGGCCCTCCTTTTCGCAGCCCTTGTACCTCCCTTTCTCCCCAACCTCAAATCAGTGCCTGGCCAACCGCCTAGTCATTTGCCTGCAGTCCTGACTTTGAAATATAAGGAGGAAATCTTGGCCCTATTTAAATCCACTGCAAAAACGGCTTCTGGCTTCAGTGCAGACAGACTTTCACTCTGAAATGCTGGATCTTTATACGAGCAGAAGACTTCAGCGACATTGTGCTGCGTCACTAAAGCCACACAAGCAGGGGTAGCTTTTGCCAAAGAGAAGGATATGAGGCTGTTAGACGCAGTTAAGCTTTAAGGGTGATGCCAGAACAATTCCTTGAGTCTTTCTAAATCCAGCTGAAGGTGGCATTAAATTTATCTTCCTAAGTCTCATGCAGGAGGACAAGACAGACATATCAAATCTGTCTCTGAACCAGGTTTCTATTTAGTAACCAATACTTTGGCTATCTATAAAAGGTGTTTTATACATATATATGCATAGCTTAATTGAAATTAGTAGAAGTTTTGTGATTTATTTCACTATCTATTGTTTACTGTTTATTGTCTATGGCTTATACATCACAAATTATTGAATAAATGGTCAGTATAAATATTTCATTTCATATATTAGAATCCATAACTGTCTACAAAGATGAGATGTTTTAATACAAGACATTGCATTTTCAGTGGTTAAATCTCACTGACTAATTGAGGCTACAGTGACATAATTTAGTAACAGGAAGACTTGTGATTGCAGCTATTTATTGTTTGTTGCCCCAGATAAATACTCTTTTAAAGATGTTTTATTTTTCACACCCCTTCAGAACATTTTTTCAGGACAGGATTTAAGTTATCTGGGGCACCCTGGTTGCGTGCTTTACACCCAATAACGCAAAATTTCTTTGGATTAACTGTATTTCAGAATTTCCTCTTATAATTCTTGTTTTCCAATGTATTGCACTGTTTGTGTAGTTTTTATTTTATCTTTAGACAACACTTATATGTTTACTTAAACTTAGCTCTCAATATGTATTCATTATGTTCACAGTGAATATCATTTTTCTGTGTGGGAATAGTATAAAATAGAAGTAGAACAAGTTAGCTGAAGCCTTCAAAGAGGAGCACAGGCCACTGGATGTTTCTCTTGCTTCACCAGTTGGCTCTCCGACACCCTCCTCTCCTCCCCGTTCCCTTTGAACCCAGCCCTCTAGATGGTTACTTGTAGTCAGGGTCTTCTGGAAGCAGGTTTGCAAGCATGGATTCGTCACCTACAAACCCGGTGGGAACAGTGTCTCTTTATGCATGCTTCAAAAGGCCTAGCTATTCTTTGGCACTCTGTAAGGCTGAGAGAGTTTAAATGGTGCCAGATACTGAAATGATCTATCAACACTGCTGGTATAAATAGAGATCCTTTTCGAACCTTGAAAAACTATAGCCTGGATGTGTATTCTTAGATCAATGCAGTGGATTTTCCATTTTTTGTGAGGTTACAGGGAGCTCTCAGGACATCCGCTGCTGATCTGACCACATGCTGGGAGAATTCACTGACCATTTTGGCTGTGGTTTGTGCTGTGATTTTTCCCCTTGGAGATACCTTCCTTTCTCTGGAATGCATAGAGAGTTTAGGCTTTTTAGCCTATTTGAATTGCATGTAAGGTGACTTTCAGCAGTCTGAGGTAGGAGGTGCAACTATCATCCATAGAGTTCAATATGTTGAGTTACAGTTGGAAACGCTCCCAGTATCCAGTGTAGTGTAGACCTGGCACTAGGCAGCTATTTAGAGTAGAGGGATAGGATCCCTTCCTTGAGTTCTTAACCTGCTTGTCTGACCTATTTTTGCCTTCCTTTTTGTTTTAAGTGCAGTTTTTAAACTCGGCAGACTAGATTAGGAGACTGAGGAGCCGTACTCATGGCTTGCACTGCCTACCTTACTGTTCAACTCTGTCCCATTGGTGCTGACCAAACTACCCCGTGCTGTCTGTGTGAAGTGAACCTTATCCACTACCTACATGCAGGAAAGGAATTTCTAAACACTTCTATACATGTGTTGCAAAAATGGGGAAACTGAAGAATAAACCACCAAAAAGTTAGCTTTAATTAGCTATATATAGACTGTGGTCTGTCATGGAATTACTGTGTTATTGATTTATTTAGGTCACAATGATGTTATATACTCTTTATTAAAGAAGCTTTATATTTCCCTTCTTCTTCCCTTACATTATATTTTTATTTTATTGACAAGCCCCAAGCCTTTTTATTTTTACTGTTGGAGAGATAACTCACCATATTTAATTATCAATAATTTGTTGTTATATGACTGCAAAGCAAGCCTATCCTATTCACTCCCCAGGTGGTTTAGGCACACAACAGGAACATCAGTCATTTACCTAGTTCAATTTAGGTGTCTTTATTYGTGGAGCTCCCTTTTCATTTGTTCACTGATGCCTGCGGTTCTCAGCTCTCAAATCTCACTCCATCTTTGCACAGACAAAAATCCTTTAATGTCAGTTAAGTTCTGCTGGAAGAGATATACTTTGATCATATCTTACAGTAATTTAATTCAGCAAACTATATTCACTTGCTACATGTGATTTGAAAGCTTTTTGTCTAGTTCAGATGGTCAAGGATTCTGGCTGAGGCTGTGAAGATGACAGTTTTTGTCGCCTTTACACAGAGCAGCGAAGTATTCAAGAGTTTTAGAAGTGGAACTATATGACGCAAAAATTTACGGAGAGGATCTATGGGATCCCTGTGCTATTCCTTACTGGTGGGTTGTGAACTCACTCATTAGATGATATTAAATGGCTTCACAACATAATCATCTGTTATTTTTCCTCAAAGTGAAGCAGATTCTGACTGGTTATAACTTCAGATCGCTGATGTAAATTTAGTTCTGTCTCTACATCCGTTAGAGAGGTCGTATGCGTGGTACATGTGCCCAAGTAATTAAAGATTGTCACATTTTCTCAATGGTTTCAGATAGACATTTTCATAAAATTTACACTTGGGATTGTTTTGCTAGGTTTGACTTATCAATTCCTGATGCAGACTTTTGAATAAATAAAACATAGCCTGGTATTACTTAATGTCATTTCATACAATTGGTGAAAACTAATTTGATGATCTTGTAGAGGGATTTCTTATTTCCCCAAAGAGCCAGTAGATGACATCTATCTAATTTGCAAGTTAAAATTCGTACATGCAGCTTATATGAGAAAATTGATTGGAATTCATTTGACTATTGAGTAAGATTCACATCAGTAAATATAGTGACTGCATTAGTATTAGCTAAACCTCTGAACCACAAAATACATTTTGTCTGATTTTATTTGTAAAAGAATGGCACAATTATTTTGTGAATAATTAACTTCTCAATTTAGTCACAATTACATCCTGTTATAATAATTAAAATGACACCCTTCGATTTAGATTATTTGAATGGAATAAGGACTTCTTAGTTTAAGATTTATCTGGATATATTTTTTTCTTATTTTTTTCTTCAACCTTCAGGAAACAATATTATTTTAAAATCATCTGTGGGTTGTGGTCTGCTGTTCAGTCTTCATCTGATTTGGCCCAACGTCCCAAAATATGGGTACTTGAATACCAGTGTTTGGAATTCAAGAAGAATTGCATTGTTTGGCTTGTTCGTGGTGGAGGAGACCTTTCGATCAGGCTATTCATAGGAACACAAGAATTTCCATCAGGCTTAGGCAGATGTTTCATTCAGTTCAGCATCTTGTGCTTGCTGGTGGCTGGCGGATAAGACAAAATGCTATACAGTAGGCAGTTATTGTATACAGTGCATCAAGGAAAGCTTCTTAAGTAAATGTGGAGGATTTCTATCCGTTCCCTAATCCTTATCTACATACACTATTTATAAGTCTTAAGTCTAAAGACTTAAATGTGTTGTTTGCTTACAGTTCTTAAGTGCACTTATGATCAACTTATGAATTTATATGCTAAATTGCTGTGTTGGTCCTATGTGCTACATTTGGGTATCAAATGAGGTTTGTGGAATCCTTGCCTAGCTGCAGACTTCAAGAAAGATCCCTTCCCATCTCCTGAAGGAGGAAGGTATTCTAGGCCTGATCCTTGTTGCTGTGCAGCACCAAAACAGGGCAAAATAAACTTAAAAAGTTTAAACTTCAAGTTTAAACTTAAAGCTCACCTAGAAGGTCAGCACCAGAACAAGTCATCTGAACAGTCCCCTCTTCTGTGCTTTGGACACAGGTCTGGCCACAACACAAAACCCCAAATGGGATTAACCCTTCACTGTTCGTAAAAGAGCTGTGCAGACACTTTGTATAAGAACAAAATATCATCATAGAGGGGATGAAGACCTATTATTTGGCCAGAGGTATATATTAAGCCACTAAGAAACTGAAATATCTTGAGAAAATGCTCTTTCCACATCAGTAATCTCAGTGCCTCCCTAGGCACTGTCTGTAGCTTAGTAATCAGAAAGCTGCAGTGTACATTAGTATTCTATGAGGCCTTAGAGCTTATTTTTCCATGCATATATGTTATATTTTCAATTTATATGTTTGCACAATTAAATAATTTATAAAAACACATTAAAGAGGAAAGAAAATTAAATGTGTTGTTATCATTAGCTTCGCTGTATGAAACAGCATTAAAAAACATAATAGCTAAGGCATTAAACAGTCTTATGAGGTTTTGTACACCTGGTCATCCATTTTATGTAAGATTTGAAACCTAGATTGTAAAGTTTCTGAACATCTGTGGTACATTAACAGCAGCACCCAGCAGTACTGCATAATCAATTAGTACTTCATAAAAATGTTTATTGTCTAGTAATTTGTATTTGAAGCATAGTCCTGTGGTTCAAACAGTACTATAGTTATAATTTTTGACTCTAATGCAGGTTATAAGTATTATCATAAGCAAGTCACGTATGCTCTTCTTTCTGTATCTCAATTCCATCTGTAAAATGGAAATAATAAAGTTTGCCTATCTCAAAAAGGGGGTTTACAATGAGCCCATAGAATACAGACACTACATGGACATGGTATAAACACGTTCTCTAAATTCACCTATATCATTACAATATTTAACTGTTGCAGTAGCCTGCAATCAGTTTCCAAGCCATTTCCAAAACTTTCTAGCTTTTAGAGAAGTTCAGAGCCTCAAGAATCTGGTTTATTAGCAGAATCACCACATTATTCTATGGAACTCCAGCAAAACAAATAGACTTAGTCCGGGTTTATCCAGATTCTGACTTAGCTCAGTAGTATTTTTATATGATCCTGGCTGGTCCAAGGAAATGAAAATTATATAGGGTCTTACTGCACATGTTTTAGTGTTGCTTTAAGCAATGCCACAAATTCTATGTTTAATTTCCTTTCAAGACCAGCCAAGTCCAAGGACTTTCCTTGTAGGACTGCTTTTATTTTCCATCCTGAGGTACTCTTTTTATGGCTTGTATATAGAAAAAGGAAACATGCACTGAGGGAGACGCCATGAGGATGATAGGAAAGGAAGGAGTGGAGTGGCCTCGGTGGCATGGCATAAATAGCCAATTAACATAGGAGACAGAAAATCCAGTCAAAACTCTAGGTAGAATACAATAAAAGAATATAACAGTTGCCTGCTTTTGTGCTCATCTTCCTACCAGGTGCAAGCTTTATTATTCCTCTTCTTCATGTTTTTGTTCCACTGTTACGGTGCCAGAGGAAAAGATGTTATAGAAGCTTCACTGGCAATAATGCACGTGTTCCACACAGTTTGGGGTACAAGAACCTGGAAGCAGCTTTTTGCTGTACGCTTCTCTCCTCCCACTGCAATAGTATCTATTTTACTTGGTCCTGCTTCTCAGAATCTCACCAGCATTTGTCTGCTAGCATTATTACTCAAAACTGAGAGCTCGTCATCAGCATTCTGAGAAAGTATTGGGGATCTCATCAGCTTTGAATGTTGTTTCTGCTTCAGTTGCTAAATGCTAGCAGGTTGTTTGCACAGTCATTGCCTGCTTGACCTGGCTGTAAGCTTTGCGCGAAGAGAAGTATTAAATAGGTAGAAATGCTCTTCATATCCCAGTGCAGCTGGGGATTCGGGAAGAGTAACATTGAAGGAAGAGTTACAGCAGGGACAGTGGAGACCTTTTTTTTGAAGTAATAGGATAGTTTCCCTTTATATGACTACATCCTGAGCAGAAGATGGAGGAAGAGAGAGTAGAAGTATCCCTGCCTGGGACAGAAAATTTCCACAATGGAAAGTCTCTTGGTCTGGTGCTGACCCATCATGTGGGAAATGGTGGTGGTTTCTTCAGCTTGTTCAGAAGAAATCTAGAAACTCACTTGTAAAGTTGGTAAATGGGAGAGAACATGTGGTGAGAATTAAGAGTTCCCACCATGGAATGTGGGCCTGCTGGAAGATGACGTGGTGGCCAGTCTCTTCACCAAAGGGAGATGCTGAATAGAAACCAGAAAGCTACTGGAAAGCCTCAAAAGAAAAATAGTAACTTAAACGGGGGGGGGGGGAGGGGGGCAACTTATGTTTGCTATAACTGTATTTTCAATCTGGCACCAGCACACCTATGAAAGAATCACAGGAGTGTGCCTGCTGGAAGACAGGCTCCCAAGGACATGATTATTTGGATATTGTTGTTGATAAAAATGATAAAATTGGAAGTTTGTGATAGCTAAAATTTCTTGCTGTTTTTGCGGGTTTGTATAATGATTGGACTCAATGGGGCTAATTTGGTGAAGTAGTTTGCTGCCTGCCAAATGGCTGGAGCACTTTGCCTAGCTTTGAAGAAGTCAGCAGAGCACTGGAGCTCTAATTTATTCAGGGGGCTGCTGGCTTTGTAACTCTGAGCCTAGACTGGAAACCTGGCTTTTCCTTTTTAAAGCTTTTGTATGTCTTTGGCCTTTTTCTCTTTTGCAGCAGCTGAGCCTGTGATCCCCAGTTCAACTGTGATAGATTGCTGGGACAGGTTGACATGCTGGTGCTGGTATGGTTTGGAAGAGCTGTTTCTTCACCCGGGGTCTACACATCTGGGGAAAAAAAGGCAGAGAATATCTGTTTTACTATAGAATGTACGATTCTAGCACTGGGCACACGTATTGCTGTTGAGCAATAAGTGTGCTTTAATACACAAGCAGAGACTGAGCTGGATAGTTATTGGCCTACTCGTGTAGGACTTGAAAATGTTTCTTGATTCTCCCTGTTGTAAGACTGTGTTTTCAGCTGTTAATAGCTCTGCCAGATTTAGCCTTTTTTGAGCTGAAGTTTTCCATTCTTGATGACTACCTTATGCTGAATTTTTGGAGGGAGGAGTTTAGGGAAGGAAGGATGCTCTCAGAAGGCTCAGCCTTTTTTTCCTTGCCGCAAATACAAGATGTAGACGTGCTAATTTAGAGCTGGAAGAAAACTATCCTATAAAAAAACTTAAGAGGATTACATCCTAAAGCGTAAGGTCAGAAGATTAGGATGAGTATCTTGGCACCTGGAGAGCTGGCACATAAAATAAGGAGTCGGGGACTGAAAATTAGGATTGGGGATTGCCTAGCTGGACCAAGAACTGAAGAACTGATATCAGCTGAGGAGCTAGAAAGGGGCCCTTGAAAGCAGGAGCTAGCTAGAGAAAGGGAAGATAATCAGTCAACGAAGATGAAACTGAGAATGAAAATGGGGAAAGCAGGAGTGGATGATCTCATCACATAGTAGGACTTCAAGAAACATGATGGGTAAATACTAAGATTCAAGAAAGGGGAGATCATAAAAGAAGAACTAAAGTCTGAGAACAGAAGGATCTTAATCCAGGGGTGTAGGGCATCTTGGGTTTCATATCAAGCTTCATATGGGAAAAGAATTCTGTTTTCAGCAAATATTTGAGAAATGCACTGTTTCCCTTCTGATCTTCTCTTGATTCATATAAAGGATGATTACCCACTAGGGCTATCAGTAACTTTGTTAGCTTAGCTAGCAGAGAACAGTATAATGGAAATGATTTTCCAATCTCACTAATAAACTATACGTGGATGTCAGTATAATTTCTTATACTGGAATTGGATGCATTTTTGTTTCTTGTTGACTGTTCTGAAAACACTAGAAACCTGCAAACTAAATATTATTTTAAAATAGCTATCTTGTGTCTAAATTCAAGCACTAAAAGTCAGAACCTTCCAGCACAGAGGTTGCCTATGCAACCTTAAATTAGTTTCTGGGCATTAATGTACTGCAACTATAATATGTAAATATATGGGTGCCACTTCTGTTCTGTTCTGCCTGGGACCATTATCTCATTCATTGCATGGAAAAGACTTACCTGTGAGATGTAGAGTTAACCAAAAGCTGTCACTGGATGGATTTATTAAATAAAACATGGGACTGTCTATATGGTTTTGTGTTTTAAAAGGTTAGGAACTCCTCGGAGAGTGGAGTCTACCCAAGACACTCTTAAGAACTTCTCACGTAGTACTAGTAAAATTTATTAGCTGCCACCTCTCTGAGTGCTAGTTCAGTTGTGAGATCCTCAGTTCGTTGGTACGCAAAGAAAAGTTCTGTATCTTATCTGCAGAAATACTAAGCTAAAGATGGTGAGGGCTGTTCTTTGAAGATGCAAGCACAAATATGCCTAAAAAATTATACCAAGGTGTATTAAAAAGGAGAGCCAAACGTAGTGGTCTTAATCTGTCTCTGTCTCTGTTTTCTTTTAGTAAAATAAGAAAAATAGTACTTTTCATTCCACAGAAATGTTTTGAAAATTAATTAATGTTTCTGGAACATTTGGTTACTATAGTAATGAGCATCATAGAAAAACCCAGGAGGAAATTAAGCACTATCCATTCTGTGCAGCAGCAACAAAAACAAATTAGCATGAACTCATATAATTAAAAAGTATATTGTAATGCACACTGGAGTACATTGGCTGATTTTTGTGTTTTGGATTCTGTAACCTTAGTAAACCTTCAGTGCGATTTCTGTGTTTGTGTAATAAATGTGTTCATGGCCAAGCCTTTTAGCCCTGGCTGTAAAATAGTTTTATTATGTTGGTGCTTAAGTCACCTTATATTAAGGCTTTGTAAGAATTCTTGGAGTGCCTATGCATAAATAGCAGACAATGATATACTGTTTTCCCAGATATCTTATTTGTTATGTGAGTAGCATAAGTATTGGTCAAGTAACTCAAAAAGCACTGAGCACATTAGCTGTTATATTAAGAATATGAATCTAGTAACCATTCATGCCATATTATGCAAGGTTTCTGCCACTTGACTCATTCCCTTTCTCTTTTGTATGTGTGGTATATTTCTGTGATGGAGGAAGAACTTTGTCCTGAGGATGTGTCAGGAAAGTGTTTAATTAGGATGAAAACACCCCACTTCTCTTTAGTTTTTGTAGCCTCTGTTCAGTCAGTGCAAAAAAATAAATCTTTCTCTGCTATTTTAGCAGTGTTGTGTGAATGAATATAAGGAAACTAATAACACTTCCCAATCCCCCTTTATGCTAAAATGAGGAATATAAAACTCGCATTTCTAGCACCTTCTGCTTTCAGACATTGTTCTTGCTGTTTCTAGCCACATATTCTTCTGGATTTCCCAATCCAGATTTTTACATCCCCAACCTCCACTTCATCCTTTTAGAAAAAAACAATCTGATTTCTGTTTCCTGACCCTGAACCAAATCCTTACTCAGCTATAACACTTCCCTGACTCCAAGAGAGCGTTTTGTCCGTTTAGTCTGGCATTGGACTCATATTGGGTTTAATAGGTTGCACTGGTAGACTTGCCTTAACATTCTGAAAGTGCAATGAGAATGTTAAACCAAGGAGGACCATATCCATCTCCCTTTTTGACAAGCTGATTCCACTTCTCCGCATTTGCAGTAGTCTTTGCTGGAATATCTCAATGGATCAGGAAGGAGGGACAGAAGAAAAGAAAGAACCATTAAAAAAGTGAGTGTTTATTGTAGCTCATGGGGAACTGAATGGCAAAGGGGGCAGTTGTTGGCATACGCAGAATGACACTTTATTATGTAGGTGGCACACTTATTCCCCGTATGGGGGTTTTAAATTTTTTATAGAATAAGAGTATCACCAGATTTTACTTGATGTTACAGTCTCTAACATTACATCAGGACAAGGAATATGAACGTATTAACAGGATGATACTTTTTCTTTCCTTTTAAATAAGAGGGTATTGGGCAGTGCAGGTGGATGGGCACTTAATGGGAATTCCAAACGAAGCAGAAAATTGAGGGGGTCTAGGTTAATTTACAATGTTTTCTGGGCACCGAGGCAATCAAAATAGGAGTTGCAGAATCTCAAGGTCACATTCTCCTCATGCAGCTCTACACTCTTTAAGGACCAGAATAATAAATCTCTCTGATACTCTGAAAACTCTTTCTTTGGCTTCCACTCAGCAGCCATCCATCTAGAAGACTTACAGCTCACATCACCACAATATCTGAATGCCTCGCATCTTTAATGTATTGATCCACCCAGAACTCCTGAGAGGCAGAAAAATGCTATTATCCCTATTTTAGGCGTAGGGAACTGAGGTGCAAGGAGCGATAAGGACTTAATCAAAGTCATAGGGTAAGTCTGTGGAGGAGCAGAGAACATAACCTGTCTCAAAGGCTGCGATGCAATGTCCCAACCATCCTTCACCTGTCCTAAAGAAACTTATAACCTAGCACAGTAAAGGCTCAGTTGCACTTTTTAACATTACCTGTTGTTTGTGAAGGCTTTAGATTCAGAAAAAATGTGCGAGTTTAACTTCTAAATCTTTACGCCTTTTTCTAGTAACARGAAAAGTTTTCCCTGTTGCAAGAAGAGTCCTGAAAAATCTTGTATCTTCCTTTACAATCTTTTGWTTTTGTGTGTGTGTTTGTATTTTTTCAGAGCTGCTTCAAAAATTAACTTCCACTGATATGGTTCAACGGTCACTATTTTCGAGGCAGATGAAGTCTCGATAACAGTCCCCAAACAAAACTTTTTACTGTTAATTTGGTAATCTGTGCCGAGACTGTATTCGTGCTAAACAGTAGGCAACAGTGTTACATCATTCTAATCTCTGCTCGATTATTTCCCATTATTTGGACACCTCTGTAAATCACTGTCAATTTATTATTGTCTTAACACTTACAGAGTTTAGGCAGTCAGTCACCTGCGTTTGCCTGAGAAGGCTTAAAATGCAGTTCTGCATGTGACTTGAACATTGCATGGATTTACTGTGAGTCTTGTTTTGTAAGACAGGCCAGCCACGCTGGAAGCGAGCTCCTGTCTTAGGGGGGTTCTAGTTTGTCAGTTAATTGGGGGATAAAGTTAGAGGAATTTTTAAAGAAAGCATCAGTCAAGAATAATTGATGAAAACTGTGACGTTCTTCAGCTTCTAATATCTGCTCTGCATTACTCAATTAGTTGTTCCGGTGAATCGGTTGAGGTATTCTGGATTTGAACTAGCGTAAATGAGAGCTGGATTTAATCAGTTGAGGTGAAAGCAGAACGTGCTTTCCAGACTGTGTGTCCCAGTCATACTCTTAATGCATAATAGTTTCCTACAGCAGCACTGTTTTTACCCAGGGTTTCAAAAATGATCCAAACTGGCTTTCCACCATTCTGTTTGTGCTATTTACTTCACTGCCTTTWATGCATTATGCATATTTTCTTGATGATCAGCTCTGTTCTCAGATGTTCAGTGGTGGCATATTTTCATTTTGGATTACAATGAATCCAAGTGGGCTTGGAGGAAAGAAAACTTCAAATACCAGGTTCAACGCTAGCTGTGATTACTTTGAATAAACGTTACTGATGTGAAAACAGAACTTTAGCTTTATCAGCATTTCATGGTAATCCATTTCTTATCTAGCCAATCTATGTTTACACAACACTTTTAACTTTGAGTGATCTATTTTGTTCTAAAAGGATGTAACAAAAGAGGTTTGGGATCATAATTTTCCTTTTATTATCAGTGTTCCTCTCCTCCTGTGGACATTTCCACGATGCATAGCAGAACTCTTCAGAGAATCCTGCAGCAAAACAGTGGGACCAGGAGAACTGTGTCTTTTGGGCCCTCATAGCTCTGTTGTAAGACCCAGGGGCTTTCAAGACCTGGGCTGTCACCTCTGAGTGATATAGCACTGTTTGGCTACAGTAGCAGGATCAGGTTGTTTTTTGCACCAGCCCCAGTATTAAGATGTCCCTTGCCTACTCAATACCTCTGAAAATCCCTCTATTTCCTTCCCTCCAGTTGATCCTGCCAACCATGAGATGCTTTGTGCCGCTGATTCCCACTGAGCTAATATGACTAGTCCACAGAGAATTTAAACTTATACTCTAGCTTCTCCTAGAAAACTTTGGCTATTCAGCTGCTGAAATTCATGTTTTCATCCAAGGAGATGTACAGAACAAGTGTCAAGAAGATGATGATCGTATTTCATATTTTGCTGCTTTCATGAGCTCCATAATATGTCATGACGGTCTGAACTACTTATGGGCTGGATGCAGTTCTGCTTCCATTGATGGACATACACAGGAGTTTAGGGTTTGGGGCTTTTTTTCATTTTTTTATTTGAATTCTCGCTCTCAAAAACTTTGCAGAGAGACTACCAATCACATAGCCAAATCCAGGAGATGTAAGACATGTAGCAATATATATTACAAGTCTAAACTTTAAAATTTTGGTCAAATGCTAATCTTGCAAAACCCCAGCTTTTCTGGTGTTAGTGATTTCTGGTACATTTTGTGATGAACAAACAGAAAGGAACACAGAGGCGCAATGGCAGGCTGGGGTTATTGGGTAATAACCCAGTCTGAGAGATGCTCACCCTGTCTGGGTCCTCCCAGGACCGTCCTGGGAAAGCCATCAGCCCCATGGGCCGGAGGTGACACTCATCATGGCAAGCCAGCAGGAGAGGCTCTCCAGAGCACCCTACGGACTCGGGGGGTTACTGCCCTGGGTATGGGACACATTTTGGGATGCAAGGGAAAAGCATTTCAGGATTGCACAAGACTTATTGTGGGATGTTTAGGGGAGGAACCAAAGGTGGGGAAAGGGAGGGGTCAAGGTGATTTGGGGAGGAACAAGTATGGGAAAACAGAGAGAGAAAAGGATTAGGGGACAGTTGCATGAAAACAGGTTGCTGGTCAGTGCACTTGTCCAGCCGTGGCCTGCACTGATCAGCACAGTCTGTCCTGCCTTCTTATTAAACTCCATTTTTAACTATTTTCTTGGRTGGAGGGCTCTCTATTCTGTGTGCATGTGTGCGTAAGGAGGTCTAAGTGGCAGCAGCTGGAGTCAGACCCATGTGCGCCAGCAACTGGAGGGACCAGCATGCGTGCATGCTGTGAGGGTACACAAGTCAGCGTGTAAGAGCTAGTGAATTAGCCAGTTTGCATCTGTGTGTGAGGCAAGGGGACACCAAGGATCCAGGGCCAGTTACTGGACAGACTGTCTAAGCCCAGCTACTGGAGGGATCCACATACATGAGTATCTCCCGCTAACAGGACTTCATTCTGACCTGCCAGAGAGGTGGACAGGATCAGGCTGTTTGTGCTGTCTGTGTCTGCATGAGAGTTTCTGTGTTAATTTGTGTGTATAGTGTGTGCACGTGTGCATTCACTCCTGGAGGGACCAGGGGCATGGAGCTGCAGCAGCCTTGCCCATATGAGGCTACCCTATTCAAACAGCTTTTTATTATTTGTTTTGCTCTAGAGTCGAGGAACCTCCTTCATGGCCCAGTATCTTCTGTTAGCAGTCAGTGTGTGACCTAAAGTCTGGGTTCAATTTGTTTAATTATAAATTTTTAACTGATCTTCCTAAGTTAGGAGTCTACTTTCTCAATTTTCCCTCTTTGACACAGGCTGGAGATGTGGCCATTTTTCATAAAGGGCCTTCATTCCTAGGATAGATCTCTAGAATAGGCACATCAATAAGGTTATTCATGTCAACTCTATCTCTTTCCCTCCCTCTCTCTCTCTCTCTGGGTATAAGGGGAGCTGAAGTCCCTAAATTATAAACTTATAGTTCTGTATGAGGTAGTTCTGTATTGGGTTAGCTGGGAAATATTCAGGCCAAATATCCTTATATTCTGATCTTTATTCAAAAAAGCATTCCTATTCTGGGATATATTCAAGGCTGGCTAACTTCAGTGGGACTAGCACCAGATGAAATGTAAACAAATGATGTGTTATTGGGTTAGGACCAGCATCTGATTTTACACTAATGTAATTCCACCGAGCTAAACTGATTTCTAACAGTTGAAGAGAGAGGAGAATCAGTGTCAGGGCTCCACGTTGTTATCCACAGCTGGTAATTCATGGGGGAGTGTGAGCACTGACATGAAATCTCCTGATACACTTAAGTTCTTTTGAGATTATGGACTAAAAGTGAAATGGGACTTCCCAGGAGCGGCTAATATGTGTGGCTTATGGAATTAAACCTGATGAGCGCGATCAAGTTTGTCCATGAGCAGAAGCTTGCATTGCTTTGGGCTAACTTCTCATCCACCGTAGACTGTCCTGGGCAAGATTCAGTCAGGCTGGATGATTTGCTGATTGTGTTTTCAAGATGACTTATGAAAAAGACCTGAGTGATTGAGCAGATGTTTCAAAAACAGAGAAAATACATTATTCTGGTTTGTGGGGAAGGGGCTAAACTTGTGAGTTCTTTCTAGCCTGCATCTGTGGGGAAAAGGCTACAAGAGGAGTTTAGGAAGACAAAAAAGTCACCATGAAGCAGGCAAATTGGAACAGTCACGGAGAATTTCTGAAGTAAAATTACACTGATAGAAGGGAAAAAATTGAAAAGTAATGAGCTTTTGAGGAAAGTTAGATTACAAGAACCAACACAGGCAGGTAGCCTGAAGATAAGAAGACAGTGCCATAAGAGAAACTCAATAGTGACAATTTACTCCCCTGAATATAAAAGAACATTGATGTAACTGATTCCGCTGAAAAAAAATCTGTTACTAGAAACAGGAATGGCTAGAGCTCAACATTTTTGTCCTGGATCTTTGGTATCATTAGTTATCCCAATAGACTGGAGACCTTCAAGTGGTTCTTTTCTCTTCCTCCTACTTAATCAGGTTAAGAAGAGTAAACTTCATGCAACTGGACAGAGTCCATCCTCGTTTTGTTGCAAAGGTCAGCTAAATCTGGTTGAGATTAAAGCAAAGTGTGCAATATGAGGAATAAAATAGAATTCTTCATGTTGCATCAATTCAATGATGGCACTATCTGGACATTGGTCCTGAACATAAATTAGTTGGAAAGGACTTTGCCAAATGTCCTCTTCAGCTGTGATACATGTTAAAGGAAAAAAAAAAAAAAGAACAAATTTGAAGTTTTAGCACTTAAGCATTTTTCCAATGTTATAAAAGTCTTTTGCATTTTCCTGCCCTGATGGGTGTTTTCAGCCCTTCTAAATTTGATAGCACTTAGCAGTGTTAACAAGCTGTTTTTGTCTTTTTTTAATTCCTTTTTTTTTCCTTTGAGATTATGTATTGTAGATATTTAATAGAGCTGACCAAGGAAAACAGGGGGAAAATCTCACCTATTTTAAAAATGCTTGTCTACCCCCTTCTTTCTGAAATTTGAAAGCCTTTAGACAGGTCTGAAGGTAGCTGAAAAATAGGCAATAAGAAAATTTAAAAAATATCATCAAGCTCTTTCCTGCCTAAGCAAAAGAGTGATTTTTCAGCACTGAAATTTCATTAGCTCTTGAAAATTTTTAGTAGCTCTAAAATTCAGGCTAATCCAGGTTCTTAGAGAATCCTGTTAAAGGCTTTACTCCTAGTGATGCATTCTTATTTAATATAATCCTTTTATTTTTCTTCTTCTCTCAGTTTACATGGCACAGATATATATGCTAGTATGTAGCTGGTAAATAAAATTAAACTGACTTTATGGGGTATTACATCAAACAAAAAAAACCCTCTTTCTTTTGGTAAATTGCTGACAGGAATGGAGATACAAAAAAAATGAATCTGTCTCTATCTGTTGATTAGTGGAATGCAATTTATCTTTCATTCCTTTTTTATGGGTTCACAATAAAGTTTCTCTAATGATAATTTAGTAAAATATAAATAAATTAGTCCTAGAGAAGAGAGACTGTAATCATCATCTGTGGCACAGAGGGAGATCAGTTCCAGACTTTACTGTGCTAGGTCCTGTGCAAACCCAAAGCAAAAAGGTGTTCCCTTCCCTGAACTGCTACCGCTTGATAAGGATAAGACTATATAAAATAAAACCTGTGTAACCAAATGTTCAAATCTCACTAATTTTAATGGAGAGTTGGAGGCCAGCAGTCACGGGGTAGTTTTGGACAATCTTAGCCTAGAAGGTTCCACTTTTTGTTTTTGTTTGGTTTGCATCCTTCTTCTAATAAACCACAAGAAACATTTTCTGTGAATTTGTTCTCTGGAGCCTGGCCATTTGTACTGTGTTCATTACAGTGGCTACAGGGTGTCACATTGAAGGTAGGTATTGATGGGAATATAATAAGTTTTTTAAAAGAACTGTCATAGACGTTAGAGAGGGAGAGGCGCAAGACAGATGAGATAAGGACTAAAAGTCACTACAGAAACTTCATAGAAAAGGAAAAAGAATCCTAAAGTGTTATGGATAGATTTGCCTTGCTCTACAAATGAAGAGAAGCGGGTTAAGGATGCCTGGGGAGAGGTGACTTTTTGGGGACACAGACATAAGCAAATCAGACTCCAGCTATTAGGAGGAGATGGGGAGGGAAGTTACCTGTTACACAGGAAACTAGGAGGATGCTTTTCTACTACAGCTGTAGCTTCGCCCTTGGTGAAATGGATATTGCCATCCCCAACTAAGAACTGAATCCAGGYTGGGAAATGGTTAATTAGGACAGCAAGATCATTGCCATCAGCAAATGCTCATTTTGTGCCTCTGACTTCAGCAAAGTTGCTGTCTTCCCAGTAGCTAGTACTCAAGGAATTTCTGACTCACTGCTCCAGGGAACCTGACATCCTTAGGTGCCTGCATTTTTGTTGTCTCTTCTATAAACCTGCGACCCTATGGAAAAGAGCCAGGAGTGACTCCACAAACTTGCTGAAAGGATGGAAAGTTGGCGCAGTTGTTACAACAGGTGTGATATATTGCTCATAACTGCATTATGTAACAGGCACTTTGTAGCCAGGAGAAAATAGCTCCTTGAGCAATCGGCGTGTGCATGGCTGTAAATAGCCACAGCCTGTTCTGTCCCCTAGCAAAAGGCAGGGGGAAAAGAAGGCATGTCAGTGGGTGTTAGGATGAGAAGGAAGATCTCTGCAAGGGAGGACAGAAGAGAGGTAGGTAGCTGTAGGTATTGCTATTCAGCTGTTAGGTCAAAGATATAGGAGATGAAGCTTTAAGAGTTTGTTGCTCGTCGAGCTGCTTGTTGAAACGATATTCCATGGTTATAGTTAAATTGTAAAATTCATTCTTACAACCAAGATCTGTGGATGAAAGACTGGATCTCTTAATTTTGCAAAGCTTTCTTTATAGCTTGTCATCTTGGCAATAAAATCCTATGCCGTGAGGGAAAGAACTAGTTGCAGAGAGGTTTGAGTTCTCCTTTCCCTTAAGTGTTCTTGCCTATGTTCAAGTTATTCCTGCTGGCTCACTGGTTGTATGTGTTCCCCCGTGGTTGGTTCTCTTTATGGGTGAGTCTGTATGCGGAGAGTGTGTCTGTGATATTCTGACTATTGTGAAATGCCAACCTGGAAAGCTGTGTGTGACCCTACTACAAGCTGAAATGGGGGATATCGCTTTTGAAGTGATAGTTATCAGAGAGTTTTTAATTCTCCTCTTGGTCTGGTTACCTACAGCGTTGCTGCCATGAGCCCTTTACTCCTCTGTAATTAGTGTCCAAGGGGTGGCCTTTGAAGAACATGTGAGGGACTGTGCTGCTTGTGCTCCCACAGTGTTTATTGCCCCCAAAAGTACCGGGGGGAAATGTGTGGTTTGGTTGTCTTCTGTTAAGGCAGCCGCTCACAGAATCCGGAAAGTGTTGTTCCCACCAAGACGCCCTTTATACCATCTGTTTTCAATGTAGCATTGGCTCAAAATTCAGCGAGGACAAACAGTAAAATGTCCTAATTTGAGCCTTTGGTGGCAAACTGGTATGAAAGTAAAGGCAGAAGGGACAACCTGGTGATGAGAAACTACTTTAGAAAAGTGAAGACTCTGAATTTTTATCAAGAGTCGTGTCAGATCTGGAGAGGGGAGCTGGTGGGGTGGACGAGGAAGATGCAGCATCAATATATCACTGCACTGCTTGTGACATAGCCCCATTTCAAAGGCAGTAAGGAAGGCAATATATCATGAGCTGACTCTTGAATTTTCTGTCCCTTGTGTTATATTGCCTGACCCCCAAAGCTGCTGACGAATGCTCTCCTGAGCCGCTGTTTTCCTCCCCAGTCGACCTGCTACCCGCTGGCAGCTTAAAAGTTGGGGAGTAGCTCAGATTTAATCAGAGCTCCAAATGCAAGCAGGGAGAGATTTGGAAGCCTGAATTAACTGTACTGCAGTCTAGTCCCACTAAGCTTTTGTCTGAAGGTTGTTGGGGTAACGGTATAATTGACAAAGCAGACTGCCATATGAAGCTAAATCAGAGATTTACACTTCGGTTTTGATACCGGTATGACAGGTATTACTATTTATGTAGTAATCTACAATGAAATACAGTACGAAATACTGATATCTCTGATCGTAGGAAAAATCTGAAAACGTGTGTTTCTAGGGGCTGTTTAAATGAAGAGAAAGTAATCATTATAACTATATCAAAAGAGAAGGACGTATTAGGTACAGCAGAAAGATAATACCGAAATTACTGGAGTGGAGGGGGAAATACTTTACAGGAGTCTGCTGCGACAAGCAGACTTAAGAAACCACAAATATCAGCACTGTAAAATCAGCCAAGAAGGCAGGGTGGTGTTCTCTTAAATCTTTCACCTGCACTTGTCATTGGTGGTAGGACTTAAAATGTTAATGAACATACCCTCACGTTGGAGCCCTGGGAATAGCTGCCATTACCAAACTGAAGGTGCAGAGAATGAGACAGATGGAGATACAGGTCCTGCAACTTTATGCATCTAGTCTCACCTTGTCATCCAGCTTCCATCTCTAGTCGCTGGAGCGACAGCAGTGCTGGCAGAGGGCAATTCAATTTCTTTCTGTTGACTTCC
This sequence comes from Apteryx rowi, assembly GCF_003343035.1. Classification (NCBI taxonomy): domain Eukaryota; kingdom Metazoa; phylum Chordata; class Aves; order Apterygiformes; family Apterygidae; genus Apteryx; species Apteryx rowi. The sequence goes on from NW_020449974.1 coordinate 3,354,852, forward strand.
TAAAGCCACTGAAAAGCTAGACTATAAGTTAAGTTTAGATGAATCTTACTTTAAATGACGTGCTCAAGGGCACGTAAACCTTTTATGGCTATTTTGGGAATCGAATGCAAATTTTTTCTTATGCAACTCCAGAAAGCATGTCATTTTTGATAATAGTGCCATAGATATCACAAAATACTAGCACCTACTTCTGAAAGCTACTGAGAGTTTGATGGAAATGAGGTGGAGAGAAGCAAAGCTTGTAAGTGCCTGTACAGTTTGCATATGCTCTTAAGTGCCTATAATTCGGGATGGGGACTGACACTATGCCCACAGGGTGAATGAATTTGACAAAATGTTGACAAGGGTATAAATAACCTTTTTTGGGAGAGTTGGAAGGAGCCCGACCCTGGAGCCTTTTAATTTTGGTATTTCTAAAGTTAATTGCTTCACTTTTATGTTTGGAAGAAAACTTCTCACTAAAAAGACAACAAAACTTTTTTAAATGTCGTGATCTTTCTAAATATTAAGAGAAAAAAAAAAAAGAGGAAAGCAACTGGGAGATGGTCTGATTGCCCTTCTTGTCTATCCTCCAGCAGAAAAAAACAAACCTTTCAACTCAGGTTGGGAAAAAAAAAAGGAGTAAGTTTTATTAATTTAAATCTCATTGGGGGAGAGAAAATTCTGTCTCCACTCCAAATATACTTATCTATCTGACTTATTTTCATTCCAGCCACAGGATCGAAGATCTATTATTTGACTCCCCCCCCCCTTTTTTTTTTCTCTTAAGGGATGGAATTGAACTAAAGGGAAAAGACAAATCTCCTGCGATCATAGACCAGTTTGGCCAGTATAAATATTCTTGACATCTATAGCACTAATAATGACAATCTTGGCTCTGGTTTATTGTGGGACTTAAAATGCTGCAAGCACTAACCCCAACTGGTCAGGATCAGTAGCTGTTATCTCACTCAGTCCTCCCTCTGCTTGAAGCTTTTGCTCTGCATGGTAATTAAGCAAAGCTTTCAAAAGTCAATGTAAGTAAGAGCAAGACATTTTTACTGGAGGAATTGTGCACTATCTGCATTGCATCTAAATAAGGCAACCATTTATTCTAATCATTTTCTTGATACACAAGAAAAAGCATCCAGTCCTGCTCCTCTCCTTCTTGTCTCTTAAAATTTGTGTGTGTGTGTGTGTGCTTCCACTAGACGTTTCTCTCTCGGCATTAAACCCAGCAAACAATGAAATACCGAAGTGCTGAATCCCTAGGGGAAAAACGACGTTGCTGGCAAGATGAAACCTGAAAACTAASCACCTCGCCACTTGTGATTGCAGGGGACAAAACCTGCTCTTTGCGAACCTCTCAGGACAAGAAGTAATTCAGCGGGAAAGGTTTCAGCAGACTGCAGCGTGTCTTAAGACGTGCAGCAGATCATTGTTTTGATCGCTTGTTTTTCTACTGCGATAATGCATTCAGCTCAGCAGTCAGTCTTATATTAATAAACTTGCACTTAGGAAAGGCAAGTGAAGCTTCCTCTTGAAGCGCTCTTAAAAAGTGAGCTGACGGGTGAATTCTGCACRCGGATCCGCAACGCGTTCCTGACGTAGCTTTCTCGAGTTGAAAACATATCGACTGTTAACCGCTTGATAGAACTCTATTTCAGGATTTGCGGACTGAAGTGAGGAAAAACGAGGTATGAAAGAGAAATCTAATTGGGTGAAAGCTAGTAATTAAACTTGATGGAATTTGGCAGGAAACGCAGGTTAACATGCACGCTTCAGGATGCTTCAGTCGAAGGTCTCTGGGTCTTCACTTATGTTTTGGTTAAACTTGTCCAACGTTTCCCAGAGGCTTTAAGTGATCAACCGCATCTTTAGTCACTATTACCTTCTATAAATATCCGGTCCCATCAGGTGTGCTCTACCAGAGCACAGCATCTAACATGTGGCAATATGTTCTGAGCCTAAAGGCATGAGCCTTGGCCAACCTTGTTAATCACAGGTAGGATACACCATATTTGGGGGTTCCCCTAGCCCATATGGTGAATAGGTGAGCTCTCAGTGACTTGCCAGAGGATGCTGTTGGATTTACATCACTGTTTTCAGCGTGGGATGAATCCAATCAGGAGTCATTCAGGGGCACTTGATTCAGCCCAGAAAAATGATGGTGGAATGGATGATATTTTGTGCACTTCTGCAGCCCCATCATTTATGGTGTGCGTTTAGAGATGAGCTCTTGCAGCAAAGTTGAGCAAAACAGATAATTCCAAACTATTCTGGAGCTCAAATGGATTTGGATTTAGTTTAAATCAGATCTGTATCTCTTCTGTACTGGAGGTAATGCAATAATCTTCCCATAGGACTCTCATGAACCGTGTGGTTATTTTATTTTATTTTTTCCTGCTTTACTCCTGCAGAAGATTTTCATCCTTTCAACTTGCATAACTACTCATACCAGAAACTTATTCAGTTATATCTTATTTTCATGTTTCACAATCTTATCAATCCACTCATACACCCATATGGAAATTCTTTAATAATAATAAAAAAAACAACTGAAGTACAAAGTTACATTCTATGCTATAATGTGATCACAGAGTCAGGTTTTCAAAGAACAGCACTAGACTATATTTGTAATGCTTTTGACATTTATTTTCATTTTGCTGTATGGTGCAAGTCCAATAAAACTTCATGGGACACACTGAGGCTTTAAGATATTTCTGTGAAGTGTTGGCCTCGCTCAGAAATTCAAATGAATCCCAGACTTCATATACTTGCTTTATATTGGCAACAATAATTACCAGTAAATATTAATGTGAATGCAGAAGCGTGTGAATTGCTTAAAGACTTTGCTGATCCTGTATCTATGTTGTTGAAAACTGGCTTGACAGTTGTCAGCTGTGTATGCAGAAAGGGTCGGAGAGCTAATCCTTGAGGTGGATGGGATTTGTGTGTTCTTTGATAGCTGAAGACAAGTTGCTAATGTTTATGTACAGGTTTTCACATAAATCTCTTCAGGAGCATGTGATCAGGCTGCAATGGGGATAAGATGCACTAAATCATAGTATAGTTCAATATTTGGTTAATCAATGTTGGAGCAACCATGCAAGGATTTTATTTTATTTTATTTTTTTCTTTTAAAAATAAACCCTGTAGTTCTTCATTTTTAAATGAAGTAGCTTGGATGTGGGATTTGTCGGCTGGGCAGTTGCTGACTAATTGGTATAGGATATAGTCTCACTTAAACAATTCTTCTGCAAATGCAGTTCAAAAACAAACAAACCCAGCAATATGGACACTTAGCTCACTGCATGACCCGAAAGATATTAAGGGAAGTTGCTGCTTTTGTACTGATGAAAGTAAAAATGTGCTAGGCTCGTGGGAAATAAATAAGCAGTAAATGTGGAAGCACATTGATGATATGATATTATAGAGTCTATTCTCTTTCTGGCTCACCAATAAAAATATTTATGATTATAACTATTAATTTCAGTTTCTCAATACAAAGAGGCTGTTCTAATACCACTGCGGTTATTGGAAAAAATTAAAAACCTAAATTTAAAAGAGCAGATAAGAGGGTCCGGTTATTTTATTCAGTAAGTTAACTAGGTAGAATGCAGATTGCCCTGTTTCTTTTTAATTTTTTTCCCCACCTTTCCAGAACATCAGCAGTGACACTCAAACATTTGCAAAAGAGAAAATGCATGAATGATAAATACTAGTGCCATACAAACTCTGCCCATCCCAAACTAGCGATAATTCCTGCCATCTACCTGCATTCCCCAAGGTAGCCGTAATGCAAGCTGAGGGAGGGAATCACTTTAGCCAGTCTCGGGCAACAGCGTGCGAGATGAGGAAAGCTGAAATGAGTTATCTGTGATGGTCTTCTGCTTCTGCATGGTTGAAGGTGCTCCTCTCAGTTGGGTGGTTCAGAGCTGGTTTCCTCAGTATTGCCATAGATGTCTTTAGCTGCAAGGTGTGATGTTTGTAAGGTCTGTAGCTGCAGTGGTAGGGGGGAAAACATAGCATGGAGTAACAGGGAAGAGGTTGCAAAAGAGGTGTGAGATTGATCCTGAGAGAAAACCCAGGGTTTCAGTGTAGGACAGATATCTTCTCTACTGGACTCCAGCTAGACTGCTTTTTCCTTTWAAAGGGAGAAGCTGAGTAAATGTTGAGCAAAAAATGTCACGGACCCTCTTCTCCACGTGAAGTGCGTCACCTGCAAACACGGAGCATAAGTGTTCGGGAATCTTGGTGAGCACAGAGTTAAGATTTCATTGCTGTGTAACTTAGTTCTGTATTCTCCAGTCGGAAGAATGCTATTTCCAACAAGCTTGGAGGAATGTAATCTTAATGCCACGTTAAAACCCTTCTGTTGGTGAATTTTCCAGGTTATTGTTTTTCTTAATGGAAAGAGAATATTTGTTTGGGGAGTTACAGGTGAGTTAAGTAGCTATCATTACCTTGCTACAAGGTTCCTAAATTAATCTGCGTCTCTTCCAGCACTTGTTAGAAGCAGATCATTTTCCTTAATAGTCAGGAGGAAGAGCAGTGGGGGAAGACTAATTCCCCCAGAGTAATTCCCCAAGGCCACCCCACCGAGTAAAGAGGAAAACTTAAGACTCTTGGGTCCCAACTCCACAGGCTGTTCACTGATCAAGCAGTTATTCTGCGACTTTAGAGTATCATCTCCTTTCCTTCCCTTGGTCTTATCCAATTAGTTATGGTACAATATAGCTAAAATCTGTGCTCCGAAATATTTGGAGCCTTATGTGCCTGCTGGAACCAGACTGAATTTGCAGGCACAGGATGAAACTCAGTCCACCTAAATTTAGCCATGTATATAGCCAGAAAAATAAAGTTATTATATTGTGAGTACAATAATATTAAGCATGTGAAAGGCTGGCATATTCCTCACTTTCCATCCTCATGTCCTCCACCATCATTCCAGCATTATATATAACTTTTCCTGGTTTCATTTAGAGGTCATCTTTTCCTGTCAGTGCCACGGAGTCATTAACATCTTTAACAGTTGCTATCAGGTGCCTTCTCTGCTACTCATGTGCTGAAAGCAGCAGTTTCCTGGGCAGCTGCACAGAGCCTCAAATGCAGGGAATAAACTCTTTTCCCACATTTTGTTTTTAAAAATACTTTTAAATGTTCCTTTTTTTCCCCTCCCCTATATTTAGATTACATTATGTATGTTAAAATAATCAAAACCTTGATAGCAAAATGTTTACAATTCATTCTTGGACTTCTGTTAGTCCAAAACATAACCTTGTCAGCATGTCAGACAGACTTATTGATTAAAAGCACGTTCCCTTGACTCACCTATGTTCATGTGAAAAGTGGCTGCTTTAAAATTATCCTGGCTGGTCATCTTGATGTGCAATTTGAAATATATTTTCTATGCATCATTACAGTTTTTTATTTTGTTTCAACATTTCTTCAAACAAGCACCATACAGCATATATTAGAAAAGATTTAATATTGAGCAACTGAAATCACGTGGAGCCTGACCAGAGCCGTAACTGTATCCTATAGTGTGATAAGGAGGGAAAAAGCAGAACCTTTGTTATCTTAAGGAAATGATGGTTTTGGTTAAGAGTATGCTAGAATGACATGTGCAGGGATTAGCCTGTGGCAAGTCAAGCTGTCAAGATTTTGGGAAAGCTGTGACTACGTGATGCAATCCCTGAAGATGACCACTGTACTGACAAATTTACCATTTCATGAACAACTTCTTGGTTTTGGATGCTTAGTTTTCATGTACAGCCTATTCATTTGGAAATAACTGCAATTTGCTCCAGGCTTAAGTTTCAAGCTTGGCTTCTCTGTCTGTGTTTCCTAGCAGCATCAACCCTTTGCTTAAACGATCCTTGGGATTACTTATGGTGACCTCAGTAAAAGGTTCCTTCCCTTCCAGGAGACACAAATCACGTCAGGTTAATCCAGGCAGCTCTTAGATCTTGGCAAGGCCACAGAAGGCACCTAAACACAGAGCTTTCTCACCTGACCCGAACAGAGCTGTTGCTTCTTGGTGATGGTTGCAGCATGTCAGTGATCTCCATCTGGTTTCCAATAGCAAATACCTCACAAAACATTGGGGGAACGGAAATTAATGGGTCCTGTGCTGGTTGTCCTGCCAGAGATATCAAGGTTTGGATGCCCATGAAAACCAATAGACTTCATCACTCTAGAAATGGTTCCTCTAGGTCAAAGCTCAGACACCGCAGTAACCTTGCGTTGATGGTGTGTGCCCGTGTCCTGCCCAATCTGACGACTAAAAAGAGAAATTTGCTCTTCAAATCCAGTTGCCCTGGTGCCTTATAACCATCCAGAAATAACATATTGTCTTGCAAATTTTTCTTAAATAACTGCTCACAGGACATGGTGGGGGTGGGAGGGAACTTTATATCGATCCTTGGCACTCTGGTGTAAGCAGTTGATTCCCTGGGAATAAAAAGACGCTATGTATTTGTTTTCTCTTTCAGTAAACAACAGCATATCGCTCGATGTGGCAGTGTAGCAGCACGTATATCACTGTGCCTCTCTCGACAATCTGGTCCAAATAATTAAATAAACTGAACTATTTTTTTTTTTTTCTGGTCATGAGAATTTGAGACATGGAATTTTAAAAAGTAGCATAGTTTGAAAAGGCGCATCAGCTGTCACTGAAATAACCTGACTTCATATATTAAAGTATGGAAAATATTAGTTTCCATTTTCTTCTTTCTTTGAGGAAAAGGAGTAAGGTAATCATTCTCTCTCTTGAATTCTCTTCAAATTAAAAAAAAAAAAAGTTTGAGGGTTGTTTTCTTTTCTTACCTCCTTCTGGAGCATTTTAAGATTGTTTTAGTCTCTAGCAACAGTAAAGTAACAGCAGACTCTTGTTTTTGCTCAGTCTTTGATTAGACTACAGTCTTTTCTCGTCGTGACAGAGCCTATGGCTTGCACTCAAATTGTGTTATCTTCCTTTTCTTCCCCCAAAGTGTAAATTGTTTCCTGCCACTCTACAGGATTTTTCTTCCTTAATGATACGGAGGGCGATAACCACTCACAGTGCTGACAGAGGTAAGAGTACTGCAATAAGTAATACTGCAGACATGGAATGATATACTGCTACTGGGAGTAAACTCAACAAAGATTCATATCCCCAAACACTAGTTGGTCTATCAGCACTTCTGCCATTATCTCTTATGCCTCAAATCTGAGAAAAAGTTTCAAGGTCAGCTGTGCTATATTTAAAAATAAAAATAAAAAAAATATGTAAATCTAAGAAAAGCCCAGTGAATTAGCAACTTCTTTCTTACTTCTAACATGAGGCCACTAAATGCCTCCATTTGGCTGGATGGGTGTAATAGCATAATGGTAAATATAAAAGCCTAATGGGAAAGAAATATTGGGTAGTGAATTAATATTTGACAGAGACATCGGGTATTTTAGCCCAGGCAAAATGGCAGGTCAGAGGGATTTTTTGTGCCAAGGTCAATGTAATTGCCTATGTAAATAAGCATACACCATTAACATTGATGGCGCTATGTTAATTTGTCCAAAATAGACTGGCTGAATCAACTGGTTTAAAGTTGCTTTTAATTGTTTCCATGCTGCTTTCCCCCCTCTCCCTCTTTTTTTTCTTTCTTTTTTTTTTTTTTAAACACATGCATACAATTCAAGGCAAAGCTGCAACTTGCAAAGACTTTACCTCTAAGAAATATTAAGTTTTTCAGTTCCTATACAGTAAAATGAATCTGATTATTGAGATTTAAAGAAAGGAGTGTCCTACAGTGTTCACTTTAAGCTTACTAACGCTATTTTTCACTGTTTGGTGTGGAAATCTGCCTTTCCACTCACACACAGTGTTTGGCATTGGCCATATTACAAACATAAGTACTAGCTGCCCCGAGGCAGAGGAAAGTATAGTAGAGAACTTCATTAATTCATGAAATTAAGGAAGAGCTCATCCTTATTTAAATACATAAATATGGAAAATGAAAACTAGTCCTAATTACTCAGGACAGGATATAAAGGATTAAAAAAACCACCTCAGGGTAAAGCTGGAAAAGCTGAAGCAAAAGAGGAGAGCTATTTTACGATCTTTGGGAGCAGYGGCAAGAAAACATTCTGGAAATACTTTGTGAATAATTGGAAAACCAACAAAGCTGCTGGTCCACAGCTCAGAGAAGAGGAAATGCTATCTACAGATAATGAAGAGAAGGCTCAAGGGTTTGGTGCTCTTCTGCACAAGTCTTTCTGGGAAGGAAAACTGCAATTAGATCAGTTAGCATCTGTAACAGATAGCAAGAGCTCATCCTACAGCAGGGATATGAAACAAATAAAAGAATACCTGACTGGTTGGGGGTGATGAATGTAGGCTGCTGAAAAACTATAGATATATAGTTTTGTTTTTTTTTCCCCTTTTTTGTTTTTTTCAAAAGGAGGGATCAGGAGGAAGGAAGAATATTTTAAACTAAACACTCATAAKAAAACTAACCTGGTCGAGATCCTGGCCAAAACTGGTGCCGGCCACCACAACTCTTTCCAATGGTACTGTTTTCCACTGCTGGCACTTGTACCTGGGGAGGTAAAAGTGCTGGTGGATCTCTGGTGTGGATGAAATCACTATAGGGGACTACAAAGCTGGTTAAAGACCTGTTTTCAAAGAGTATTTAAAATGAGTCACAGAAATGGAAGCATGAAGCAAAGGAGGCTCTTCGGGGATATGTCCTAGTGTTAGTGCTATTAGATATTTTCATGAAGATCCAGATGATGGAATAGGAAGTTTACTTATTAAACTTCAGGCTGCACCAAACTGGGAGAAGCTGCAGGTACGTGGGAAGACAGGGTTAGAATTCAGAATGATCTTGACAAATGGGAGATTTGGCCTGCAAAAATGGGTTGAGATTCAGCAGGGATAAGTTCAAAATTCTATATTTAGGCAGAAACAATCAATTGCAATGTGGATCAATTGAGGAAGAAAGCAGTAAGAGCGATAAGATGCTGCCTCAGGAAAATTGGAGGAATTTGGATTATCTGTTGCAGAAAAGAGAAGACACTGCAGTGGTGTTTTTACATCTTATCCTAAGAAAAAGCAGGGAGGAAGAGGGCGAAAAAATGGCGAGGAAAAAATAAAGACTTAAACTTCTCCAGTAAAGAGCCAGGTCAGACACTGGGAAAACTTTACGATATCAAGTCAGGAACTAGAAAAATTTCCTTCCTGACCTTACGGTGTCTCTGACTTTTAAGTGTGGGTTTACAGCCTTGTGCTATGCTATGAAGATATGATTAAACTAAGTCATAGGGAAACTAGTGACAAACTCAAGGTTAAAACTGATTTCTTAGCTGAATTTTCATCCTGAGCTCACACTTGCATAATCTTGCTAAGTCCAAGCTTTACTGACTTTGTGGCGCAGACCTGTCTAAGAGGAATTTCCCACAGGTATCAAACCCCGAGACTCTTAGCAAAGTAAAATACTATTGGTTCTGCTTTTGTTTCTCTGCTGTCTATTCGCATGAGGTTGGCATAAATATTTTTATTTCCTACACGTGAGATCAGGGACAGTAAAGCTAATGTATTTTATATTGTCTGCTTGGAAAGAGATATTTTTGTACCCATCAATGAAATGGAAAACCAAAGTGTAGATGCTCAAAGTAAGTTTTAACCTTCATCTTAACTTTTTGAGTAGCTTTTTACATTAACATGCTGTAGCTGCATCATAGCCTCATATTACTATCTGAATTTAAGACTGAAAGTACATCTAACTTCAGCAATTGCTTGTCATTCACGTGTTGAAATATGCATTTATATTGCTAATTACAGTGAGCAATTTCTTTTCCCTACCTCTGTGCCCACTAGACTACCTACCACTTACCTGAATTTTCAGAAACCATTTTCCATAATAGGTCAAGAGAACTCCACAATAATATCCTTTCTGCTAATGAAAAAAAGTATTATTTTCTTCTTTAAAACTGCAGTAGTTTCAGGCTTGTTCCTTTTTGTGTTTGTTCATGCTCCTTGGAGCTTGATTTTAGATAAAACAGAAGCATGTTGGAGGGATGCCTTCCTTCTTATGACCTGAAATTGGCTTTAAACAACCATTTAGGAACAATTCTTGCTCATCCTTATGAAACTTTAAAGACCATATGTGATTATGTGCACACATAACTTCTCAGACTAATCATTTTTACCATGTATTATCCCCTTCAAAAGTGGCTCTTTAAACATGCTGCCATACGCAGCATCCATAATACTGTATCTCTTTAAACATCACTTGTCCGGTATTGTATAACTGTAATGAAAATAGTACGTACTCTTTGAAATTAAATAAATTGTACTCCTTTGGTATTTTCATGATACACTGCCAAGGGAATGATAAATAGTCCTATTTGATTTGGGAAGGGATGCTTTTAGAGGACCTTGCTATGTGAACGGTATTCATGGAAGTCTTCTGCAAGGAACACTTAAACAAAGCCTTGGATTAGGGTGATTGTGATAATTGTAAGATACCGTTTCATTGTAGTTCAGGAAGAATTAAAGATGGAGTGAATTTCAACTCATTTTAGATCCCAAAATATTAGACACCAAGGCCAATATGTTTGTTTAGGTTGCCTGTACAGTCAATGGGGAAAGACATAGGAACCTCCAGAGGGTGACTGATTAATTTAGCATATAAGATACAAGGGGTGAATCGTCATCTAGAGGATTACTTCTCTTCCAAATTCTCCCATTGCGTCACTTTGTATAAGACGGTTCATTGTTCCTTTTGCTTTCTTATTGTGTTCAACTTTTTTAAGGCTGCAAAGTGACACTATAGAACAGCTACATGTTTGCTCTCCAAAGAGACTGGTATATTTATTAGTTACATGAAATGGTAGATTCTTGATCCCAGCCTCGGATCAATTCACCTAATTTGGTTGAGTTTTGAATGACTGAAGCCATGGTTGGCACAGGCATGATTTTGGTATTTGCTGGAGGCTGCAGTCCTTCAGCACTCTGGCAATCCTTGGTGGCAGTGCAGTGGTCCTGGAGTTGCGGGTAGGTCTGGACATTATTTAGTGCAGTTTGTGGAGTCTGTTTTCTCTGAGCACCTAAAGATCAGAGACTAAAAAAAAATCATCTTAGTTCTTCTTCTCTGTAACTCCAAGTAGTGTATTTTGATAGCAGCTGACATATGGAAAGCTGGCAAAAAGTACTTTGAAATGTAAGTAATGTTTGTCAGAAATAGAAACCATGTAATGATATGACAATAATCAAAACAGTTTGCATGGCCTGTTGACTATATTATTTGTTTTGATTTGAATGCAATAGAAAGCACCCATCCACAGACTCTCTCTGGCTTGTCAGTTGTTTAAAATCACAAACCCTAAATCAATGCCATCAGCTCCTCCTTCTTGCTAAATAACAATACCACAATCAAATGCTACCACCTGCAGACACTGGCCTGTAACTCAATCCACCTTCCTGTTGAGAAAAGAATGAAGCCAATGAGCAAGAATGGTCTACAGAGTTAATTCAAAGCCTAAAGAAGCTGTTGTATACAATCTTGTTTTAATTTATACATACTTAGTCCTGCCTTTCGTTGGCACCTTATGTAGTCAAGGAACTGTAATCATAGAGAAATTGGGAGGGACCTCTGGAGGTCTCTAGTTCATCCTCCTGCTCAAAGCAGGGTCAACCTCAAAGTCAGAGCAGGTTCCTCATGGCTTTCTCCAGTCAATTTTTGAAAACCTCCAAGGATGAAGGTTGGAACCACCCCTTTGGACTCCTGTTCCACCACTTAACCATGGTGAAAACATTTCTTCTTATACTCGAACAAAATTTCTGTTGCTGACTGTTGCCTCCCATGCATTTACTGTGCACCCTGAGAAGAGTCTGGTTCTGTTTTCCTGCACCTGCCTTGCTTTAGGTAGAGAAAGACTGCATGAATCAAGCCATCTCTTCTCCAGGCTGAACAGGCCCAGCTTCCTCACCCTTCTGTATATATCTCTCTAGTTTGTCAACCTGTTTTGTACTGGAGTGGGGGTCCAAAACTGCACAGCATGTTCCAGATGTGGTCTCAGAAATGCTGGGAAGAGGAGAATAATCACTTTCCCTGATCTGCTGGCTGAACTCTTTCTAATGCGGTCAACTACACAGATTACCATCACATGTTGACTCACATTCAACTTATCCACAGGGGTACCCAAGTCCTTTTTTACTTTCTAGCCAGTCAGCCCCCAGCATGTGCTATTGCATGAGTTTAATTTGTCCAAGGCTCACAACGTTGTTCAGCTTTGCCATTCCTGTCAACGTACTCCTCTACACTGTTAACATGCCACCTAGCTAATCAACCGTTCCCTCAATTTTGTTTCATCTTGGAACTTGGTGAGAGTTCCCACAGTCGCTATGASTGTGAGATAAAATTTCTTCCTGCTTCTCCATCACTGGGAGAGAAGGGAAACAGTYTGAGGAAAAGAATCCTTAAAATTACAATGCCTGCTTCAGCAACTGGAAGATGTCATGCTGGAGATTTGGGGTGCAAGTGGAACAACTTTTGCATCTGAACATCTTATCAGTACCAGATTGTTAATGCCCATATCAAGTGAAAGATAGCATTCAAGTGCACTCCACAGAGAACTACGTGGCTGATAAATTTTCTGGAGGTGATGCTTGYGGAAAAGACTAAAAGAACAGCTGTGAAGGAAAAAACTAACCTGGCATGGAAGCCACACTCAAAATCACCATATCCCAGTAAGTCAGATCATGATTCGCCCTGCTTCAAATCTCAGGTTCAAATCTCATCTGAGCCACGATAGAAGCTGCGTTTGCTTTGGAGAGAAAGAAAAGTACTTAAAAAAGCAAATGTGTTTAATATGAGATATATATTTGGAATCCATTTTCTGCAGAAGCCGAGAAAGCAGTGGCTTTGCCTGATAGCTCCTCCCAAAGGAGCTATGGCTCAGAGCAGGTTCATACTTGTCTTCATCTTTACAACGAAGCAATCCTGGAAGCCGATAAAGTGCACTGAATGAACACATAGAAGAAAAGCATAAGATTGCTAGTGGAAAATAGCGTTCATTCAAAGCCAGAGAGAGTTGTTTCAGGAGGGCTTTCTTTTTTCCCTCTCTCTTTATTTTGTTAAACTTCAGTCTGATCACAGCTCAAGCTCTACAGCAGTTTAAAAGCTACGACAGCACAAAGCCAGTCACTCTCTTGCAGAGCTTATGTCACCTTATTCATATTCAATAGAAGCATTGCGGCCAGGCACAGACAGCGTTTTATGCTCTACATACTGCCTCTACTGGAGGCAGTTTAGTGCTCAGACTTCTTTTACAATTAGCAAACTTAAGGGGTTAAAGAAAACTAGCTGAAGAAGGGGAAAGAAAAAACACTTTTCATTTGCTCTGTGAATTCATATGGTTTCCGAGGAACAAACATGCTGGGTTCATGACGGCGTGTTTTGATTTCCCAACAAAAACATCTCCCTCTTGGACTGATCATGCAGTGGAAATAAGGCATAGGTTTTATTTTTAGATACAAAGCAAGTGGCACACAGACATCTCATTTAATGAGTTACTTTTATGTACTGCAACAGGGGCAAGTTCTCGAGTGCAGGACTGTAAATATAAAGCTCTTGTGTCTGTAGAAGGAATACTGTTACTGCAGTCCTGGTGCATGTTAATTCCTAAACCCAAATCACTGAGGTGTTTTCAAAAGTGATGTATCCGCAGAGAGCAAACTTTCTAAAGCTATTTAAGTACCTAAAGCTGCATGTATCTCCCTGCAGGACTTTCCCTGTAGGTAAAGGGTTTTCTAACTGTTATTGAAATCATTAGCCATCATGTACTTAACTCTTGCTGTCTCCAGAACTTATGGCGTAGGTAACATCCATACGAGTGAATTGAACAGTGCCAGGAACATGCCTATGCCAAGGAGCACAAACATCTACGATGTTAAGTTGTTTGACTAGACCCTGAAATGCTCTTTGGGAAGCAAATTCAGGGCATGATTCCGGAGCGAGGACATTCACAAGGCTTTGGAGGCCGTAAGTGTTCTCAGGAATGCTGAATTTAGCATATAGCTATAACCACAGTCTCTTGGACTATGCCTGGGGCTTGTGAGCAGGGTCACTAGGAAGTCTGTAATTATTATTTGCAGAAGTCTTATTGATAGTTGTTGGGAATCAAGCTATAACTGCTTTCTGCAAATTTTGGTTTGCCATGCATTTGTCAGGTTAGCCTCTCATTTGACATATCTGATGGATGATCATGAAGTCTAAGAAGTATGAATAGTACTAAACCTGGTTGTCTGAATAACGAACAGACTTGTGAAAGAAACAGAAGGTCAGAAAATCCTCACTGAAGTCTGTGGAGATAGATGTTTTAAACATGCAAAGCCATGGCTATAACAAAATTAATTTCTTTGAACAGCAAGGTAAAGGACAAAGACAAGAGCAGCTTAGAGTGGAGGAAAATGAGCTGTGAAGCAAGCAAGCTAAAAAAACCAAAAAATCCCAAACAACCCAACGGGGAAATTCTTTCTGGTAGTGGGAGAAGCATTAAAGTTGACAACTGAAAAAAAACAACAAAACATTCATACAATCCACAATTTTGAGCAGGTTGTAGAAGAGCGCCAGTACTGCTATGGAATACTGAAAACACCTTTCTGGTTGAAGGCTGACTCTTCTTAATGCTCTAAAATCCACAAAAATTAAAAACTGCTGCACATTTATGCAATTTGTAGATGTTATGTAGGCAAGTCAGTATAAGTTTCTATCAAAATGCATGTACAGGAGGACAGAGTTAAATTTCTGCAGGTACCTCTGCAGGCAGCTTTAACTTTGGTGTTTCCTCTTGAGCCCTRGTTATACAAGTATTTCTTTGTTATTCAATATAAAAATGTAAGAGCTTCATATTCAGCAGGGAGCAGAAAATTATAGATGCAGCCAGTATAATGTTCTCCTTTATTTTGATCCTACCTTTAATTCTATAGGTAGTGAATGAAAGGAGCAAAATACAGACTGCGTGTCCCAGGTTGTTTGAATCCATGATCAATGGGATCTCTCAGATATCAAATTCAGCAGCACAATGTTAATCAAGGTCAGTAACTTTCACTTGCTGTGATTAAGGGTCATGTCAGAGAAGACATATTTCTTTGATTGTTTGTTATTCACATCTGACAGTGATTAAAATCATTTGTGATCAGTTAAAATGCCTCAGGCTGGCGTGTTTAAATGAATATTGTGCTGTGGCTTCAGCAATGGTTAGAGTTCAACTTTTGCTGCCCATATTTATCATGTGGGTTTTTCTGTAAGATGCATTGGAATTGGAAGGATTGGACATTGTTGGTGGACACGTTCCCTTGGTTTGTCTGTTTTGATCTTCCCTATCTGAAATACTTCAAAGTCGGTTTGAGGGTGAAAAACCCTTACAGTATTTCAGGCACCCTTCTCTTTATCTGGCCCTTCAGGAAGGTCTTTGTTACACAGCTTTGCTGAGAGGGAGAGAAAAATGAGGTTGGTAAGCACATAAGGAGTTTATTATTCAACCCTCACAGCGTATTGACAGCAGCACGTAAATGGAGAGTAGCATATTTTAACCGTTACAGAGGTGTCTGTGGAAAACCTTGCACAGTGCCCCATGCTGAGGAGCTGGTGGAGGTCCAGCAGAGGTGGCTGGGGGCTGGAGGAGACAACGTACGTGGAAGAGATGAGAGAGCGACGTTCAATCTGCCTAGGGAGGCGAAGGCACAAGGGCAATTAATAGCAGTCTCCCACTGCCTTGGGGGAGTATAGAGAAGATACTGGGAAAAAAAATTCCCCATGACAGTGTTTACACATAGGAACGGGACCCAGTGAGGTGGGGGAACCTCCATCTTTGGAGACTTTGCACCATTTCTCAGGGAACCTGACTTACCTTTGAAGCTGGCCCTGCTTTGAGCAGGAGTTTGGGTAAGAGACCTCCAGAAGTCCCTTCCAGATGAACCTATTACACGATTCTGCAATTCTAATTGTACATAATCTCTCCTGGAGAACAGGAAATACTCTTTGAAATAAAAAGTAGCGCTGGAGAAGCAGTGAATGAAATGCCTTTTAATTCTGAGGATGAGCTCAGAGGGCTTATGTCAGCTCAGTTCAGAGCTGTTACACACTGCGTAGTATAAAAGTCAAGAAAATAAAAGTTGCAGGGATCTATAAATACGTGGGTGATCTCAAGGTGCTGTACAAAGTATATATATCTTCRGTTAATAAACTGAGCATTTCTAATTAGTGTAAGTGACCACAGAACTCTAACCAAAGTGCACAAATTAGARAGAGGAGAGTCTAATTTAATGACTCTGGAAATTATTACCTGCCTCTGCGAAGTCTGACATAATGCAAGTATTGACTGAATCGTGTGGATTGAATGAGAACTCTGGTGGGTTTTGTGCCAGGGGGAGGGTGGAGGGATGGGAAGGGGGGATGGAAGAGAGGGAAAGCTTTGGCGTGTGACAGAGAAGCTCATTTACCCCAGATCTGAAATCCATATGCTTGTTAACTAGGAGCTGGCTACATCCCAACATGAAAAATGAAGTTTACGTTGTGTGTGTGAACCAGCAATTTGCATTGATTTGCACATGATTTGTGTCTAATTTGCTAATCGTTAAACTCCATGTGATATGTAAATAGGTAGAAAGTTAAAACCAAGGTTTTAAATTCATTCGCTTTGACAATTTAATCCTGTTGGCAGGAGCTGCCTTCTCTCACACAGTCTGAGTAGATTGAAGTTCACCCTACACGAAAGGCTTGCAAAAAGCAGGATTGCCTTTCACTCGTGCTGTTTCCTTCTATTGCTGGTGTCTAAAGGTTGATTGAACTTCTTTAGCAGTGACCTTTTGTTCAGGATCTTTGAGATACTTCGAATATTCCACAGCCATTTATGTGACTTACAGTCCACTTACAGGTGAGGCTGACCAGTACAGCTAATTATCACTTTCCTGTACCTGAAATACAGGTGGGATGTAGAGCAGAAAGTATAGGAATGGAAGAATTGATAACACTTGATTGCAAGACGTTGCTAGACTGATGTTAATGTGAGCAGCATGAAGCCCAAAACTTGCAAGCAGACCTTCTAATATCCAAATAAATATCTATTTTTAAAAATATTTTTTAAAGGGAATTAAATACAGAAGGACAAACATTGTGGAAATTCTAACATTAAGAAAAAAAAAAGGTAACTTGGTCTTTTTGCTGAAATAGTCATGAGAGATGACTAAAACATGATGTCTGATACTGTCAGTGCCTCAGCTGTCTGAATGACTTCAGGAACATGGGAGAGGTGTTATTATGCAAGTCGTAACAAATGAAAATGAACAAGTTTCCAAGGCCAAGTGGGGTCTGACCTCATGTTAAAGAAGGTCTTGTCAGAAGCATACGCAGTGCTACTACATTTAGTTGTCTGTAGGAACATGTTAAGTTTTCATGATGTCTTGGGAGACAAAAATGGTATGTAAATGAAGATTTTTTTTTTTTAACTTTGAAGAAATTCAATCAATCAAAAAATGTTCCAGCAGCATGACAATTCAAAAATCAGTGTGGCCCAGTGAATGGAACATTGGATTATCAAAAAAGACTATCTCCAGCTTCCTTTGTGATCAAGGCAAGGCACAGACACAGAAAAATCTCCCTTACTTTAGCTGAAGGATGTCAGGACAGGACAGAGCTTATCTGTGTGGTACAGTGTTTGTAGGCAAGAGTCCTGGGAGCCTGGACTCATCAGAAACCTCACAGTTCAACAGTGATGTATAAGGTGATAATGGACAGACAGTAACATAATAGAAAAATCTATTCCATATTGAGCATACTCTATTTCATATGGGTTTATACTGTATATGCAGCAGATAAATAYGCCCAAATAAGATGGAAAAAGAGTCTGAAAATGAAATAAAATGTGAAATAGGCTGGGCAACTCTTTTAGTCTGTACTCAGCTCTAGGTTTTGAGATTTTCTCCAAAATGTTGATTCAGAAAAGGGTACAAGATGTATAAGATGTGCAAGATGCTACTAATTTTCAGCTCACATAGATGCTTCCTGAGGAGTGCTAAGACAACAAGGTTCCTATTAAACCATCACTGCAACAGTGACACACTGAGATACCGAACTGAAAGTCTCAGCCCTTTACTATCTTTTCCCTTAGAAGGGAATATCCATGTTGTCATCTAGATCCTAACTGCAGCACATCAGATCTTGCCTCCACACTGTGGAAGCTCTTGTTTTCACTCCAGTAGCAGCTTTTCAGAGTCCAGTTTGTTGGTTCAGAGAGCTGTTGCCATCCTGGCTGACCCTGGTCTCGAGATCTTCTTGGGATGAGAGTGGTACTCATATCAGGTCATAATTCATGATCATAATATGTAGCAAGGACACAGTGACATGACGCTATGGACATCAACAAGATTATTCAATAAGGTAGCACTTATCAGAACAATATTTTCCTTATTTCCAAATACCCCATACTTCAAATTACCAAATTTTTGGTCCAACACAATCAAAAAATGGAGAAATAAGTATAAAGGGCTATCAGACTCTGTCTCCATTGATATTACAAGGTATAACATGCTCCCCACTCATGCAAATCAGACATTTTCTCTTAAATATAAATATAGGAATGAGGATTTTCAGTAGAGTTACAATAATTATGGATAAAGGTCCTGTTTTCTTCAATGTCTTTGAAAATCAGCCTGAATTGTTTATGCTTCCATATCACTTTGAACTGAATTACTTTAGGCCAAAAGAAAATATTTGTCAGCTAGGTATAGATATTCCCACTGAGAAAAGGAGAGCTCATTACTATCCATTTATGTTTACTTCGTCACGTCACATTTTTCAAACCTCCAGTTGATTCCGAAAACATAATTCATAAATGTTTCAGGCTTTGTCTTGCAAATGACAGAGAATCTACTTTGCATAACAAACTGAAATATCCAACTCCACTTGAGATCAGGGAAGCTGAGAGGACACTTTTAAAAGTCCTTTCTCATTCATAGCATCTCTTTTCTTAATTACAGTCAACACAGACTCTCTTATGTAAGGCAGAAGTAGTCACTGAAGTATATGATTTGGTAATATCAGCATGGGGGGAAGGAATTACTGATTTCTTTTGAATATGATATCTCTTTCCCCTCTTCTCTTCAATCTATGACTTTCTGTGCACCTAAAGTAATCATATTTTTTCTCACAATGGAAGAGGAAAATATACAGGTCAGTTTTCATAATGGGGAGAAAGTCTCTTGAAAACCAATTCTCTCTCTCTCTCGGCTTATTGTGCTCAGCTTATGTATTTTTGTTGTGCTCAGCTCATGTATTTTTGTTTAAGGGYGTATTTCTGCTTTTCAGTAAGAATAATTATTTTTGAAAACTGTTGCCTTGTCCAATGTGTTTGTGTAACTTTTCCTTTTCTCAAAGTGATACATTAGTAAGAGAGAACCTTGTCACCTTTGGGGGAAACCTCCTTCCCTCCAAAACAATCATCATAAATGTGATTGCAAAATTATTATTACTGGCAAAAATAATTGTCCAGACCAATAGGAAAGCTAAGGTGAACAAATGAAAAAAAAAAGCTTTTTTATTTTTTTGAAAGCCAAGAGTTGCGAGATAGAAGTTTTACTTGCATCAATATCCTCTACCATTATTTTAGGTAATTTTCAAATCTATGTGTTTGGATTGTCTATAAGAAGCAGTGYGTGAGTAAATGAGGTCATCTGAAATGCAAAGTCAATAGTTTCTGTCTGGATGTAAACAGAAAGAAAATGGGCCTTCAGATGGATGCTCCTGTAAACAGAAAAACAGCCAGTTGTGAGTTCTTCGAAGCTAAGCGGAAGACAGTCACCTGCTTGTATTTATGCTAGCACTGTGTGACATAAAATATTTCTAGGCAAGAGGCCGGAAAAGAGAGGGAACTGCCCATGCTGAGCAATTATTTTGAGCTGTATTCAGAGTGTGGGAACTGACAATTTATTAAAATAAAAAATTTTTTTTTGCATGCTTGTGGGTCAAATTTGAGCAGAGGGGTGCAGAAATTGCATTCGACAAGTTGGAGTTTATATGCAAAATTTCTGCAGCAAAATCTGCAGCAAAAGAAAGTTTAGCATTTGCTTCAAAAGGAGTCAAGAGCCTGGTTTACGCATTGCTGTTTATAAATGGAATTGCACCCATGAGCTTCAAGCAATATTTGAAAAATTGGGCTTATGCAATTTTTTCGGTCCAAGGTTTTCAGATTCAGGATCATGTGGAAATAAGATATGTACCCTATGTATTATTCCACTTTGTATACGGGAACATAAAGGGGATGCCTGATGTTTCAGATGAGATTTTTAAAGGAGCTCAAGTGTTGATCTTACTGAAAACAATTTTAGCTGCGACTTTGAAGGGAGCTAAGTCAGTGATAAGCACTTCTGAGGTCAGAATTTTCACCTTTTTGCTTATAAATTCAGTGCAATAAGTTCAGCACCCTGGTAAAGAACAACATTATATATTAAAAAAAATAATAAAATCAGCTCTTCAGTGGTACAGCGATATCATGTCTATCCTTGGGAACTGGATAAGGATGATTGCTGCCTCTGTGGTATCCTGCACCACCACAAAACTGCGACGTTCACATGCTGAATAGACTCTGCTGGCTGATGGGAAGGTTTGCCCCATCTGGTCTGGAAGACAAAACAAGCTCGGTCTGTGCAATTACTTACTCTGGCAAACAAGGGCCCACTTTAAGGTAAAAAGGGATTGTCCAAATTGCAATTTAATCATCAGATGACTTTAACTTTTTCTAGAGTCCTTGTTTTCCTTAAAGAAAGAAGAGTCCTAGGATTTACTGCTGTTTTGCTGATAGCATTTGTTCTGTTCTGTAGAACTGGAGGAACTAATGAAGTGGCTGAGTGATACCGTATGGAGGGAGCCTACACTTCTTGGTTTCTTGTCTCTGCTGGAACAGTTTATTATGCAGTGTCAGGATACTGGCTCTTCTCTTCCTCATTCAATTCAGTGTGCTAGTTAGTGCATCTCATTATTAGCAAAGATAAGTGATTGCTAACAGAAAATGTGAAGAGATTCCTCCTGATTTCAGGAAATAAATGCACAGACCGAGAAGTTCTTCAATTGTTACTCATGCTGCACTTCCCAAGTAAGTGTTCCCATTAACAAATGAAATAAGACAAGCAAACCCAACAAGAGCTGGACATTTAATTATCTCTACACAACTCTTCAGACTGAACTGTTGGAGTACTTATCTATGATGAAGCATGAAAGAGAGGTTTATAATTGGACTCTCTATATCCAGCGAATAACAATCAATAGGTAACATATTTATGGACCAAATCCTGCTCCAGAGCAGTAAATGGAAGCATTGTCCTCATAGGAACTAATGCTATTAATGCTAATGCTACTAATGCTACTAATCCTACAGCTCCGTCCTTCTTTTTCACCACATGATGCCTTGCAGTCATTGAATATTGGACTATTTAATTGATTTAGCACTATTTTGATTGTCTTCTAATGTAAATGCTGACCTTGATAAGGAAAGGCTTTTACTTTTTGACTTTTTTTTTGCTGTTGTCAGCCTAGCAATTAATACATACTTAATAGAATCCAAAATTAGTCACTCCTGAAAGCATTTATGTGCTAATTATGCAATTATTTTATTTTATATAGGCAGCAAAAAAAAAGAAGTACTTCAATTACAGTTTTTACCAAAAATCAAGTCAACCACTACTTGACTTAAATATTCATTTATGAAATAATTTGTCACTTGACATTTTGAGACTTCAGGTATTCTTGCGGCATGCTTAGCATTGCTATTGTGTACCTAACAAACTGCTTTTTCTTCATCTGAGATTTTTTTCAGCATTAGAAATTTGACATAGTTTTATCTTTTATTTATATTTGTCTGAAACAAAATTATGACTTACCAGTTTTAATTGAGTTTGAAATGAATCTTTTARCAGTAAAATTGGCGGGGGAGGGTTAGATTAATTTCCTGTGTAAATGAGGCTGATCGGATCAAG
Source organism: Apteryx rowi (assembly GCF_003343035.1). Lineage (NCBI taxonomy): Eukaryota > Metazoa > Chordata > Aves > Apterygiformes > Apterygidae > Apteryx > Apteryx rowi. The sequence goes on from NW_020449974.1 coordinate 3,376,846, forward strand.
GTCTTTGTACGTCTGTTGATTAATTTCCTCTTTTTACTTTTTTTGTGCCTGTTAGCCAGTGTCACTCCATTTGTGAGAAGTTGCAAGATCTCCAGGCAAGTAACAGCCTGCGTGTTTTGCGAAAAGGCTGGCTAAATGGAAAAACAAACCCAAGTTAGAGCTTCTAATCAAGGAGAAACAATATGAGCTCAATCTGTTCTGTCTGGCCAGCCAGCATGTCAATCAGCGCACACTTATTGCTTGCTAATTGGCATACAGGTAGCTGGGAAGCAGATGCAGCAGGAGCAGCTTGCAGGGAAGAGTGGGGCCATGACCAGGCAGACGGGGCATTGCGGTGGCTTGCCCTGCGCTGCGTATTGCAGTGGGGAAAAGGTTTTGGAAGGAGATGATGTGGGAGAGCAGGAGGAGATAGGACTCAAATCCACAGGAGAGCAGACTCCTTTAGTTGGGCTGCTTATGAGTTGTTTTAATTCTCCTCTAAAAGATGACCCTACAGCTCTTTATCTCCATAAAAATATTGTTCGAGACAGTATCTGCTGTACTCAGAGGGAAACTCTCCTGGGTGTACAAGAAACAAATAACGTCAATCAAATAGCAGTTATGACCCTTTCTGCGTAATACTACAATAATATGATTTTGATTTACTATCAGTCAGACTATACTGGAAATTAAGAGCTCAAATGAATTTGAGGACTTATTACTGTAAACAATAAAGGAAGACATTCATAGATGATTTACAAAATATCCTGTTTGATAGCTGGGGATCTAAGGTGGGGGGGAGGTAAGTTATAAGCCTGAGATTTTAAGTGCTTATTGATTACCCTTAGATTAAGTCTTTGTCGATACTAAATAAGCTTATATCACTGCCAAATCTCAAGGAGTTTCCTCACATTTGCTAACAAGGATTTTGTCAAAGCCTTGGTAGATCCTGGATGAAAGTAGGCTTGATACTCCAGCCCATCTTTCCAGGAAGGCTGGCTGTATTCTCCTCTCCCAGAAGAAGATTTTGTGTCTGCTCTTGGGATGTGGATAGTTGCTAGCTACCATCCATTCTGGATATGGCCGCACTCTTACTCTTTCATAAGTTATGGCACAAAAATGATTATGTAAGCTAACGTGTGGCTGGGAAGAAAAGGGAGGTTTTCCAGGAGTCCCTGACCCAGCCCAGCAGCTATGTGTGTAGATAGTGCTCCGTGAGGGCCTGTCTCCTATAACCCAGCACTTCTTCTTACKCTTTCCTCAAAAGGAGGTGGAATGTGGGTGGTCTCATCTGAGCTTTAATTTGAAATAAATAGGCTACAGCAGCTGGGTCTTTAGCAGCTGCTACAAAAAGAGTTGTACTGTAGAGAGGCTAACGAAGCCATTAAATAAAGAATGATCTCTCCTGTCTATCTTTTCTCCTCAACACTTTCTGTAATCAGCTCTCTCATTCTGTTTTTACCTCACTAACTCATACTGCCCTGACCGACGGGCAGCTAGAGACTACAGCATTGCCAATTTACACTTGCGATCAATGGAGTCCTTAGATTGCCAACGACATTGTTAACGTACATTTAATAAACAAGAAAGTTTACTTTCAGCTCACATTTATGACTATGTACTGAAGCAGAAACACTTAAAAAGTGCTTACGGAGAACTCTTCCTGGATAAGACTGCCTCGTATACCTCTGCTTTTCCCTTCCCTTCCCAGATACCACTGAGAGGACTCTTCTCCTGCTGAACTGCTCCAAAATGTTTTACCTTCTACAAATATATGTAAGCTGTTTTTATTGAGAGCTAGTTAGCAAAGAAACAAGGAGCTCAGATATGTACAGATGTCAGGCTGTGGAACAGTTTCTTCAGTTTGTATTTTCTGGGAACTTTGTAACTTTAAGGTAACTTTATTTTAAGGTATGTTTTCCTTGCAAAGACATTTTAAGTAACCACCATCCAGGTTTGAGCAGCAAGGYTGTGCTATCCTGTTGTCGAGCACCTACACTGCGAAGCTGACTCAGTAGGTTATACACAAGGAGTTTTCCTGTCTCACATTAAGTCATAAAGATGATGTGGGCCTTCATCTTCACTTCAATCTGCTGTGTCAAGAAATGGGGGAGGACCTGTAATGCAAGTCTAACTGAAGACAGACCTATTTTTCTGGGACTTCTTTGAGTGTGTCACCCTGGTAGGAGATGCCTGAGGAGACAATGTGCCTGGTCTTGAAAGAGCATGGAAAAAATGGAAGRAAACAACTGGAGGGCTGTTGATGTAAGGGACTCATCCTCCCCTCATTTCAGAGTGAGTATTTTATTGCTTTGAACTGTAAGAACTTCTCCAAAGCTGAGCCTCTAGCTAGGCGGAAGCTATCAAACTATCAGTCCAAGCTGACAGCTGTGCTTGATAAGGGAGGTGAGAGATCTACGAATGGATGAGAGCAGGACTCAAGTTAGACACAGGAGATGCTCAGGGAAGCTCTGCAGTGGAAATATTAGCATAAGGGGAATGGTGGGGGGAGAAAAAGAACAAAAGAAAAAGCCGACAGGCAAAAGATCACAGGATGAACTTTGTCTTCTCTGTGATAAGGTGCAGCATCTGCTAGAAGCTACTGGACTGCATGCCGTGCACTGGAGCTTGCAGAAGGACAGCAGTGAATTACATAGCAGCTCTTGTGGTTTTGTAGCTTCACACACCACTTTTACCTACAGTCTCTTGTAATCTGCCAGAAGCTAGAATTAGATAGTGCACTGCGCTGTATTGGACTAGAAAGTCAGTGGAAACGTCATTTCAAGTAGCTGAAAGCTAAGTGGACATATGTAACTAGTTGAATGCGCAGTGAGATAGGCCTTGTTTTGTTTATGGTAGTTCTCTTTTTTCTGTTTTTTTCTGGATGGAGAAACAAGAATTCCAGGGAAGATTATAACAGAAGTTAAAAACGTGGAGGTTTTGGCAACTGAGATAGCACATCTGTGATTGCTTGTATGGGAGGGGTGTTAAAAGCAAGCCTGGGATTCAGTATGTTTACCAGCTCTTGTTAAGATAAGAGCAAATTAAAAAATTAAGGTATTTACATCACTATCTTTTGAAAGTTTTGAAAAGTGTTATCCTATGCTTGAAAGGAATTTCCTGTGTTTGAATTTGTGCCCTTTGCCTCTAGTCCTGTCACTGGGCACCACTGAGACTAGTCTGGCCCCATCCTCCTTGCACTCTCCCATCAGGTATTCGTACACACTGACAAGATCCCTCCTGAGCCTTCTCTTCTCCAGGCTGAACAGTCCCAGCTCTCTCAGCTTCTCCTTGTATAAGAGATGCTCCAGTCCCTTGATCTTCGTTGTGGCCCTTCACTGGACTCACTCCAGTATGCCCATGTACTCTTGTACTGGGCAGCCCAGAACTGGACCCAGCACTCCAGATGTGGCCTCACCAGGACCGAGTAGAGGGGAATGATCATCTGATCATTCCTATCTCAGAGATGTGCTTTCAGGCTTTTTGCAGTTTGAGGAAGACAATCTCATTTCAATTATCCTTCACTTCATGCTTCAAAGTTTTTCTTTTCCTTCAGAAAGCATAAGGAAAAACAACTTTTGTCCATATGCAAGTGGAACCGAAAGGAAGGATATGGTGGGAGGAGAAGTTTCACCATAGTGTAGGTGAATTTACACTCCAGTCCTGGAGAGAAAAAATAATTTGGTTTTGCAGCAACATGGATTTCAAGTTTGCCAAATTTGGGGGAGCTCATATCATCCATTTAAACATTTAAACTTTTGCTTGCCTTATAGATGAAGAAAAGAATAGAGAGGGACAGATGGAAAAACATGTAAGAATGTGAAACTCTCTTTTTCATTTTAATAGGAAGTGTCAGGTGAAGATTTTAAAATCAGAAAAAATAACCTCAGAGGAAATGAAAAGCTATTTTACAGATACATTTTCTGAAAGGACTGTTTCCTTTTTACAATAGTTATAAGGTAGAAGTGGACTGTGTACCTGGATTTATTTTGAAGATTTTTTATTTTGGGGCTGTGAGCTACTCCTTGCTGAATAAAGATTTAAAAATTATGGGTTTAGGTTGGAATGATCAAAACAATGTAAAAACAGTAAATATAGTTTAATAAAGAGCAAAATAGATTTATCTRTTAATTCATGCTGGTGTTATTTTGCCTGTGCAAAATTTTTAGTACTGGGTCTATGAGGATTTGAACCACTACATTACAGTGGAAATAAGTAACTATGTTGTCCACTGAAAAAAGTTAATCTTACTTGCTGATATTAATCATTAAGACATGAAATCAAAGACGCCACCTGCAATTCCTGTTAAGATATTTGGCCTTTCTCTGTGTTCAGATTTTTCTGCAAATATATCCCTAGACTCCTTTTGGGTCTTACATTTTCTTATCTTCATACTAGTAATTAGAAAATTAAAGAAGTGTATTCCAGAGGCCAGGAAGAGGTTTCACAGTTTGAAAAGGAAAATACAAATTGAGTTTGTTAACATACAGCTAAGGACAAGGAGAGGAAGGAAAAATTGTGCCTTGACATTGTAGGAGCCTAAAATTGAACACAATGAAAGAGAAATCAGTGAACACCATTGGGATATGTGCCCTTCTGTATCAGGCAGTATACACATACTTACATAGCAAGAAACCATGGCAGCTCCAAAGAGTGGGCCATCTGAGTTGGAAGGATGGACACTATTACTGTTCCCATTTTGCAGAGGGGAATGGGGCCGTGGAGCAGTTAGATCGGTCTCAGGGCTCTGAAGAAGTTGGCATTAAGTTCACGCTTCCTTAATCTCCATCCAGCTTCCCAGCCACAGGATCATCTTTCATTTTAAGAATAAAAAAGTCTTTTCTATAGAGGAAAACCAAGCCCTAGTCATATTCAAATGTGTGAGGGGGGAAAAAGCTCCTCTTTTGTATGAAAATAGGTTTTCTCCCAATGATCAACTGATCTCTGAACCTTCTTTCTTTGCCCAGTGTGATTTTAAATTAAAATGTGGGAGTTATAAAATTCTTTTTAATACATGTGCTTGCATCTCAGTGAAAGAGAAGAGGAGACAGGGTTTTGTCTTTAGAAATTTCACTCTTCCAAGAGCTAAAAAGACCTTTTTTGATGAATGATAATCTTTAAGGTGTATGTCTCTTCTGCTGAGTGACTTCTGATTTCTTTAGTTTGGTCTCTTAATCTGTTTTTTACTGAATATTGATTTCAGTTCACTGCTTTTCTGGAAGTACTGTACCAAAGATTATCTTTCAATAGGCTCCAAGCATGAGTGGCTTAGTAGAAGTCTCTCATCTTATTAGAGGTTTATATTCTGATAGCAGTCTCTCTTTTTCTTGTTATGTACTGGCAAGTACTGCAGACAGGTATATCTAAGAAGTGTTTCTTAACTCTTTAGTTAACTGCTTTCACTGACATTAAAATCTCCACTTTTTTGTTTTAGTAGAAGGTGTGAATAATTTCTCATTTGTTTCTAATTTTGTATTCATTTTTTTATTGAGATAATTTCTATGAGAACAGTTTTGGAGAGGATTTTATTCAATTCCTCTTTGAAATTTGTTATTTTCAGAACAAAGTGGGGTGGAGGACAGTGGAAAAATAATTTTGTAGATTCAATTACCTAATCAAGTAGAGGGATGTGTGATTAAATAGATAATGTCCAGGAAAGCTTTTTAATTACAACAAGGTGTTTCCTTAATAATCCCAGATTAATTTAATTAGTTCTAGCTCACCACAGTCTCTGAAGTCTTATTTCAATTTTGTGTTAGAGTTACTGTATGATGACAAGTCCTAGATGCATGATAGGCAGGGGCTATTTGAAGACTCAGTGTCTTCAAATCAAATAATCAGAGCTAAGTGTTTGGATTAGGTAGGTCTGAACATCTTGGTGCTTGAGCCTCTGTGATATTCCCTCTAAATCTGCTGTAGGGTCTGATCCTGCCCTTTCAATTTAAAAAGGCTGCTAAGGCTAAATTTTCATCCCATTCAAGTGAAGCTGAACAGTGTCACTGTGAAGAGACTTAGAGAAGATTCCTTAGAGGGGACTGAAGTATAAGCTTTTTCCTTGGGAGAGAAGAAACCTGAATCTTAACTTCTTCCAGGAACATTTGCCCCTTATTTTACGGAAAGGGTCGTCACTTAGCTTCCTGTAGGGTGATTTTGTTCAAAGGATGCTTCCCTCTGGTTCTCAAATGATTTTGGCAATTCTTTAGCTTACCCATTTAAGCAGGAAGGTTTGGCTCCCTGAGCTGCCACCTTTCCATTGCTGAACTCCCAAGCCTCCCAATGGCAGCAGAACCGATCCACCAGGAAAAAAGGGGGACTAGGTGGGACAACATTGCTGGGCGCATTGCCTAGCATGCAAGTGTCCAGTTTGCCGTGTCAGCACTTGAGTCGCAGAGGTAGACAAGATTTAAGACATATCAACTGCCTTATCTGTCTCTCTGCTCATCATGGAAGTTCTCAAAAATCCCATAGAGAGGTAATTTAATATTAGGAGATAGCAGGAGCGTGATAAACCATCCAAACTAGTATTAGTCAAGTAGTCTGTATATCTGGATGGGCATGTAGCCTTTACATTGCTTTTGTTTCCACCAAGAAATTCTGGCAGAGCGGGCGTGAGGATTTCCTGCCCTGGTTTGAAATGCTTGGAAGTCCTATCAGATCAAGCTTTATAGCAACCCGACAACTCGTGTATCAAGAAACCTCTGAACACCCATACAGTCAATGTGTCTGTGGCTGACACAATCAGTGAGTCTGATGTTTTGGGGAAGAGAAAAGTCACTGTGCATCCATGAAAAAGGTTGGACGTACATGCTAAATGAGGCACCTACACGTGTGCTGTGAGTGTGATGTCTTGGGCATGTATTTCGGTCCTAGAAATCCCAGAAGTAGTGTGGATATTTTGCTCTGATTCATAGCTGCATAAACTAAAATGATCCCAAATGCTTGTGCAACGAGACCTGCACTGAATGGTCTTGGAGGATATTAAGTCGGATTAAACTGATTTAGTTTTGCCTACTATTGTTGTTTCAGAGACTGAATTCTAGTAACAGTTGCAACTCTACGGCAACAAGCCAGCATTGTAATGCATGCGTCTTAAAAGCCTTTTTGGAATTATTAAGAAGCAAGAATTCATATTTCTTGAGAATGAATAAAATACAGTTTACCTGCTTGAAAATCCAGCCTCTAAAAGAAAAAAAAACACCTTGGGATTCATTTGGAATTCATGCAGAATCCTAAATTGATTTGATCAAAGAAATAGCAGCAACTCTGCCTGCTTTCAGCCCTCCTCCTCAATAGAATGAATGCAAATAGAGAAGAGGAAATCCTCATCTCTAATTTGAACTTTATAAAGCCCTGACAGTCCCACCTGCTTCATTCTTTGCAGGAGAAAATATATGCTAATGAGCCTGACTTCATTCATCATTAAAAACAAACGATCTGAATTCTACCACATCGTAGAACACTATATGAAAGATTTTTACATGTATTTTCCTGTCCTTAGTTAATATTCCTGTCTTCTGAGGAATTGCACCAGCCATGAATTTTCCCTTTGTCAGTTTTGGTTCCATTTCTTCATTCATCATTTTTCAGCCACGTTGGGTCCATTTCTTTAGTGTTTCCTTTTTCTTTCTTTCTTTCTTTTTTTTTACACTTCCAGAATAAATTCTGATTGCCTTTTAGTCTAAACAATCAGCATTTAATAAGGCTCTGTCTATTAAAATCAGACCAGTGGTGCCAGGATGAAATATGCTCATTGTATGAAATGGGATTTTAAGTGATTTCATGAATCCCATTTGAAAAGGAACTATTCTGGGTTTACTGTTTCATATTCATTAATACTAGAGGCAAGGGTAAAACTGAATGGCTCCATTGACCTCTGAAGTTAAACTGTGATATACATCAGGAAGCAATCTTGTCCAGGATCAGATAAATATATGTTGTTTTGAACTAAAAGACTTTGTAAAAGCCATTTTGTAATTCATTCTCAATTCAGGACCCTTCTGTTCATCCATTCCTGTTTAGACAGTTGCAAAAAATCATCTAGAACCGTCAAGCTCGGCTCTTAAAAGTTTTAATCAAACTGTGGGTTTTAGATAGCATCTATGAAAAATGATATATTGATGCAGGCTTTCTGAAAGATTAGTGAACTATTGGTAATATAACAAAAATTCTGGGGTTGGAGTGTATCTGATATGGGGATTTAGGCTGAAAACAATTCAGATTAAATAGATTCTCACTGCTYGGTTTTGGAAACGCTGTGGTGGGAAAGTAAACAGATGTGTGYGATTGTTTTGATTTCAGATGTGGTAATTTCTCAGCTTGGGCGATCAACTGTAAAGTAGCTGGGTTTGGTTTCATTTTTGTTGTTGGTTTTCTGAACTRGAAAAGAGGACATTACAGTAAGGAAATAAAGCAAATGTGTCTCTTACCTCCCACCCCCTCAGCTTATGTCAGAGGAAAAAACACAGTCATGTAAGAGGAAAGAGAATACGCTTGTAAATTTAATCACTTGTGTTCTCCACACAGGTCACAGCATTTGTGTTAGGGTTGGTTGGAAATTGCAAACAGTATTCACAAACCTCATTATCTTGCATCTTCATTCCCGCAGCCTCCTCTTCTCATGCCCTTGACAACTGCTCTCGTGCCCCTTCAATTTATTTGAAAGGCTCCTGGAAGATGCTCTTCCCACCTCATTGCTCTTGTCATGTTACCAGCTCTCCAAGATTCCTCCTTTTCCACAACATCTAAGAAAATTGTCTATTTGCTTGTGTGTCTTACGGTGCTTTCTGACTTAGCTTCAGTCTAGCTTCTTAATTTTTTTATATGGTATCAAGTGGTAGTTCTAGTCTAATTCAGTTTCCTATTTCTCCTGCTTTAGTTCTTACAAATAGACAATTTGAAAACAGAAACAAAGCCAAATGAGCAGGGAAGATGTCATACTCTGGACTCTTCAACCAACTCTAAATCAAACTCCAAGCTAATCCACRCAGTGTTCATATCTGTTCATTTTTTGTCAGCTAAGTCTTATTTAGTGAACATAATGTTTTTAAGGTTCAATATTTTAAAGAAGTTCAGATATTTTATGTTCTTGATCGCATTCCATATTCCTTATCCTCTGGATTGCTCATAAATCTGGGCTGGTTGGTTGCCATTTCTCAGCGTTTCACCCCAGTGCTTCTGGTAGCCTGTGTTGGAGAGCACTGGATAGCTCATCACATTTCCAGTCCATTTGAATGTAACATCTGTCACTGAACATAAGACTGTTTTCTGTCTTCAGTTGAATAAGACATTCATAATGGGGGGGGGGATGGTTTTCTTGAAGCTAAAGGAGTTTTTTTTTTTTTTCTTGAGTTAATCCCATTAATCTTAGGCTTGATTTTGATTTCCTGATGGACTGAGTCTGCCTTGGGAGTGATAGCAGCAGCCACTTCCCTTTAACTCCGGCTCTTTGGAGGGGGATGGCGGAGGGGGAATAGCAGCGATAGGTCATGTCTGACTATCAGTAGTCTGAATATGGGAAAAAGAACCAGTGAATGAAAATGCTTGACTGCTCTCCGTAAAGAGAACAGGGCTGTTCCTGAAATACTGTTCCAGCTCTTCTCCATGCTGGCCAGCAGTGCATGGGGATATACACGCTACTTCAAGAAGAGATAGTTGATATTTTTTAATATCCATTGCTTTTGAGGCTCCGTTCATGAAGAGCTTTTTTCATTTCATTCATCCGTGGGACACAGGGCAGGTGCAGATTTCCAGGGACATTGAGCCAAGCCCCCTTTTTCCACAGGTAAACACTCATAAAATCAGCCAGCTCCATTCTGAAAGTAGTGAAGGTCTTCACCCATCCCACACCAATGTATTCAAAGTCTTCCCCTCTATTTTCAGATATATTGCCTTTAGGTTTCACATAAACATAAGATTTATGTTATTTATTTTCTTTAAAAGTACAATTTTTATACAATCATAAAGTCATACAGACCTCTAGTAGGGCTCTAGTACAATCAACATAAAGATGTTATGACTGCCTAGGTAGTCCTGACAGCTGTTTAAATTCTATTTGCTTTGAATATGTTCTTTTGTAAACCACATATATTTAAAACAATGACAAAACTGTGTCTGAAGAAGCCTGAGATTCATAGATTTGTGTGTCAGGGAAACAGTGTTATGTTTTTCTTATGCGATCTTTTCATATCATAGGCTGCGTAGTCCCCATGATTACAGCTAAATCTCACCTGTATGAAAGTAGCAGAAGGAATTATCATTCTTGCTGCCTGGCGTCTGAACTTGCCTTCTGGCACAGCCATCAATTATGTGCAAGTTGCACCAATGCACTCTGGTTCTTGCACCCAACAAATAGAGTCTTTTGTTTTCTTCTCAAATACCTTTTCTTATTGAGTTCTTAGTAGCCAAAGTCGCAGAGATTTTGCTACCACTTTGAGAGCTTAGTCGGTAATCCGGTAGCCCTTGCCATTAGATATTCAACCCAAAGTTGCCTTTCCTGGGTATCCTGCTGTTTTTCTTTGCAAGGTCTCTGCTGCCTTAAAATGCTTCTCTGCTGCCTTAAAAATTAAAAATCCTTTCCTTATTTGGTGCTTAGTTTTCAAATACTCAGAGATAGTTATCATCTCTCCCCTAGCCATCATTCAGCTGTGCTCTACATAATTAGTTCTTTTAATCTTTGCTAATAATGCTTCATTTGATTAAAAGCTAGCAAGTCATTCATTATAAACTGCACTTTCATTTTAAGTCAGCAGAGCTAAGTCATGTCCTAGAAAAGCACATGTCAGAGCAGCTTTAAATGTTTTCCTTGCCAATTTTTAAATGGGAAGAAGGCCTGGCATGTAATAGAGGGGATTGCACATAATGATAGTTAAGCCGGAATCACTGTTTTTGTTCAGTTTCGATATCCTCCAAGTCTTGTAATATAGCCGGATAGACAATCTCGGCAAAGAGAATGAATACTGATAAGGTGCTCGGTTCCCCTTTTTCTTCAGGAAAAATGATCTGGGCAGCCAGGTTCAATAGTGGATTACGGTATGAACTGCATTGTAGACTTGGGCTTGAGCATAGTCCTTGTGATGGTCCTTGTCTGGCCATGCAGAACACACACACACACACACACACACACACACCCTTTGAAGAAGATACCTTAGGTTTTACAGAGGAATATCTGCTTAATACTACTTGAGCTGCTTTTCTCCCCAGACTTTTCCTCATGCCTGTTGAGAGGAATACACACCATGCAACACTGCATCCCTTTTCATGAAACGGTTTCACTTATAACTGCAAGGCATGCATGAACTGTACYACTTTGCATATACAGTGGATGTTCATGTAATAGAAAAGGTTATTATAGTTAGAGTCCATTATACTTACACATGGGAAAGAATTAGGACATAACACAGAGTTATATTTACTGGGAGACTGAGTCCATTAATTTTGTAGGTGAATAAAAACATAGTTTTCTTTTAAGTCTCAGAATACACGCCTGCATTCCTAACTCAGTTCTTATTTTGCTCAAGATTAGGATTTAAACAGCCTCTGGGATTTTGTGTAAAATCATTACAGTAAAAAATATGACAATAAGACTCAGTATGTTTATATCATCTTGCTTTCCTGAGGCACATAGTTTTCCTTATTGCTGAGGTTTTGGGTTAGTGGATAGCTGTTCAAAGACGTGCAGACTTTAAGGCCACAGGGGACTATTATTTTTATCTTACCTGACCAGCTACACATACATTTTTTTTCCTGATTCTGGATTAACATATGTCGTCCGGGGAGAGAGCTAATTGCAGCTTAATGATTTCTCGTGATGATGTATCGTTCACATCTGCTGGTAAAGTCGTTCCAGTGTTCGGTTATACTTGCTTCTTGGGAGACTGCCCATTATTTCAATCTGATTTTTTCCAGATTCCATTTCCAGCATTAGTTTTTGGCTGGATGTCTAGAAAACTGAAATGCCCCTCACTATAAGCTATCCTGAATTTTGCGCTATAGGCACCCACGTACGGACAACCTGCCCTTTTCTTTCCCCTTTAAATTTGCATTAACACCACTTTTTCCAGAAGTGGAAAGGGCCAGAGGCACTGAACACAAGCCTGTGGTGGCAGTCTTGCAATAAAAAGGAAAAGACATTTCAATGCTAGCCGTGTTCCCCCTCCTGTACCTCCTGGAATTTTATTAGTCCTTTTTGTCACACTACTGTACTGAGAGTGCAGGCTGAGGTGATTATTATCCATGATAACCCCTAATTTCTCCTCTGATTCACTGTTTTCCAACACAATGTTTTCAGTCTCGCAAGTATTACCTGAATTGCTGGCTCCCAAGTGCCTTATTCGGCACCTTCTTGTGCTAATATTCATTTTGTTAGACCGTGCCCGACTAATCAAGCCGCGTGGATTCCTCCTTGCCTCCTTCCTCACGAGTCTCAATGTCAGCTGCAGACTCTACCGGCAGAGATTTTTCAAACCTTTACTTTAACCCCGCGATCAGCAGAGCAAGAACAGGTTATGCAGAGACGCTGCACCAACCAGCCATGATCACTGGTGTCTCAGTAATGTTGTTCTGATATCCCAAAGGGATCTAGTTTGTAATCGGTCAGATAGAGATTAAAATTGTTCAGACTGAGCGTCCTTTGGTACTAGGTCAGATGAAATCCGTGCGTAAGTTTTGACATAGCTGCCTTTGTTACCGGGGTTGTAATCTTGCCTAAAACAAACCGCCTTACTATTTGTTTTGGCATGTTTATTTTCCAGAGACAATGATGGCTGTTACTGAGCATATTTCTCTTTCCTACCTTTTGAGAGCAAAATACACAACGAACTGCTGCTTCTTTTGTACTGGCAAACAAATTAAAACCTGATTTGTGTTTCTTGATGTACTGAAGGTGAAAAGACTACTTAGTAAAAGAGTATTGGAAAGGTAATAAGCTGTATTTGCTGATAAGTTGGGTTTTTTTGTTAAGGTAATGTTTTTTCTTCATCATCATTTATCCATATTTTTCTTGGTTAGTGTATTTTAGTATTTTAAAAAAGAAGCTTGAGCTCTGGCTACCTTGACCTTTTTATTTTCCCTGGGGAAATATCCAATTTCTGTGTTTTTCTTGCCTGCTGTTAAGTGGAATATAAAACTATAAAGACTCAGCGCAAATTTTGCCTTGTTCATTATTCATTACCCTTGCCATTGCTGATGGTGACAAATGTCATTACTTTAATGACCATCGTTATCCATTGTCATAATTAAGGGAGATCATTTAATGAAACCGAATATAACATGGCTTAATGCATCAAATTAAAAAAAGATGTCATGACAAGGTACACAACATCACCCGTCATTTGTACAGATGAGTCAATAAATTAAACAATTTCTCCTTATTAATATGACAACATGGTCTTACTAAAGATTCACAGGGGCAAAGACAAAGGGTGCCAGATGGTGCTTTTCCATTATTCCCTCCCAATTCTGTGATGGCCTAGGAAGCTGGATTCCTCTGCCATGTTCTGGGGTTTAACCAAGAATGTTTCCTGATTGCCATCACACCTGGCTTGCGTATGGATGCACCGCTCTGAGGAGACCATCAGGCATGTCAGCCTCAAGTAGGTGCAGCTTAATATTGCTGTAGTGAACAAATGTCTCCTTAATTTAAGTGACAAGCATCTGTGTCTTTGCAACAGATGGCCATGCGCTCTGTACCGTGGATTACTGTGGGTGGTCTGGCATATGTTTTCGGAGGGCTGCAGCAGTCTCTGTACCGCTCTTCTGCAGAAGCCAAAGTGTACGACATGCCAGTGCTCTGTGATAGGAACGGCAATAGTCCGGTGTAACCAGAGAAAGCCAGTGAAGATCCAAGCATAATGGCAGTTCCTTCCATTTCAGCCAGCGGAGTCCACCACCGAGTGCTCTTCCACTTTTGCTTGGTAGACGTACCGTTTAAGAAGGGTCAACATGGGCGAGACGCAGTTAACTGTTACAGAGAGACTCTTGCTAAGCAAAGCCGATGAACTGGAATATAGACATTGAATAGGACAAGCTTCTGACAGCTTCTTTGGCTCTAAGTGACTTCAAAACAACACAAGACTTATGACATTTTATTATTTATATCTGACATTTGGAAGAGTTTGGTGTGGGTCAAAATCTTAGGCTCAGCTTTTGCTGACTGCGCTCCTTCCTAATGTAATCATCCCTTCAGACACCTGTGTACATGGAGGCATTGTATCATGTGGCTTCAGTCCATCTGTCCTTTTTATATATTTTTATAAGCTAACAAAAAGTGCAATGGCGTGATGATGTGCATCTGCGTTGCTACCTAGTCCGTGATTAAAACGTCTTGCCCCTGGCATGCAGCAATGAGAAAGAGGACGCCGAGGAGCACAGACTGAATTCCTCATTTCCTCACCGCGGTGCAAGAGCCATACTTTGCAGTAGGCCTGTAAGCAGGTTCAAAAATCAGGAAAGATCCCTTGCACTTTCAGTCAGTGATATGCAATCAATTAACTGGAGGATTCCTGTCTAAATATTAGCAGACACTGCCTTTGCTTAGCTTGTGAATCTAATGAAATCAGACTAGTGGCAGAGCTAAAGACTAACCRGCTACCTCGTTATTACATTTACTGACACAAGAGAAAATATCCGAAGGTCTGCAGTTCTCATTTAAGACTGAGCCTTAACTCTGGCGGTGCGGGGTGCAACAGAGTCCAAAGCACTAAAAACAATGCCTTTCGGAACGGAAAAATTCTGAACAGCACTTTTTTTTCTTCAGGGCATGCAGTCATTTCTTAAAAAGTTATTAGGGGTTGTCAGCAAATCAATGGACAGGTAGCCCCACTGATTGGGACTGATAAATTGTAAGAAGCGTTGCATTCCTCCCGGATATACATATATATTTTTAAGTAATAGGAACAACTTTTTGAGCATATGTGCAGCTTCAAGGACAGAATACCTAAGTGTGTTCAGGAGGTACATCTACCACAATAGGGAAAGAATTCCCTGGTAAGTATTAAAGGTGAGAGATAGGGAAAGAAATCCTGAAAAAAAAGATTAAGGCCCATTCTCCCCTCCCTTCACAACCTTTAGATCTCAGCTTTCACTATAACTTAAATCAGAAAGCTGCGTAATATGTGTCCAGCCATTTTACACATCTCACTGACTTCCAGTCCATGCTGAAGTATGACAAGGCACGTGTACTTCTCGTGCCCATTAAGAGTGTAGGTATCTCATCTGGGGGCGGGGTGGGGGAAGAAAACCCAAAGGTATTTACTCCACAAGAAGTAAATCCATCATTTTCACTGTCTTCCTTCTGAAACTGAGGAACAGATTAAAACACAGCTGTATAATTTACAGTTCGCCTCAGCTGGTTCTGAATTATACACTGTTCACACCTGAAATATCACAAGCAAGCATTAGATCAAAACATTGCCATTTTTCTTCACTTCATGTTTTGTTTCGATTCATGAATATAAACACTTTGTTGCATTCATTTCTCCGTGCAAACAACAGATAAAAAAACCACCTTTGCAGACTTGTGAAAATTTCCCTCTGAGGCATTACACATATTGCAGGCTGGAAAATGTTTTTAGTATTTTAACCATGAATAAGGCTGAGTCTTGTTATTGATGTTGCAGTTCCTCTTACAGACCCGGACATCAGTGTTGCGTATTTTGAAAATGCATGAAGAGACTGTCCCCTTCCTGAGGAGTTAGTGTCTCATGAGCGAGACAGACCAACAGTGAAGGAAAAATAAGGTTATAAGATTTACTCATTTCTCAATTCTGCTATTTTGCAATCAGCCACTCATGTTTAGTTTATTATTGCCCACAACGTAGTATATTCCATCTTTCTTACCAAAATTCTTTCTTATTGGGTTTGAGTTTTCAGTACGTCAAAGGTTTTCAGCCACATTCTGCTCCATTACACTCAGATAATACAAAGTACCTTYGCTCAGATCAGTGGAGATACTGTAAATTTATCTCATTTCCATTCCATTTCAATGAACATAATCAGCTCATTTATACATTTTGTTCTGGAGGCTCTCCAATGTTTAAGAAAGTATTATCATCCTGTGACACCGAACAGTCAATCAACCTCAGCACTGAAATTAGTGTTAAAATCAATCAGATTTGCAAGTGCAGATTGGTTGCAAAAATTAGGGCATAAGTGGTTCTGGATATTCGTTTTTCGTCAAGGTTCTCAGGATTATCTAAATGTAACTTCACAGCAAACTCCTCTATTATTTCTGTGAATGTGCACTGAAAAATCCTGTCTGAGATAAGACATTTGGTAGGATGGAAAGGGCACCTGTTCAGTTCGGAGAGCTGTAACACTTAATTGATTGTTTAGAAGAGAGAAGGGATAGCAATAAAGAATTAATGCAAAGCATCTATTTTTATACTTTAATAGGCAACATGAACGTGTCTTCTCAGAGCTGCCAGAGTGTCTCTGAGTACTAGGTGTTATAAGCAACTTGGGACATTTTTATTCAAAACTGAAGGCAAGGTGTTGGATGTGTGATTTTTTTTTTTCCTAGCTGTAGCGCTGAGTTGGCTTTTAATTTTAGTTTACCACTCCTTAAAGTGGCAGCTCATGATAATTTGCCTCCCAGGAGTGCTGTAAGATTTCATAAATATTTTTAAGAGTTTTGAGATCCTTGGATGAAGTGTATGATAAAGTGAAAACAAAAAAAAMCACAGAGAGTTCAAGTGTACCTCTTTGATGATGCCGTTATTTTGACTGCTGTTTATCTTAGCTTATCCAGCATTATGCCTGATCTGTGTATTGGAACTCATAGCAACTAAATTATCTGCTTTAGTGTACTGACAAATGCTTGTGGGTTTCCTTTTCCAAGATAATAATGCAGACTGTGTATAGCAGTAAGAAGTGTCTGTGAAGTATTTTATTTTATTGATCATGGGTGCAGTTCTTGTATGACTAAGGAAATGGGCAAAAGCTGTGAACCGTTGGGAGGTGAATGCAATATAAATGTGCAAAGATTTCTTGTCTCTTGTGGATAACTCTGGGCTGGAAGATATATAGGTCAGCCTCTAGATTTTGGAAACTGGTTGTCAGTTAGTTGCCCTTGGATTTGAAGTTGTACAGAAGTCACGTGTGTGTTGCATAGTTGATAGTATGCAATGCCGCTGCGGTAAGTAGAAAAAAGGAAATTCACTTATCCAGTGTACAGAAAAAATGAGGATCTGCTCTATATTCTGTAGCAGAAGTTGCAAATTGCATTTCCTTGTCTTCACCCTCCTCTCCAGCACTTCAAACAAGGTGCATAAGAGTCAGTCCATGACAGTTCACTGGTGCCAGGAGTGAGCTAGGACACAGGGAACTGGGCTCATTTACTTGCGTTTACTACATGGACTCTACACTTATTAGTGTCTAACCTGCGTAGCCTTGGGAAAGCACATCAGGTTTCTATCTATACATTCCCTGTATGTAAAATGGAGATAATAACCCACTCAGCTTGGTTTGTTTTGTATAGTTAGGCCTTTGCATATTTAGAAACTCTTCCTAAATAGGGTTTTTCATAATGAAGCGCAGGTCTTGTTTTGGACATCTGGGTGTTGCTGCACAACAGAAAAGTAYGAGTTGTCTTTCCTGGTTCTATCACAACAACGCTGGGAAAGTGTTAATTAATCAACCCAGGCAGCAGAAAAAATTATCTGTTAAACTGGAATATTTCCTTGACCTTTTTTTCCCTGTTTATGTTCCAGATTTTATATATACATATATTTACATGATGCTTCCTATCTGTTTAATTTTTTAATGACTGAAGTGTTGCGACGTAGTCTCTCCATTTGTCCGTGTCGGTATTTGCAGTTCCGTGAGCACTAAGTGTCAGGGACCTACCTGAGAAGAGAGCCACGACATTTGCGTCTTGATACGGCTTCCTGCAGATTTGTGGGTGCCTGATTTTGGAGTGAGTTCTGGCGTATGCCCCTTTCTTATCTCTTTTTCCTGCTTCAATAGTTTACCTTGATGCCAACTTTGGGAGATAATTTATCTTGAGCTCCAGAGAAATTTATTCTTGAGTGCTAAGAGTGTGATCTTTGAACACTTTGAATGACAGACCTGAGAAATGCAGCTAGAACGGTTCTGTCACTAAAAAAGAAATTGTGAATAAGAGGTTGCTCTTAGCACTTAAATGTAAGATACATGTCCAATGATATTTGTGTTTGAAGTGTGACTCTGAACTGATAATTAGAAAGCTGATTTCCTCTCAAATGAAGGGCTTCATGATGACATTTATAACCTGGTATTCTCTTTTTGAGAGTTGCAAATTTCAAGCGCGGCGAGCTGTATTAGATGAAATATTTTTGGAGGCTACTAGCTGTATTAGTCTTTGTGACCCTATCCCTATAAAATACTCTGCAATTTCTTTCTCCTTCTGCCCAGCGATTTAGTTTTTTTCAGAGAATGACACACTTTTTATTTTTTTTAAGGTGGACTTACTCAGGACAATTCAGTTCAGTATGGCATAATGTGGATTAAAAGTTGCCTGAATATTGCATCTCAAAAAAGTAATTTTAAAGATAGTGGTGTATTATCCTGTATTAGTGATGGTTTGCCTGTTGCAGTCTTTCAGTGATCAGTTATTACCTCGTTCTGTCCATATCTTTTTTGATGACACACCCTGAAACTGTAAATTTGTGGTATCCATACCTAATAGCAATACATATTTGGAGATTTCCTGAAAAAGAGATATAAAAAATTACTTGAAGTGAGAGTTTATAAAGATCAGTATAGTTAGCTTACTAAAAACCACTGAAAATTATTTGTTGAGGCTGTGTAAGACATAACACAAATGAGAAAGTATCTGACACTAGAGGGATCTTTGGAATAACAGCAGAAGCATCTTAACATCTGGTATCTCAGAGACAGGTGCTGGGCAGGCCAGAGTGAGGGTACAACTTGGCTTTTGAACAGTCAGAGCGGGCATAATGTAATCTCAGTACATGCTGATTTTGAATCAAGATGAAGTGAATTTCTTGAAAGAGATTCTCCCATTTAGCTACAACTTCCAGGGGCTGATGCTGAAATTAGTTAGACCCCCAATCCTGGACTACTCGGAGTTATTAACTTCACTAATGACTGCCCAGTTGAACCTCCTGCATAAAAAGGAATGAATAGATGAGCTACTGTGTTCATAAAATGTATTAGTCAGACTTTTAGTAGGTTTATATCGGCATACCTTCTCCAGAATCAATGAATATATGCAGATTTGGCACGCCACAAGATTTAAATTGCTGCTTTTTCTTAATTTAATGAATTTCAGTAAGAAACCTTGCTTATTGGAAAGTTTTTCAATTTGTGACAGGAGCTTCCATATCATGTGTCTTCAAAGTAGGTAACAGTGATTATTTTGTTTTTATTCGTTGAAGCTTTTGCCTAACTTTAAAATAGAACCATTGTACCAGCAATGCAATGCAACCCTGCTCAGAAAATGGTGTTTTCATTCTTCATGAAAAATTTCATAACATAGAGTATTTTTTTTTTTATTTTTTTGCATATTCCATTAATGAACTACCTTCAGGTATGAAGCTTAGCATCTGTACTTAAAAGTAGCCGCCTCTTACAGTTTGGTGATCCTTATGGTGACTCATTTTAGATGGATTAAGTTTGTTAGCACTGTGAATTTTATGATCTCTCGTCTGCATGACATTTCGTTATTTTATGGAACTCTACCAACTGTCTGACTCACAGCAGGGCTTGGTTTTCTGTATTGTTTTCAAAGATGCTCACAGATATTGCAAAAACTAAGGCACACTTTATAACCCTGCTTTCCCTGTGGATTTGTGGGAGGATTGAGGAAAATGCCAAGAAAGAATCATCCTTCCTTCACACAGAATCACACTTCACTGATTCCGTAGGCCAGACCTCTCGCATATGTTTCTTATATCATTTTACTTTTTCACCTATGATCTGGAATTTTGTTAACACACTGCTTTCCTTTTTGCCTTGGAGCTAAAAGTCATTCAAGATTTCAACATTTTGCATGCTATTGAGATGATAAATGGAGTGAACAGGGGGCTACTGATTCATCTTCTTAACTGGTTTGGTGGCCTATGGGCAATTACACACCTGGTTGAAACTAGTAGGCTTGGAAACAAGCTGTCAGGAGCTCCAAGCCCTGATGCTTTGTACCATTCCAACTTTCCGATTGTCACCAAATCAATATTTTGCTCACTGATGCCTTTGCCGTTCCTTGGAAGTTTGAACCTGAGGAGATACTATCAGGTGCAACATATTTAAGCTCTGGTATGAGCCAGTAGAGACCTCTGAGCTCAGCAAAGGTCAGGTTACACATTCTGGGTCACTTAATGCTCAGACTTCGAACGAACGGATCTCTGTCAGATCATGGACTCTGATGGATTTCTGAGCAACGGCAGAAAAACATTTGAGAGTTATTCTGCCGCCCTTAGAGAGGGAAGCAGGTACAGAAATATCACATCCTTCAGCTTCTCTCCGCTCATTCTGATAACAATAGCTCTAACATACAGAGGAGGACAGGACAGCTTCGCATGACTTTTGTTCCAGGTACATGTGTCCTATGTAGAAAGTAAACTCGCAGGTGAACTTTCCTTTCTAAATTGTTGCGTGGACCATAAATACTTGATAGATTGCATCCGTTTCTGAAGCAGTAGTTTGTCATAAAGGGCATGAGAGGTAGTGCGGCCTAAGAAGCTTTGATTAGCTTCAAAAGGGGAAATAAGGACACCAGGCTCCATAAGTTATAATATAGCATACGCTACAAGTTAGAAATATGTTCTAATTGCTGTAGTAATGTCTAATACTTATGGTGCTTTCAAACACCATTTTCCTTAGTTATTTTCCATTGCAAGGCAGTAAGGAAATAGCTCTTTTTTCTATCCTCTCACATGTAGGCCATCACAATTTAGCCATTTCAGATGGGTTTCTGTTTCAAGATTTAGACACTTAAATTAGATGCCCATGTGGCATCTACCTGTTTAGGCTGGGTGCCTAAGCTCATATTACAGTGGAAGGAGATCTAATCATGGCATTCAGTGCAGGTCTTCAAATGTCACCCAATAGACATGTATATTTGGTGACTTTAAAGCTTTCTAGACTCCGCTGAGGGCTTACTTCACTTGCCTACACACAGGTTGCTAGTGACATTAGAAAAGCCCTAAGATGTCCTGGCTGACCTCTAGTTACTGATCCAAAGGGATGTGAATCTTTTCCAGATCCTACATCATATCTGTCAATTCTACCATACAGCTAAATTTAGGCATATTAATCTGTAAGTGGAATCCCACTCTTCATTTACTTAATTCAGTGTTAATATATTTTCCTATTGCTTTACAGTAGGGAATTTAGAAAACATCTTTCAAATTGTGATTTKATACAGGAGGCAATGTGTTAAAGAAAAAATATATATTCTTACACAACATTTCTTATCTTTGGGAAAGAGAAGTAAACAATAAGGCTTAGAGAATGATGTCCTAATTTAGCAAATTCAATGCTGTATGCAAAATCAAGGCAATATTGACTAACAAATGTTATTACTAATAGGTAAAGTCTTGCTCAACTCCTATTCTCATATTTTAAAATGAACACTGATGAATTTAAAAAGGTTAACAAGAGGGAAAAAATATAGTAGTTCTGGAAAATCAGCCTAATAGTAATAAACAGATAAAGCATTTAAGTATTTAACTTAGCAAACAAAGGTTAAGAGATGACTTACTGATGTTCTACATAAATTCACCCACATTCAGAGGACTTCTGAATATAAAGGACTGCTGAAAACAAAGGGCACTTCAGTTCATCAGAAAAAGCCAGAAGAAGCTGTAACATGCACAATTTTAACAATTAATATCATTAGTCATTACAACAACAACCCTATCATTTCTCTTCTTTGAACTGAAAATTAATGACTTTCTAAAAGACAGTCTAGGTCAAGTAGAAGATTTTGATTTTAGTGCAGGAATAGCTTGGAGAAAGTTTTTAATAAAAGTTCAAAAGACTGTGTTAAACGAAGTGGCTGAACTGTGATCATTTACAGATGAAAAGGTGAAAAAGATGTTCTCATTGTCAGATAGTCAGATGATCTCCTCTGCCTGGATCAGCACATGGCATAAATATGCAGTTGCTATATGTTGAAGAACTAGATAAGATATGACTTACTGAAGAGACCCATCCTTTCCTTGTTTTTCTAAGAGTTTTTTTTTGTTGTTTTTTGGGGGKTTTTTTTTGATTACTTGTGTAACCATAATGGCTTTTTTCTATATAAAATCTGAACTTGCTTGGAAAAGTAATCTAAATGGTAGAACAGCCATTTAATATTTCAGTCTAATGTCCACTGAATGCAAAAGACCAGCAGTGAGTTACCCACATCAGTACATACTTCTGGTTTGAAATAATTTTGCTGAAAAAGTAGGGGGGATGAGAGAGACTTACTATGCTTGCTATTTGCATATCCATATATATACATCATCTATCAATGTATTACTTCGGTTTTCAGCAATTATAGCAGATAATTTATTCTCTTGTCTTATTCTTTCACAAAGCCACAGTCGCTCTTTACATTAAGAAATTGTAAGACTGGCACTAAATTTGCATGTATTGTAAGATTGTTCTTATCAGCTTTCACTTTCCACTTTGTAATTCAGTCTAGGAAAAATGTAAGAGGAAGGAATTAAGTAATGGACTTTGAGTGTCCACTTTTTAGTTCCTGTGTACATTAAATCACATACAATGAAAATGTCTTACTTAGAAAATAATTAAAATTTGAATTAAGAAGTATGAGGTGCCACTTTCGAGAAGGAGAGTATCTGGAAAAATAGTGATTCATTAGTGTGATCCATAAGGGAAAGGGAAAATAGAGGAAAAAACCTCTCAACACCCACTTTTGGTATGAGTCTTACAAGAAATCTACCAGCCAATGGCGGCTGGTCGGACAGATGGATAGAATTTGCTTACTATATTTGCTGTAATTATAAAATGTCACATACATATATAAATACTATATATTTAATTTTCCTCCTACTATCTTTCATTCATAAGCTCCAGCCCACCTCCAGTTTTAGATGTCTGAAACCAAAACTACAATCCTGAAAACCCCTCCATTCAGCTGCAACTTTACCCCAGATGATCTTAAACGCTCTTTAGCTTCCAACACTATCTTCCCAAGCACCTAAAGTTCTGGTTTTTGGCATAACCGGACTCCCAAAGCCGTAATGCCACCAACAACCTAGGGGCGTGTATCACACCTCTGGGACACTGTCCTTCATCAGAATATACTACTGCTGGCATTATTTTGCCTTCTATGTCTGCACGTGGCTTAAGGAGAAGCACTGTGGGAATGGCCACGAATCCTCAACACTGGCTGCAGAGACCATAGCCTCTCCTTGCTAAACCTGTACCTGATACTATCTTTCTTTCTTAGTGTTTGTTTGTGTTGAGTCTTTAATTCAACTGGAGGTGTCTAAGCCTTATCAGGAGCCACAAATTAGATGTTCATTCACGTCACCACAGGGGTTACACTTGCTGAATCTGTGGCCAACAGGGAAATTACACGTTCATCGCCTACCGGTGAGAGCTCTTGTCTCTCTGGAGCAAAGACTGGAGACCAACTCTCCCATCCACACAGATGAACATCTTAATGGTAGACTAAAGAGGAAAGCTGCCTTTCACTCAAACTCTTCTTATTTCATGCAAGGTAGAATGGCTTCAGCAAGAGGCTTCCCAGTTGCAAGCTATTTGCTAGGCTTTCAGTTAAAATGAGKTTTTTCTCACCACTTCCTTCTATTTTTTTAAAAAAGATGGGCATGTCTGCTGCTCTGATATTGAAATAAAGATCACATAGGCCTGTCTAGTAAAAGATTTGTGGTATTGGTGCCTTGTGACAAAAAGTGCCTTCAAGTTGAACACCTATGCGGTGGAGAAAGGTCGGATTTAAAAGGCACCTTATTTCCAGTGCAGGACCTACTGTAACCCAGCCATATAGCTGGAAGGCAAAGAACCAAGCAGAAAAGCTTACACTGTGATAAAACATAACTTTTATTCTTTCTAACTCAGTTTTAATGTAGACCAGGGTATGGCTCTTTGGAAACTGGAGGGGAAAAAAAAGGCAAGAAAAGGAGTAGGTGATGTGACAGTCAAAAACACAAGAAGTGAGAAATAACRGTTGTTAAAGGTGGAGTTGAAAGTGCCTCTGTTTCAAAAGAGAAATTTGTTCCACACTGCAACTAGTAGTGTATAACAAATTAATAATTAGAGAGGAAAATGAAGAAGAAAACAGGGGGAAGCAGGTCCTGACCTAATAACATCAAGAAACAACACAAAGACCCCTGTGGTGATGCACAGCATCTGAAGTATCTCCTTTAATTATAGCTTAACTAATTTATAGAGTAGTTGCTAAATAAATGTACTGTAACTTGTAGTCTTTGATAAYAAAATATTGGTGACATGGCATGCAACTCTATTTGTGCTTTAGAGGCTCACAGTAATCTAGAATAAGTATTCTCCCTCATTGCTGGGATTCCCTTGCTTGCTTTTCTTTAAGCACTTCTTGGTGAACATACCAAAATTGTTGCCTCAAGTGGCAGCGCGCGTAGGTAATAACGGCTGCAGAAGCTGTGCAGCACCAGTATTTCCTGGCAGCCCACCCGAGGCATCCTGACTATTATACTGCCTGTGTACGATCTACGTGTGGCTAATGGAGGTGAAGTCCCCTAAAATTAGCTGTTCTAATATTGAATATYGTGGTACATAAATCCTTGTCTGCATTTGAGATTTAATTAATTCTCCAAGACAAAAACTGTTTTGCAGTAGTTTGTGTTAATTTTGGAGTCGATTTGGATTCACCCTGGAGTAATACTGGATAGCAGAGTTTGATTGTCAGTAGAATAGACTTAATTGTAGAAATTATAAACAGAAAAGTGCTATTAAGTCATGGAGCAGAATTGTTCCCACTGGCGTCTCCTCATTTAAAACCAGATTCTTTTAAGATGAAGACATGCCTCATTGTTCTTCAGATAATCTCAAGAGGGTCTGGAAGCGGGACTAAGCAGAAATTCATCCTGATGGCAACGCAGTTCAAGGCACTCTGAGGTGGCTGCATATTTGCCCAGCCTCTCTCTATAAAGTATCCTGTATATGTTTTATAACCAGAATAAATGTGCTGGCARTTGAACTGGAAGCCTGTTATTGGAAATTATTTTTGCAAACTGTACTTATCCGGTGGCAATAACACATTTTAACATCTGCTGTTACCTCGCTGAAGCGTATGGATTTAGCTATTACCAGGAACTTAATAAGCCTAGTGCCTTCATCAACTGTTTTCCAAATCACTATATCGTATGTGGAATTCTTCAGGGAACTGAAGCCATGGTTTGTCATAATACATTTAGCAAATGACAAATGCAAACACATTGAAATATATATGCAAGGAAGGGAAAAATACATCTCCTGGGTTGGAAGTGTATTGAACCGAAAGCAGTCTAAAAATCAAATAAAGACCTGGAAAGTATATGGTATAAATATTCTCTGTCTATGAAAGCAGATGGACTAGATGATGGTTATAAAATATCTGAAGAAATGGGCTAAATTCATCAATACACTCCAGCTGTTTTACTATGATGGTAAAAAGCTGCAATATCGGTTAAAACAGGCTTATGGCTGATTCGCACTGTCTGAGTGAGTCAAAGCATCTACCCAGAATAGTCTTTCTAACAGTTTGTGTCCTTGCAAATACTGGTTTGTTCCTTGACTTGCATGGTCCATCTCAAAAGTTGCACAGTTTTGGTGTTTTATTATATATGTGGTGTTTTATTAAATATTAAAGAACAAAGGCAAACAAGTTTCACATAATTCTATCTGATAGTTGCAGCTCTTGTCTAAACTAAGACCCAGGATATTTTCCTAGCTTCTGAGCCTAGATGTGCCCTGGCTGCGCTCTGGGGCCACATTAGGATGAGTCTCAGAGGCTCACCATCCTAGGGAAGGAGACCTGGGCCAGAAGGTGCTCCTTTTAAGCCCCTAATCTGGATGATGCAAGCGTTTCAGGTCTAAAAACAACCCCTAGYCATATGCAACCTCTCTATAAACTCTCTACAAACAAAAGTTTATGTGCTTTTCTGTTAAAATTCTGAAATATATTGTTATAAGCAGGGACTATTAAAAATCATATCACCTATGTAAAAGGCTGTAACGCTAGTAAATTACTTCCCTTGCTACTGACTTTGCACATCGACTGATGGCTGCTGCTGCTCACCAGTCGGAAAAGTCAATGAAGATAATACCGTGGGCCCRCTCACCAGTTGGTTCCTAGAGGAGGTGGGCAAGGGAATCCCTCCTGTGAGAGTAAATAGCTGCTCTGTCTCGCTGTGGCACTTCGGGAGCAAGTTGAGCGACACTGTTTCACCAGTCACCTAATGTGTGACAGCTATAGGATTCATTAAATTACTTTTACTCCTACTACAAATACACAAAGCTATGGTTAAGCGAGGCTGGAGGAGACTTTACGTTTTGTTGTAAGGGAGTCTGGGTTCTCGTGTTGTTCTTGCGTTCTCGTGTTGTTCCTTGATGTTGTGCTGTTTCTTGTGGTTGTTAGGTAGGAAGCTTCTTTCGTTTTTCTCACCTCTCCCATACTTCACCAGTCACTTTTAATAGATGACTCGGTATTAAGCAAAGCTAATTTCTTCCATCCAGTCAGGGACTTTATCACATCCTCCATGGAGTGTTAGCCCTTGTTTTATGTTTCCTCCCCTTGTTGCAGCCTTCAGCCTAGTTTGTGCTGTCACTGAGCTACTTAATGCCAGTAACACACTCTTCATTGCAAAGTTATCTTTTCCTCATATCCTTGCTTGACAGCTGTCTGGCCTCTTTTGAGGCCTGGAAAATATCTGAAATAACAAAGACTCCTCTCGCTGATTATACAAGGAGCATTTGCAATGATTTTTAGGAAACTTTTATCTACAATAATTTTAACAATTCATGGATGGTGTGGGTTGCATGTGTTTTGACAATGCATTTCTCTTTCTGTCTTTCTTTCACCTGCCTGCCTGCTTTGCATTACCTTGAAACTTCACCTTCCAAATCTCGCCAGTCTAGCTGTTTAGGGCAGAGCCTTTTTGATCTCTATTCTATCAGACCCTGAATATACCTTATACCAAAACTGTATTATCTTAGCATTTTTTCACACATTGTAGCAATTCTGATATCCTGTAGGTACAGAGAGACTTCTTGGGAGGCTTCTTCATCAGGGAAGGAAAGAGGTCCTCTAAACCTTGTTGCTGCTTTCATGATCACTCATTTGGAAGAATGTTTGAAACCGGATTAGGAAGCCCAAAGGGGACAAATAATCACCTCCAACTTACCTTTTTGTTCTGGGACATGTGGGTGGGCTACATTGCTTTGGATAGGAGCCTGCTGAATGATTCTGGGAGAAAGATCCATGCCATTTATGACTGTGTTGAAATATATGTCAATCTAGGCAGAACAAATAGGTTTCATTAAGCATCTCCTAAAAAGCAACAGAATGCAAGTTTGCATAGGAATTGCAAAATACTAACCTAGCTAATAATAAAGGGTTATTACTGTATACGTGGGAAATACTAGATGTGGGATATGACGCACACACTAACAGGAAAAGAGTGTGAGTGTGACACTAAAGACAAAGTGAGGAAGCTTTCCAATATTTACCATAGACGTATAAATCTATGGTAGCAATTCATAAAAGGAGAATCGTTTTGTCCTCCTAAACAGAACATGCAATCCTAGGAATAGCCTGTAACTGATTATCTTCTTCTGAATGGCAGTTCCCTGAAGAGCCACAGCTGCTGCTGATTGATGAAGAGACTGAGTTGATTTCCTTTGTACAGTAATTAACAAACTGTTTTTAGATTACTGAATTTATACTTCCCACAGTTTATATTTCCAGACCTCTTTCCTTGAAGGATACCGATGTGTTGCATCTGCTTAAGATTTAGGACAAGCAGTAGAAAGAGGTCAAATGTTTCGGGGGGCAGGTTCAATGCAAAGCTCTCTGTACAATGTGTTAAACACTCTACTGAACTTGAATCCACAGTCATCTTGGCTAGTTTTCAGTTGAAATAGGCAAAGGAATGTGAAATCATCTGAAATTAATGCCTCTTTGAATATCCTCTTTCACCATTGTAATTTTAGGAGGTCATAGGCTTTAGCAAAGGAAATCAAATCCTACAAAGCACTAAAAGAAAAAAAAAAGAGAGACAGAA
Source organism: Apteryx rowi (assembly GCF_003343035.1). Taxonomy (NCBI): domain Eukaryota; kingdom Metazoa; phylum Chordata; class Aves; order Apterygiformes; family Apterygidae; genus Apteryx; species Apteryx rowi. The sequence goes on from NW_020449974.1 coordinate 3,405,036, forward strand.
AGAAATCTCAATGAAACCACACTTCTAGAAAGTTGGCTTTAGTATCAAATCAAAGTCAGATTTACCTACCAATTCTCAGGGACAGCAGGGAAGCAAAATTTTGACAAAAAGTGAGGGACGTTACTTAGGTGAATGAATTACTGAAGGCTAACCCATAAGTTTGTGCATTGTGCACCAAGGAGCTTTGGGATAACCTTCTGGAAGAAACTCCAGGAAGCAGAAGCCTTTGAAAAAATGCAGAAATATTTACCTACACCTTTATATTGCATGCTTGTAGGTCCACCTTACTATAACTTGCATAGCCAGCCAGCTACACGGACTAGCACAGGATACAGAACCATGGAAACGAAACCTGCTCCTCCCTGCCCATTTCCTACTGCCATACGTCTGGCACTGTGTTTTGCAGAAATGTCTGCAAGATTGCACAACAGCTGCAGGAACACAGGCACTGTCACCTTGCTCACCCCTCTCTTTCGTCCCCGGACATTAACCTATATATATATATATATGGAAGACATCAGCATTCATGCATTATGCATTCATGCGTACAGGCTCAGAAATCTGGTCACCTTGAGCTTCCTGAAGATTGTATTCTGTGGTGTCATCAGCTGCTAGCTCAGGCCCTGACTGAATATGTCTCTGCTTCATGATCAGTCATTTCATATGCTCTCCAGATGTTTTGCATCTGGGTTTGTGTGTTGACCTGATAAGGGTCGCCCGTTCCTAAACTATCAAGATCAAAATTAACTAGATGACAACATAAGGTATGTCTTCAGGAGTGGAGATGCCACTCTTCCAATGCTCTCACAAGCAAAAGAGCTCATGGTTGTCCCAYGCCCCATGAGCACCCTTCTCCTTCCCCACGGGGCAATGCAGACTTCAGACCTCCTTAGCATTGCCCGCACCTCTGTTCATGCACCAGTGCACATTTTTTTTCAGTACAGGGTGACTTAGACTTGTAAGTGCATTTATGTAGCAAGCTGCCCTGTAATATTAGCACCAAAGATGTGAATTTCAATATTAGCATATGTCAGGGAGTGATATAATTAATTAGCTCTAAGTGAATCAGAGTTGCGGGTTTACCTAGCTGATATAAAATATGTTGCAATCCTTTGTCATAGATCATGAATCTACCAGAAATTAGATATGCCTTCAGGTATGCTTAATGCAGAGTGACAAATGGCTATTGTGATGCAAATAGTGCAGTACCTTCCTGAGTAACTCTTTATCTGGGTAGTAGTATCTAGATTAGATTAGAAATATAAATACCTTAATACATGATTCAGCTTGTCCATTCTCTGAATGTAYTGACTTTTTAAAAGAAGGCTAAAATCAAACTGGAATGTAACACACTTTAGTTACTTACGTACCTATAGCATAAAATTATTGTAGTAATAGGCACTAGTCTCAATAAGTGAACATTTGTCCAGATACTGAGAAACCAAACTCTGTCATCACATTTTTTCAAGACCATTTACGTGATTTATGGGGAGTAGCTCAAAATATTTAGCTCTGAAGTTACTGAACCTCCAAAGTAATTTAGGCGTTCTTGATAATTTGGTCTTTCAAATTTGCATATCCAGCTGGGTCTGTTGAGCCACAAAATCTGATTGTGGGCAAGTAAATAAAAGAAAATTGATCGAGTTAAAAGGCAGAACAAGTTGGCATCTGTGGAAGAGCTTTTGACTAGATCGTCAACAGGCACCTCATTACTGTGAAAGGTAATGAGCATCAGAGTCCTAAAGATAAACATTTCTTTTTCACCTACATATATTTCTTAAGTGAGGAGATTGTGTTATCCACGCTTGGAAACAGTCAGAAAGAGCTGCACAGAATTATCTGAGAATGAACGTGACAAAAAGCTAAAGACAAGACTGTGCATGTACATTAGCAGATGTAGGAGAAACATACTTTACAGAAACTTTTAATTAATCATATGATAAAATCACAATACATGTACATAGAAAGTTAGCGAAGGTCACTCAGCCTTAATTTCCCCCGTTCTTGACTTTCTGTGCTTATCTTTCCAAATACAATAATGTTTTTTGATGCAGCTATACAATCAATGGAAAGCATAACCAGGAAGACCACAATGAAGATTTTTACCAATGGTATCATTTAATGAATGTATTAATATATTCAAATAATAGTTGTTAAATAGTGTCCCAGATACTTAAGTGAGATCACTTAAGCCAGTAGCTTCTTTTAATTTATATTATTTGGTACTGTCTTTCCTGCTTTTGAATTTGAAACCCTTTTTGAATATAAATCATTTCTTAAATATCTCCAAGTCCAAGGGAAAAGAATCTTTTCCATCTGTTTCATCTACACAATAAATGTAAGTGAAAAAAAGAAAAGGAAAAAGGAACACAAAAATAACTACATTGGAACATATCAGTTACATATCCATTGACTTTGGCATATGTTGTGTTCTTATTCAGTCAAAAAATATTGCAATGGAAAACTACATTCACATTTACATGTTAACAATGTTTTTCTTGTCAGAGCTCAAAGTACAACTACCCTGCTATAAAGCCGCATTTCGCATGCATATCACAGGCACTGCATCTCAATGTACTTTGACATTAAACTCAGTTGCAGGGGGCCAATGTAGATGACCCCTTCCGTTCTTAAATATCTTGGGCAAAATATCTCTAATAATGCATCTAATAAAAAGTGAATTTCCCAATAAAATGCTCTGCCCCATTCACCTTAATACAAATAATAAATTAAAACTGACACATTGCTGTAGCTCTTACTGTTTATTATTTATACTGAAAATTCTCTGCTTCATTCATCAGCTTGATTGTCGGCATTTTATACATGCCACTTGTAACTTTAAAATAAGCATAGCTGCGTATATGGACATTTTATATTTGGTGTGCAAATAATCATCCACTGAACTGATGAGGGAAGAAAGATGCTTATTTAGGTAGACTATTGGATTAACAGCCAGAACATATTGCCTCCATTTCCTGCTTCATCTCAAGTTTTTAATGTGACTTTGGGGCCGTTTCTCCTGTCTTTGCATGCCATGATTCATCTTCTGAAATGGGGAGAGTATCTTTCTTTCTTTCTTTCTTTTTCTTTCTTTTTTTCTTTCTCTTTCTCTCTCTTTCTTTCTTTCTTTCTTTCTTTCGTCTTGTCCATTTAGCATGTGACATCATTTTATAATGCTTGCCACAATGAAGCTTCAGTCTTACTTTCTATTGCAATGTCAATGACAAATATAGTTTATTGGGTGCATGCAATATAGTATAAAATCACGAACTGTGTACACTTCAAAACCACCGTACTGCAGCTACAGCCAGACTCCGTTTCACCTCTGTTCCCTCTTGCAAATGCTTAAAAAGGTTTACCTTGGAAATTGGCAGCATGAATAAGATGAAGAATGGGCTCTTAGGCAGAGCTTCAAATTAAGGATAGCACTAAGCATATTGAATTCTTTTCTTTCATAAGAGCACATTAGTAAAGAGTCAATTATTAACTCTGCTACTTGATTTATTCCAACATTTTGAATGTATTAGGGGTCAATGTATTTAAGGKTTTTTTTTTAATTATTATTTCAAGTGGAAATTAGGTTCTCAGAGGGTAAGTAGATTATAATAGATCCCAATTCCTGGGCCCATGTGCTGGTATGTCAGTAGGATTTATTATAACTCCCACCTTCAGAGAATAAGAATTACATGTAATTTTCTCTTTCAGTTAATGAGATTATATGTGGTTCAGTAGGTATTCCGTGTGACTTGGTGGTGAATTCTTACTCAGAGATCCTGTCCTTTGCTTTATCAGTAGGTTTTCTTAATTTCTGATCTCTTATTTCTGTACTTTTCTAATTTAAAGCCACATTCACAGTTAAAAATGTGCAAATTTATCCCCAGGTTGAGTTCACACTGCATCGCTTATGAGAATATTAAGCTGTGCAGGTCCAGTGAAAGCTCATCGAACAGTTAAATGAAAGCAGAGAGTTTGCAAAATATGAGTTTTATCCCAGAGTTAAGCAGGTGAATTATATGCTATAAAATGGAGGGGGATGAGAGACTACCACTTGCACTGTTGGGACAGAAGCTCAATGTGTAAATGATCCTGACAATGGCTATAACATATGTTGTTAGAGAATTGATTGGTTATTAAAACAGATCTCTGCCACATTAAAGGATTTTTAATCTAATTTCATTAAGGTGCTATGAAGAAGAACGATTAATAGTAGTTTAGCTTATTAACTGATTTACTGTTACTTCAGAACTGAACTTGTATGGTTATTTATTGAAGTATTTGCTATAAATCAGAGTTGTTTGTTTTTTTTCTTCATTTTAGCAAATACAAACCAAAGTAGTTGCAGAACCTATTGCAGCTGCTGTCAGAAAGTGATGTGACCGATGTAGGCTCAAGAAGGGATCGACCTGTTCATGTGTCTTGTTTGGGCATGAAATGGGGATAACGCAACGGCGAAGAAAAATTATATTTAGCTCTTTCCGTGTCTGTAAATTGGGAAGCAATGATGCTTTTCCTCTCCTGCAAGTCTGAAGTGCACGCTGTCCTCGTKGGCACTGAGAAGCCAAACAAAGTTGCTTTCTATGCTGCAGTGCAAGTCTGCTCCTTTTCCTGCGAAACATTGGCTGCTCTGTGATAGATAGTGCCCCTCTGAATGCAAGCGGCAAATCTCCTTCTGGTTATTCTAGGACACAAAGGGTTCATAAGAGATTTTTGGGTTCCTACGTAGGCAGCTCATTCGAGCAGGGTTATAAGGGGATATAGAAGGGAGTAGAAAACTTTTGGTAAAAACTCACGTTCTTCACAGCTTAGGTTGAAAAGGCTGAATTTTTGATTTGGCTTTGCCTGAGGCTGGTTTTTAGAAATGAAGCAGACCTTGAGGAAATGAGTACGAAATGGCTTATGGTTTTATTTATGTATTTATTTTCTGTCCCCACGCAGGCTTTGGTTTTGTGCCTTTTATTACCGAGGTAAGGAAGTAGCAGGAATCTCCGAACTGCTCCTCCATGCTGACAGTGTGTTATTCACCCTCTGCTTCTGGGGCGGTTTTGTTGCGTGTTTGTTTTTACTTTCAGGGTGAGATTTGCCCTGTCAGTTTTCCCAAATACAGATATACTATCAGAAAAATACTCTGCACAGTCTTGCAGATGCAAGCAGTGTTCCACTATGCCAGAAAAGGGTAAGACTTGGAAGTATCTTCCCATTGCTTTGTTTTGTCCTAGCACAAATTTGAGAAGTATCTGACAATCTTAGCGATCCAAGGGGCTGCAACATCAGAAAGTTTCAAAATTTTCTACCTAATGGTGGGTTTCAATGTATAAAGAACAAATTGATTTTTCTTCCATAGTAATAAGTGATTTTCTGAACAATGAAATAGGATTCAGTAAGTTTGTTTTGAGAATCAATACATTATTAATAATATTCCGACAGTCCAGGAGCGAATTTATGAAGTAATATTTTGGCCTTCTTGACCCACAACAAACATATTTTTTGTCTTCAGCTGAGGCAAAAATTCTGACATTACAGTAAGAATAGAACTTAACTGTTTCCCTGAATCAGAACCTGAATTCAAGAGAACACTAGGTAAATTACTATAATAAGTAGAAAATAAATTCCTCATGGCAGATTTCCCTGAAATTGCCCTCTGGAGACAGCAATCCCGGATTTAGTAAGGAATGATATCTTCCTTAACAATTTCTGAATATATCTCTGGAAATTAACTACAACCCTGCTACAGAATTACATGAAACCTAGGAATCTCAAAAGTCTACCTTCCTTATGAGATTAAAACATTTTTAGCCTTCAGTTGCTTGAGGTAGTGTACTTTTCTGTACAAAGAAATCCCTCAGGGAAGAAGGAGGTCTATTGATTCTGACACAATAGCTAGGTTTCTCATTATGGTGATATTGAGCTCTGCTAAAACTGTAGGCTAGCTCCTCATCTAGTGCTATCTAGTATTAACCTCAAAGGAGAAAGAAATCTGAAATTGCACCTGGTAAGGATCTAGCTTTCTTTCTTCATGGTACGAGTATCATATAAGTAACCAGAACACTTCCATTTTAAATATAGTAATGTCCTGCAAATGGAAATTTCTACATGTAAGTGAGATCTGCAAAGGAAAATGCAGATTTCTTCTTGACAATATTACAAATAATTTAGATAATTATTTATTGCTGGAGAAGTTAATGTCAASATTGTTGGGTGAATAAAGTGGTTTCTCATGTTGTTAGCAACCTGTGTCACAGAGTTGTCAGCTCAAGAAAAGTGCTAGTGTAATGGTGGTGTTATTACTATCAATACTTATTATTTATTGAGACTGTCACTGCAGGTGGTGCATAACAAATATAAAAGCCAAGGCAGATCTCCCCTGATATGACTTGGATGAACTCATTAGACAAATGCTGTATGAGCAAGAATTTCAAAAAGAGAAAGGAAAATGGGAAAAGAATGCAAAGGCACAACCTTGAAATTTGTTTATTCATGGTCCAAGTATCATATGTGGGCAGGTGAAGAACTTATAGCTGGGCCTGAACGTCACAGGTGATGAAGAGGAGATGAAGTAGCAAAGAAGATAAATTGGGGCAAAGATGTTCATTGTGTACTGAATTATCTGATGTGTTGCAACATGATTTCTTCATTAGCTATAAATAACATAAAGTGTTGCTTCAGTTTATAGGAACAAAAAACACTTCCACTGGTGTCTGATGGAAAAAGAGATGTAGAGCTGCAATTCATCTACATATTGGTGGTGATTTAGCTTTTATTGCTGTATTTCCCACAGATAATGTTAAAACTGAACTCTTTACAACTCATTAGCTGAGAGCTTTTGGGAGCAAGCTTTCCCAGACTCATTGTTCGGGATAATCATCAGATTCTATTATCAGCACCTTTTCGTAATGACTTATTGTGCCCCATCTGATTTTGGGTTTATCTTCATGGAGAAATTATTCTTGAGAAAGGCTCTGAAATGAAAATCTTATTGTTATTCTGAAATAATTTCAGAATGATGGTGACTTTATTAAATAAATTTAATGCAAATTAAGTAAAGGCAAGTATTTTTGAGCCTTTATGACCACCCTATGCCATGTATGTGTGATTCTCAAATAACCTTGCCAGTCATATTCCCTATGAAGATACATCCTGTGGCTAGCAGTAAGACAGGCCATCAGAACAATTATTATTAACAGGATATGTTTCCGATCCATTATCTGGAAAAAAAAAATAATCCAGTCATTTAGAGTAGTACTACTCTATCTGCATACTGGTCTGGAGATTTTAACTGTTGGACTCCACTTCCCCCAAGGAAGTGGGTAGATGCTGCCAGAATTCATGGTGTTTTGACAAAGCAACTTTCTTGAGGAAAGGCTGGACACAGCATGTTTGAGGGTGATTGTAAGTTCCTTTTCATAAGGCCCCAGGGAAGCTAGCAAAGGATTTTAAATAATTCACATGGCAAAAATGCATCCAGAGAGCTTAAAGTCRATAAAGCCTCTAGCTCTTTATAGTACTTTATGACTGAATCTCAGTATATTAATTCAAAGCTCTCAGAAGCCAAAGACACCATATTCTCAATCTGCTCGGGTGCAAATGTGAGATACCATATGGGACTTAGCCCCAAGAGGGAGGACGCAATAAACCCACAGTCAGAAAGCTTAAATAAGAAGTGGGATTGGTTTCTTTAGCATAAATAACACTTTTTCTACCCTGCATTTCATGAGCCTACATTTCTGATGTGAGTAATTTTGAGTAGAAAAAGTGTGATAGAGTAGAAGTCTCTGTGGGATGGAAGATAAATTTAGGTCTGTAATGAGGGACAGTTTGAATTATGTGCCCAGTGTATCAGCTGTTAGAAACATTTTCTTTGCTGCTAAAAATGCAGAAGTTGCAAAATGTTTTCCACCCAACACTATTTCCTTCTCTTCCTATGGATGTTGTGAAGTTTTTAGGGGGAAAAAATCTACAAATAATAAAAAAGGCTTTCAGCAGAGCCCAGAACATTGCTTCTATAGCTTAGGCTCAAAGAAAATAAAATCCAGCTCTGATCAAGCAGTTATATTGTATTAAAAAATGATACTTCATGAGATGCAAAGAATGTATAGGACAGATTTGTTAACATGACTGAAAAAAACCCCCACTCTTGTTTGAGTTTAAATTAATATCCAGTTTTGCTCATTATAACATGCTTGTTCAAATTCACTAAGAAAAGATCTAACTTTCTGACTAATTTGAAAGTTAATCAGAAGCTATGGAACCTGATTATCCATGGTTTACACCCTTATATCTGTACAATCTAGCTAAGTTAGAAGCAGAGAATCTTTGAACTTATCAGAGGTTTAAGACTTTTATTCCGCCACTGTTGTTATCAATCATCCAGTTCCCACTGAATTTTAGGAGGAAAGATCAAACCCTAAGATAGCACCAGAAGTTAGGGTGTGGAAAATATCGCCATTGCTTGCCATTTAGGTTAAAACTTTCTGTCAGAGATTTTCATAATAGACTGTGCCTGTTTGAATATAAAATTGACTATCCCATGCTCATAAGATTCAAGTGAAGAGGCAAGAAAAATCGTGGCATAGTTAAATAAAGTAAGAAATYGGGGTGGGATTTTTAGCCATAAACATCATATGTGGTTTGGGGGAAATAGCTGCTCTTCTTTGCCTCAGTCTCCAAGTCTATAATGTTAATGTAATAATTATTCTACTTGCAGAGATGAGTCAGTGACTCAGGTCTTTAGTAACTGAAATTTTCATGAGTGCAAAGGTCTTAGCTCAATCCTGTACAACTCTTTCTGTTAAAGTCTGAGGGATTTATGTGAMACAGCGATCGCAGTTGTCTAGACAGCAATATTTGTAAATAGCTTTGAGAAGTTCAATAGGGAGGGGGTGGCTATACACRCGAAGATTATTAACATTTAAAATTTATTCCCTTAATTTGACGTGTCTCTAAGCCCTTCTGTTGTCTCCCTACATCTATCAGCTTTTATAGTCATCCTGTTGTGCTCTGCAAAAACAGCAATTTGACCCCTGCCTTTCTTGATTTGAGGCTTGGTCCCCAAAAAGGCAGCGTCTTCTAGGCAGAGACAAGCTATAGGGAAATTCCCTTTCAAAGCCTGTCAATACTGCTTAAGCAGCTGGAAATATTTGCTCTTAAGTTAGCAAGGAARTGTAGGCTCAGACCCGAGATGTTTAGTACAGAATCCTGTTTCTGACAGTGGTAGTGCTAGATATTTCAGAAAAAGGTAAAAGAATTTCACAGGAGAAGGAAGTGTGATCATCTGCTCTTTACATTAGGTCTTCTCCTAATCTCTAATATTCAAAGTCTGTCTTAAAGCTGAAGCATGGTGTTTAATAACCTTTTGAAGCTTACTAGTGCTGTTACAATTGTATATAACTATAATAAATACTTTTGATAGTCATACAGATGACCAATCTTTCTTTCAGACTATTAAGCCTTGTGACCTGGAAATGCTTTTTGTTTGACTGTCACTCTGAAACTTGATGCTGTGTTGAGTAGAGCTCAAGGGTAATGCTCTTGTGCTTGGGGAAAGTGTCACACCTTGTCTTTCAACTGACAGATCTCCACCTCCCCCTTCATAATCCCTTTGCCTTCCTGAGTAATAGGAAAACCTCATCCRCTTTATGCCAGGTCCCAGCGTCCTTATGTCCAACATGTGCATCCACACTAGATGGGAGGGCAGGGAAGAGGAAGTCTGAGAACAAGGGGTATAATTTCTCTGAACTTTCCCTTGAGCAGCGCTGGGAAATCCTTAGAAGCAGAGGAATTAAGAACGCCAGAAGGCCTGCAATCCTGTTCTTCATCTGTCGTTAAACTTCAGTGTGAATGTAACACATTGGTGGGTCACGTCCTCAGATTAGTATGAAAACTGGGAGGTGGCATGTTTGGATCTTGCCATGGGAGCTTAAAGACTTCTCTGTCTGGCTGGCAGGTGAATTTGGAAAGCTTTGTCCACCTACCCACCCGCCCATCCATTCAGATCTCCTTATGGTGTTGGCAGATGCCAAAGTGAGTCACAGGCTGCTTCCCCCACCAAGGGCATGGTTACGTTAATGAAGGATATGCAGAGAGCATTCCTGGCAAAGAGGTCTTTAATGGTTGACGTAGACAACACAAGCCATCTCAAAACAGAAGAAAACTCAGATATGACTAACCAAGTATCCATAACTGACAATTGTCACCAAAGAGAAAATGCTAAGAGGAGTGGACAGGACTGCTGCAAAGTTGGTAATATATCAAGTCAGTTTGTTTCCTTTTGGGAAAGAAGGAAAACACCATGACTAAGGGATCGGCAAGACTATAGAGATGGTAGAAAGTTGAGGCTGCCTTTGACTCCATCCAAGATGGAATCAGTGACACAGCATCTGGCACTGTTCCTCAGAGCCTGGAAAGCTTGAATGATCTGGATAAAAAGCTGAAAGACAAAAACATCCAGGCTACCCAAGAATTTCCCAGAAAACCTACTATCCTGAAGTGAGGGAGGAAGAAGACAATTGAAATTGTGTTTAAATGGCACCACACTGAGGGTTTTGACCCAGGAATATTGGGTCAAGCATAGGAAGAGTAGATTGTAAGAATGTGGTGGCCTTCACCTAAATCTTTTCGCAGTCAGGAGATCTTTAAACAAATAAGAGAGAGAGGAGGATAAAAATGGGCCTGTCATCCTCAGGCATGCAAAGTGAACCTGAGAATATTTTATGTATAACAAACTCAAACCCAAAATTGCCTATTATGAGCAATTTTGAAAGTATGTCTGCACTGTTACTAATAATGTACTCAGAAAGGAAATGTGGTAGAGCTGGTTGTTCTGAATATCCAAGGAGAGCTGCTGGGGTCAATATCAGATGCTCATAATCAGAGACYACTGAGAATTACAAGACTCTAAATGCTAATTCATTAAAGCTATATGTAATGAAATTGCTGGGCAACAATTTATTACAAACTGTCTAATCTCACTAAAGAATGACCTAAACTGCATCAGAAATTGTGTTACAGTGAGCAGTTTTAGTTGGGGAACATTAATTAGACATTGCAACAAAACCCATGTAAGTCTTGAAATACTAGAAATAAAGCAAAATCTCATAGCAAGGGATATTGGGGATATAATATATAAGGGATATAATTTTGATATTATGCTGGACAAAAAGTTAATCACTGATTTAAAATTTAGTAATTGTGCAGCTAGTCAATGGTTATGGCCTGGTCACGTGTGCTTTGTGCAGACAATTTGCAGCCAACAGCAAAATGTGGGAATGTGGCAAATGAAGCCAAAAGAATCAGCGAGCTACAACAGGCAGTAAGGTTAAAGATAGCGAAAGAGGACATCTTAAGAAAAGATATGGCTTCCCCCAAGTCTGTGGATAAGAAATCAGAAGGTGAGGGCTGCCTGTGCCTGTGCAGAAATTAGAGGAGACCACTGGGTGTTCAGAAGGCGAAGGTAGCAGCTTATGTCAAAAGTGAGTGGGCTGCTAATGATGGGAAGCGCAGAGAGTGTTCTCCACTTGGGAAGGGGGACTTCTCAAGCCATAACTCGAGAGTTATCTGATGGGTAAGTGGGAAAATAGATGTCACTGATTATTTAGGTAGAGTGGATAGGTGCTCATTAATGACAGGGGCATATGCTGATACCACCCTAAATAGCATGAGGAGAAAAAGCAGGCTGCTGTTCCCAGACGGGAAGGATCTGCCCTGATTTAGTAATCACTCAAGCCTCTGTTGCAGGGATGACTTGTCATATGTCAGATCCAAAATTCAAATTCATCTATCCCTGCTGCCAAAGTTGATTGAGCTTCCTCTATGGTGGTGTGAATGCAGTGGAGATCCTGCAAACCCTGCCGAACTGGCAGACCAAGGTAGCTCATACTGTGAGCCCAGGGACCCTCTGGAACATTTTGTAAAGCAAGTGCATGTTTTGTTTCACAGAATTTCAGGTCTAGATGAAAAGGTCTGTTTGTGAGGGAGAAATTTTGGCTTTCTCTAAAGCATTTGACTTATTACTGTCTGACATTTGATTAAAAGAAACTTTTCAGCACACCGAACAAAGAAAGCACATTACATGGATTAATAACTATATAACAGACAGATCTCAAATTAAGCTCTTAATGGAGAGATGTTATTAAAGAGATTGTTTCTCATGGGTTCCATTCCTATATTCAATGACCTATATCTTGTCAAATTCTGAATATGGCAGACAGATTGCTGGGATATAAATAATGTTGGAATGATCTGAGATGCCTGTGGGAGTAGTCACAATTCACCAAAATGTGTTCTGATACAGTTAGTGATACATTTGGGAATATAGATCTCAGTTTTACCAGCAGCACAGGAGCCTTTCCTGGAGAGCAGACACCTAGAGAAGGACTTACGGGTTATCCTGACCAGTCACCTTGGTTTTCATTCACTGATCTCACTATGTTTAGATATCAGACTCCAACAACTCTCCTTTTTTTGTTACTCACAACAAGTTTTCATTCATCAGTGAGTTGTTGAGACATGGTCATTTATATTTAATTATTCAGGCAATGTTTTCAACAGGCTTTGTGTATTGGGTTTTTACAGTGTCTTAACATTGAAAAGTTTTCAAAAGGATGTTTCAGACTTTTTTCCAAAGTAATTTTTTCCCCATTCTATTCTGTTGTACTTTATTCATTTACTTATTTGTATGTAAGAGAGGAAAAGGGAGGGACTGGCTTGAAAATGTTTTGCAACTAAAGCTAAGCAACACTGAATTATCTTCCTATGTTACTCTTTATGCAAAACCAGGCTGATGGAGGAACAGCAATTTGGCAGCCTGTAACAGCAGTCTATATGAACCATACTGAAATAATGACTAGTCAAATTGCATGAATTGTGCTTTTTTTTCTGCAGACAGGTGACTGCATTACTCCCTACCATGCATAAATAATAGCCTACATATGCACTTAAAATGAAAAAGAAGGAAAAAAAGAAAAGAAAAAGAAAGCTCACATGTCATGAAAAGAGAAATAATACTGCCTGTCAAATACTGAAAATGAAACAGGAGATACCAAGCATAGCTAAATCCTAGGCAGATGTAAGAGCCTTTTGGCTGGCAGGTGAGCTTGACTCATATCTACTTCCTAATGGAAGCGGTATTTATACTCCATCAGTCTCTTCAGGTGTTCTGGTGGACTTATTCCAATTATTCTACCATTATAATAAATTTGGTGAAATCCTATTGTGCCCCGTCTTTCTTGCTGAGAGATGCAGAACGGAATAGTTATTGCTGAATGGTGAGCTACCAATTCGATCTCTATTATAGTTACCAGGAACAGTTTTTTCTCTCTTCTTGTATTTGCCCATTAAGGCTGAGAAATTCAAAGGAATATGTCAGTTAGGTATTCAGCTTGCAAAACTGTGGGAGTGAAATGGGATCATTTGTGCTTTTGAAGATGTGTCTTTTTAGGATATCTAAATGGCTATTCCAGTGCGAACGTTATTACTAAGATATCCTAAGAAGACACCTCCAAGGGTGTTGTACAGTTGTAACCTGCCAGCACGGCTTTTAATTGTTTCTAGTGTAAGGACTGCTACAGTACCTTATGCTGAAGCTCTTCCAATGAAACCTCAGCAAACCTATGAATGTGGCTATTCTTCAAGCCTGTGCATATGTCCAAAGCATCTAATTAAGCGAYGTTGCTCTCGTGAGGGCAGGAATTTGAAGCACCTTTATTGATTGCAGGTTTTCCAAATGTAAACCTGCACAACTAATATCAGAATTTTCTTTTTGCAGCTTAGTCCTCATTTCATTAACTCCAAAGAAAGTGAACAATAAAGTCCGKTTTTTCATCAACTCTTTTAAATTTCTCTGGTTCTGAAGGATTTTTTTTTTTTGGTGTATTCCACTTAATGGTGATTTGCCTTGTCCAGCAGACAACAGGTATCAGTATTAGAACAGAACSAATAAAAATCAGTGAAGCTTTAATATCAAAGCAGCATCAAGCACTGTCAGGTCTGTGAACACAAAAGCTATAACATTCTCATTTAAAAAAATGTGTGTGTGTGCATATGTGTGTTTTTACTCCATGCCTCCAAATAATTGCTCTGGTGGCAAAAGTGTCCAGTAAATCCTTGAAAAATTTATTCCCATTTCCTAGTGTACACAATTCTGAATGTACTGCCTGAGCATGGGAGCGTGGGTGTGTGTCTATATATATGGGGGGGAGTTGTTTAGCTTTTTGCCTTTTTTTTCCTTTAAGGAGCTGAAATGATCTTGATTATGCTGGTTCGTTTTTTTATTCAGCTTCTAGCCAGAGGCATCTCAGGGCTGGAAGCTGTTTCCCAACGCTTTCCCTGAGCATCACGACCGCTTTCAAGAGCCGTGGGGCAGAGTGAGGACTGAACGTGCTGAGGAATGGTCTCTTCTCCCCCTCCCCTCTTGCGGTAAGGCTGGGGCAGTAGGAAGAGCTTTGCTTTTCCCTGCAGGTATTTTGCTGGTGGACCCCCCTGACCCACGCGCTGACGGACACGGCAGCGCTGGGGGCAAGGATGCTCTTCCCGAGCACGGGGCTGCAGCTCTTTGGGTGTCAGCGCTGGGCCGGGGGTGCAATGGGGGAAGCGGAGATGAAGATCAGAACAAACCAGGAGAGCAGGAGGTGAAGAAAAGCTGGAGAGATAGCACGAAAGAACAAGACAAAGCGTTTTTCCTCCGTCACCCTCTGGAGGTGACCTTATTTCTTTCCGCTGATGTTAGAGGCCGCCCAGGTTGGTTGGGCTTCTAGGTTAGACAGTGCGAGTTGTTTGCCTCAGGTAGGTAAATGGAGCGTGGTGGCTTGACCTACGAGCTGGAAGCGAGGTGTAAAACGCGCTCCCAGTGTCTCCGTTTGCTCCCCCATCGCTGGCCGGGAAGCAGCAGGGCTTGATGCTCTTCTCCCCCTGAATGAAGGGAAGGGGGAGTCCAGCTTTCTGGAGGGGCATGGTGGGGTCAGCAGAAAGCCAGGGCAGATCGCACTGCACTTCCATCTGCGACTACCCAAAGCCAGCTTACATCAGTCGAGGCCTTTGAGGATAGCGATGATAAATTTAAAAGATTTGGCAAAAGGGCTGTAGCATCTCAGATAACACACACATACACTCACAAGAGTCTTTGTTTCAAGCACTCTAAATTTTGGAGTCATTTTTAATGCAGGTCTGGCAGTCAGTATCTGGTAGTCTGCAAGCCTTTCATTGTTATCTGTTGTTTTATTCTCTTAGGTATTTTTTTTAAGCGTCGGATGTGGCCATTCCTTTATCTTTTGTTCCTGCTTTATATGTTTTGTTGCCTGAATTTGACATTTTGTTTTGAACTTTGCTTTCATACGCTGATTCTCTCCGCAAATAAATTAGTTCAAAGCATTTTTAATATTATTATTATTCAGTGTATGCAAGGTACTATATTCATTCTAGCTTCCGGCACAATCCAGCTTTCCTGGAGGCCTTTTCTTCACATATCTAACACTGCAGTTTAATTGGTTTCCAGCTCACTGCGCATCTCCGTCTCACTCACATGCACACATGCAGGCACCGACACACACACACACACACACACACACACACACACACACACACACTTCCCTCCCTGCTCAGGATGCAGCCTGAACACAAGAAATCAAAGCCTGCAGCAAGGTTGAGCCTGTTAGAACCAGTGGGCATGATACTGATGGGTATATTGATTTTCTACAACTTCCAGGGAGATAACAACAAACATTTTATCACCGACTGTACTATATGTTCTTCTTCAGTCACTTCTGCATGCTGTAGTCCAGATAGTGTCTTTGCTCAGCACGGTACTGCATACTGCGTTTTCATTTTTGAAATTCAGTATCTGGACTGGAGTCTGAAGAAGAATGTTTGCTTCTGCTGGAAGTAGAAAAGGAGAGTTTGTAAAATATGTTTTTCATAGTGCTTCCTCAGAATCCACTGCTGCCTTACATGAATTTCCATATAATCTTTACAGTAGTTATCCTCACAATGCATATGACATAGGACAAAGCTTTTATTGTGCATTTTACAGTCATAAAACAAAGGCATATATCTTAAAAGCTACACAAGCATCTAATTCCAGTGGGAATCAGTAGATTACAATGGTAGATTATGGTGGCAGTTAGAGTTTGAATGTGCTTTAGATCTGGGATTAAGTGACTTGTTCAGGGGCACAATGGCAACCTGCAGCAGAGCAGGAGCTTAATGCCGCGGCTACCAAGTCCTGCTGTTAGGTGTCGGTCTTGTCAATGGCTTACAGCTGCATTTCTAAAAGGCATTTCTGATAACCTCTAAAAATTTAGACTTTAAAATCTTTCATGTCATTACAGCCCTAAACTTCCCTGCAGTTGTTGGGTCCCCACCCTGTTACTGTTGAAATGCTTTTCACGTTAGAGGTAAGGAATCTGGGAACAGAGGTATGGAAAGACTGCTCGGTTCTTCTGAAACCATGACCTCTGCAGTACCGTCATGTTGCTGAAATCCCTGCAGCGCCTTCCCTTCTCATTCTCCTCCAGCGTGTAGTCACTTCCGGAGTTTGCCCAGCTTGGCTCTTCCCTCTCTTACTGCTCATCTTTTGTTGTACTTGTCTGTCCTGAGGCTCAAACYGTGACTAATTCCATAGCGATATTTTTGTACAATCCTGCAAGCCCTGGGTTCTTGTCTGTCATACCTTCAGACGTTCTCAGTCCCTCTATAATGCTGTGGCCGGGGACATTCACAAGCAGCTACACCAGTCTAGGTTTTAGCACTCTAGAAGCTACAGGTCGCTCTCACCGCTCGCACTCACTCCTCTCTTCAAGGTCACAATTTTTCCTTTTTAACCAGTAAATCACAACTGGAGCATTTTGGTTTTGCTCAGCACTATTCCTATATCATCTTGGCTCCCAGTGCAGCCTTGATTTAGTGGATGTGCTAGTATATTCTTCGATCCTGAGAGTTATGCTAGTCACAGCTTTGCTGGCAGCAGATCTCCTGACCCAAACAGCTTGAAGGCTGGGGTCTGGAAGATGGAGCRAGGTATCGCTTCCCCAGACTGAGCGTAAGCCGAGTGCCTTTATTCTCTTGAAAAAGGTACAATGCACAACTGTCAAATCTCAGCTGTGAAAACCTCAGTATTGTTTGAAAGTCTGTAATGCCAGGGCTGAAAAGCATTGTCAACACTCTTCCTCGCCTGTTTYGTGTTGTTCTGAATCCTGTTCCTGCTCTACCTCAAGATGGTGCTGACCGTGACTTAAAGATCCTTGGGGCAGGTACCTCTTCTTACATGCCTGCAAAATATCAGACTTTATGGTTCTTGGTTTGTTGATTGTTATTTCTTCTGTGTATTTAATACTGGTTGTTAATTAGGAAGATGAGCTAAACTGGCCTGATGCTGCAAGGCAGGTAGGGTTTATCTTCTTGTACAGCTGTTGCACAGATGMGTGGGCTTTCTGTTTGCTTCTTGCATGTTTGGCTTAACAAATTAATAATATATCTATAATCCCTAACTTTCTCAGTCATYGAGATCAGTGGGTCAGCACTGATAACCATTTTTAATGGGGCAACTGAATCAGGCACGGGTGGTCTGAAGTCAGTAACAAGAGAGATTTTGGATACTGGCCTATATCTGCAACGAAGCAATAGCAAGGCATAAAAAAAAAAAATAAAGCAACCAAGTTTTTTGTTTGTTTGTTTTGTKTTTTTTTTTAAGTCCAGTGTCCTTTCTGCTRGAGGATGGCACCTTTTGCAGATGTACATGGAGAAGGTGGCACAACACTATTATGACTCATTCAGCTTTTCCCTCTTGGAGAGCGGTTTTGGGCAGTTTGTAGAAGGAAGATGGTTGGAACTCAGTAGCACGGAAGTCTGAAGATTTTAGCCTTCCTRTTTTGTATCACTTAAATATGCAGGCTACCTTTTCCTTTCATGCAGGGGCAGGCAGAAGATGGGTGATTCAGTAAAGGAACCATCTAGCTTATCACTGGATTCCAGTCAAGGGAGGTGTGGGTTAAAGGAGGGCAGTTGTTTCTGCCGAGTACTTGGTAAGGAAACAGTAACAATTAAATGAGTGCTTTACTTTTACAAGCTAAATATTAGCACATTTATTACTTTCCAAAATTATTATGAAAAGGCTGCAATAATTGTTATTAATCAATCCATTAAAAGTAATGAGGCATGATACCTATTACCTTAATAATGAGTTTTAGTGTCAGAAAGTCCATCCATATTGCCTTTACGCATTGAAGACCACATCCTCGCTTAGTGATAGACTGGGCTGGAAATGAAATCCTTTGCCAGGAGATGAATTCTCTCTGAGAGGTGACTGCATTAGCCCTGATTTATTTGAATAAACACAGGGAACAATAGCTGAGAACAAACATTTTTTGTAGCAAATGTAATTACCCAGCAGAGCTTGTCACAGAGAGTAGTTGCCTTTCATTTATGGCAAAGTGGAAACTCCAAGGAAATTTTCACGATGGATTTTTTTAAAGGTCAGGGTGTCTGTTCTCCCAGCCATGTGTGTAAATACAGAGAAKCAAAAAGAGGAGATCGCAGAGACCCGCAGATCCTTGCTCTGTGTGGTGGGGTAGGGGGGCCGCTGGGCTCCCGTTGCCTCTGTCAGTTCCTCGTCCACAAAGCTGGCAAACACGAATGCTGTCCTATACGACCAAAGTAGTGTGAGGTTTAATTCATTAATAGTCATTATGAGACCTCAGACCTCGGTGTGGAGCAAGGTGCGTAATGCTTTGGACAGATCACTCTGCAGAGCTGTTATTTTTCAGGTGTGAGCTTTCCTCTATCCACGATAGATGATCATTCATGTCCTCCTCCCTTAAATGTTGCCAGAGTAATAAGGCTAGAAAGTCTGTTGCTGTCAGTTGTGACGAAACAGAAGTTTTTGAATGTCTTTTTTGTTTTGTTTTTCAGGGGTATTTCTACGTTTGTAGGTGCTATTGAGCAGGTGTTTAGCCTTCTACTGTGTGACACGCAAAAGACTGTCTTTCGTAACTGTGGCATGGCATAACTATGATCTCTGAAGGGACAGTGCAAAACTTGCACAGGCTGCAGTTAATTCATGAACTGTCTTTAAGGGTAATGGTACCTTTTGCCTTGTAACTTCAGGCGGTAGAGTMTGATAAAAAGATATTTTAGATGGCTAATGCACATGTTGCAATTGCACTTAGTTTTTCTACAGACCCTGATGCTAAGAATTAGGGGACCTGACCTGTTTTTGTCCTAAGCAAACTGTTTAGTCAACTCTACTAAGACCTATTTTTATCGTATTACTTTCACTTCTGGTCTCAAAYGAGACCCATAAATGAGTGAGAAGCACTGATGCATGATTAGGAGTTTACATGTTGATATGAAATATAAAGTTCAGTGTATGGAAAAAGCCTCACAAAGAGATTTACTCCTTGCCTGTCCAAGCAAGGAAGAGCTGTTAATATTTTTCTAATGTCTAGTCAAGTGCAAGAGATAGCACCTATTTTTCTGAAGGGCCATTATCATTTCCATAGCAGTAAGGGCAGTCAATACCTGGAAGAAGGAGCGCTGAAAATGCCTCCTAAATAAATTAAGGATCAATAATGTTTGGTGGGAGGAAGGAGGATTTTAATCTRAATGGAACCCCAGGGAGACTTAAGAAAAGGATTGAAGATAAAAACTAGCTCTCTCTACCAAGAACAGACTCTCCTGTTAGAGCAACCTGAACACAAAATGGGCAAGAGAACGTGTCCCTGGCCATGTGAGTAAACCAAATGTCAATGACACGTCGCGAAGACACAAAGAGCGAAGGAGAGACCTTTTGGATTTGATCTTAGGATAAAAAGATTAAGCATTTGCAGTTCTCTTTATTTCACCTGCCCCCTTCTCCATCTCTTGTGTGTCTTTATAGGGCTTCCTAACTGTGTTATCGGTTTTGATGCTAGAGGTAAATACTTTTTTTTGCTCTTACCAAGACTGCCTTGAAGTGGATCCCATGTGGAGATACTTAAAGCTGGGAAAGAGGTGAGGGGGGGTCTGCTCCACCTAACCTTTGTGGGCTAGCAAGAGACTGCTGGTGCAGGAGCTGAAGGTGGATGTGTCTTGCTGTGGCCAGCATTCTCCAAAAAAGCTTTCTGGCTTTGACAGCGCAGTAGAGGGCATGGCTGTGACCTATAGATCCAAACATCACATGGAAAAACTGAGATGCTGCATATGCTCTTTAAACRTAGAGCTGCTCAAACCTCTCTGCAGAGTGAAAGGTCTTGAAAGCAAAGACCATGATTTTGATCCTCTTCATGTTCAAAGTGGTCAAAATCAGTAGGAATGTTGCTGTGTTAGATGAAAACACAATAGATGAAAACAAACCACTAGAGCAAAACTGAACTTTGTATTTTTTGCTACCCCTACTCTGAATGGGGAAAGTAGAAATCTATCTGCTGTTCCATAAAGCTGTGGGGATTAAAAAGGGGATTTACTGAAATCCTTGAACAAATATAATCTAATTTAGAATTGGAGAATAGATTTTATCAGCAGTTGAACTGAATTTGAACATGCACATGCTTTAATCATCTYGGATCATGCATACATACTTTCTTGAATTTTACATTTTAAATCGAGTCTATTAAAGTGAAAATCTAAGACAGTTTTTGTTTTACCTAAAGCCATTATAATTTTCCTTGCAAAGTTTCTGACAAATCATTTAACATTAACATATATTAAAATGTCTAAATTAAAAAAAAAAAACAGTACCTTGATGTTTCAGATTTTTTTCATTTTTGCAAAAAATGTTTCCTGTGGAAACTGCTTTGTTCAAAACTAACTGATGGTTAAAAATGCACTTATTACTGGATAGCATCTGGAACTGTGTTGGTAACAGATTTTTCTATGTTTGTTAAATTAATTGATAAATCAGTGAAATTTTCATTTTGGATTAAGCTATTTAAGTAGACTATTAAGGTTTAAATAAACGTTTTCTTAGGCCATCTGAAAATGTTATTTTATTTCAAACCTAATATTTTGTACTGTGATAAAAATTGTGACAAATATATATGAAAATAGAGAAATGGAAATTTTTGCTTAAAGAGTCAGAGTTAAACTTTTCAAAGCAATGAAAAACATGATTTTGACAAAACAGTTCACCAGTAATTCATGACATTTTAATTAACCTAAACTTCAAGGTAATTTTCTTGAGTGATTTACCCCCAACAAACAAATAAAAATCCTATTATTCCTATTGCAAAGCATCTGTAAAAGGACTGGAGGAACCCTTAGGTTATTAATAATGTGCATGTATCTTCTTCTTACCCAATGTCTTACAACACAATAATCATACAGTCAAAAATAGTCACGTTTATAACTTCACACTGACAAGTATCCTGATGGTGTCCTAAGATTCCTATCAAACATTTTCCTACCAGGAATTATAAGAGTTGCTGAAAAGCATTCAAAATGAGAAATTTACTATTAGGTTTCAGTATCAGGCATCATCATGCCAGCACATTTTCGCAAAATGAATGCAGAAATTGCATTAAATCTCTTTTTTTCAACTCTCAGTTCTATATCAAGCTGTTCTTCAATTTAACAGTTTAAGCAGGAAGATATTATTTCTGCAATCTGAAACGGTCACATATTTGGCAGTTTATGATGCATTAATATAGTATAGTATAATATAATATAGTATCATATTTATTATAGCAAGGCATCTGATTTTTCATCTGTTCTTGCAGGTTCTTGACACTCTTATTGACTTTGATCTCCAGAAAAGCAGGAAGGGTAGATTCTCAGTGGAAGTCAGGTATCTTAAGATATATAAATAGGAACTTAACTGGATGTTCAAGTGTCACAGCAAATTAAGTGCTTTATGCCCACTGAAAATAAATGGGAGAACAGCTTACAAGTTAGTACTTTGTTGAATATTTACTGTTTTATGTAGGGTTTGTATATATTTGCCAAGGAAGGGAAAAAAAGAGCATGCAGATATGTGTCTCTGTAGCCTGGTTAGCGTAGAGTGAGTAAATAGGTGTTCCAGGCTGTGCCTTGAGGATTTTGTGCATAGTTTGAATGGGTGATTAATAGAAACGCAAAAGAGATCCCTCTTTCCCACTCAGCTATGGAATAAGGAGAGTAGCCAACTTCTTTCAGAAAAGGTCAGAGGGTGGTGAATCTTCAGTGAATGGAAATGGCAGGTTAGGTGCTGCCTTAAATCTTGCTTTTCTCCAGGGATTGCTTCCCTTCAGCTTTCGCTTCCCTGTTTGCTCTCTTGGGAAGGTTTTCTGATGGTCATTACTCTCCTTGCCTTGTATAAGAAAGCTAGGAACCACGGCTTCCTCTATGGGGACTAGAAGTTAGGTGTTATAATACCGAATATTCATACTAAGGTTACCCAATTTCTAATACTCATTCCCTAARCATCCATTGCTGGTCACCATTACAAACAGCATATTAATCCATCTGCCAGCATATTGATCTATATGTGCC
The DNA here is from genome assembly GCF_003343035.1 of Apteryx rowi. Lineage (NCBI taxonomy): Eukaryota > Metazoa > Chordata > Aves > Apterygiformes > Apterygidae > Apteryx > Apteryx rowi. The sequence goes on from NW_020449974.1 coordinate 3,427,464, forward strand.
TTTGATCTGACACATCATGGCCACTCTTATTTTCTTACTAGTTGTGGTACCTTATGTCTCTTTGTACACTTGAGTTTTAGTTTAGGATGCCCCAAGAATGACAATTTCTAGTGTAAGGTAGGGGGGAGATAAAGTCTACCCTAAATATTGAAAATGTGAGCTGGAAAACATGGTTGCATGATTCTTCTAAGTGAAATAAAAAATGATAGAACTAACAACAGACTGATTTTGAGCTGAGGTGTCAAATACCTTAGAACTTATAATGAGATCATATTTCTCTTCCCTTTCCCTGTATATCCCTTCAGAAATGGCCTATGAGAAGGTAAGGTAAGGTAAACTAGGAATAATCACTTCATTAATATTAAGCCAATGYAATGATTGACCCAGCTTTGAAATCAAAGATAGTTAATAAAAAATTACTTAAATGGAGGTGACTATGGATGGACCATCTTTTAATTATGCAATACYGTTCAGAGGATGAGGAAAGAATTAAGTTTCATAATAGCATACTCTTGTTTTCCAATAAGGACTGGCTACGCTGTACTGCCAGAGGATTCTGGGTCAAAATAACTTAGTGAAACASGAAAATATTCTCCCCTGTATAGTCAATCTCCCTGACTACCAGAACTATCTGCAGCTACAAGTATTTCATCTAACACAAGATACTGCAGGACATGTTCTAAAAGAACGGTCAGAGCACCTTGATGTTTCAGCATTATTTGCCTGCTTTYGTAGACCCCCAGGGACTGCTGGTAACAGGCACAATTTAAATGAACAGCTAGCACATTTTAAGAAACCTTAGGTTGTTTTGCAGAAGTAAAATAAAAGGTCAGGTTCCCATCTAAGGTCATCAAAGGTCCCACGTCATGGGAAATTGAAGAGTAGTTTAACACGCAGAGAAATCAGTATTAGCCAAGTGGAAATACTTTTGAGGCAGGCACGTTGATAACTGTGCCTCGTCCCGTTGTAGTACTCATTGCTTCTAGTGAATGTAAATTCTTTAGTGGCAAGACAATTGATTTGTGTATCATTTTATAAATAGTAAAAAGCAAGAAATGCAATTTGGAAATGGAGAGGGGCCAACATTTTATTGTTCTTTGCCATTTTATAGAATTGTTCAGATTCACACAAGCACCACTGTTGCTGTTTTTATTGATATTGGTATCAGGAGACAAATATGAACTATTTATTTGAAAAACACAGTGTGATCAAGAAGAAATAATGACCAATACAGATATTACATCCTTTAACCCTGAGTGAAAATACAAAATTGGAAATGCACTAGTCTGGGAAGTACAAGGCATTCCCAACAGATGTTAGGTCCTTTTGCTTCTAATTCATCAATTTTAATTCTGATCCACKTTGGGTTAGCAATAAGTGCAAAGCTTTCTGACTGTAGGGTAGCCTTTCATGCAGAAGCTCAGAATTTTAATGTAGGTTCTAAAGAAGATTTCTGTATACATCAAAGCAGCACAATTAGTATTGGCATTAATTTTAAGCATATGTGTGGCTGCTTCATGAAGGTGAAAACTGAAGGAGACAGCAACACAAAACTTCTCTATATTATTTTGTAATATCCCATCCCATCCCATCCATCATAAACTTCATTAGCAGACCAAAAAAAAAAAAAAAAAAGAAAAAATATGGTAAGATATCAGCCTGTAAACCCAGAACAGTTTATTGTCCAGGGCTATATTTCTGAGGTGACTAATAATGGAATTTCAGCCTATAGAAAATGTAAACATGTTGATTGCTTTTTTTCCTAAGTGAAACAAAAGAGGCAGAAGTCAGTGTCAAATGCTAACCTTGAGAAGYAGGAAAAGGAAGTAAGATGAATACCCCCTTTTCTAGAAATTGGCTAAAAAGTAATCTTTTACTCTCATTCTCAAAAGGATTCTGCTTTAATTTTAGTGTTTTCACATCCAAAACTTTGATGAAATCTTGGAGAACACTGACCCAACACGTGCAATCCTCAAGGTGAAACTTTCTGTCTGCAGTTTTCYTCCACTTACCCCAGAATCTAGAATAAATAATTTAATTTAGTATAGATATACTTCATTGTTATATTTCACTGTTAGTAGTTCAAACATAGAAAGAGTGATTATACCAGGGGCTCTCTTAACATTGGTGTGAAGCATTTTTGTGAAATACCTGAGTGTTTTTGTCCTTGACAATTTTATAGTTGTCAGTCTGTAGTAACTTCAGAAATCCCCACTGTATATACCAATGCTTCCATGAAGATTTCTTCATCTTTTCATGTTACTGCTCCTTGTCTAGACCTGCCCAGGGGAGATCATATCAACTGATGGACAAGTTTTGTTCCTTCAGTCACTTAGTCCTTGCCACATCTCATTCTTTCCATTATTAGCAAGAAGAATCCAGTGAGCCGTCTTCATGGTGTAACCTGCCGCTTGCCTTAGGAATTGCTTGAGGCTTCCAATACTCTGCATTCTAGGCAAAATCAGAATGAAAACAGCACCATGAATCTTGCCCTGTAAACCTTTACTGTGACATTAGTCCCATTTGCTTAAACAGGGGATAGCTGAAGAGAAACCTCTATTGCCATGAAGGAGGGTCTGCAGATTCAAGCTCACTGTCACTATTCTGCTGCTCAGGTGGTATCAATTTCCTTCACAAGTCTGCTTCGGTTTGCAGCTAATAAGAATTCTGATTAGTTAGTGTTTTTCTTAAATCCCGGTTCAACTGATCAATTAATGGAGTCTAAAACATTACTCGGGTGGCAAAAATACATTATATAATTTGTATTCAAAATCCTATGGTGTTGGTTGGGACGGTCTCTTACAGTTTACAGACTCTTGCTTACTTCTGTCCTGATGCATTGAGCTTATATTAACTAAATGAAATGAGAGACATTTTGTATCTTTGTATTTGTAAAATTTCTGGGGAAATATTAACTTGGTGTACTTCATTGCCTTGCTCAAATATTAGTGTGAGACTGAAAAGACCCAAGTTCTGCTTGTGTCCCTGTCAATGATTTACAAAACAAGCCTAGGTTTGATTACACTTTGATCACATACATGTCTATCAGAGTGTTCATTAGAGTGGAAAAGCAGAAACAGCATTATTGGAATCCAGTAACAATTCATTATTTTTTATTATATTGTTTCTTGTGTTCAAGTCTTTGCACAATTTAAACAATTCAGAACTTTTCTTTCTGTTTAATTTTCAAGCAATATATTTTTATTCCAAATCCAAAAATTACATTTATAAATTCTTTTCCTGTCATTTTGATAARCTGTTTCTCTCCACCAAACAAGCAAAATTACAGCAGCAATTAAATAGAATTGTTTTGATTCCTTCCTACTTACTGAACAAAAGAAATTCAAAGAATTTTCTGCATAACTAACAATGATGTCTAAACAAAAGTTTTTTTTTTTTTAATTCAGAAAACAAAGAGCTTTAAAAAAATGGGCATTTTATCTCAAATTTGGCCTGTAATTGCATCCCAAATTCAGGTGCTATTTCTCCATCTGTTTTAGTAGACTTTATTACCAGGAAAAAGATGTAATAAAGTAAAGTATAAGTAATAAAATAACATATATTGTCCCTGAAGAGAGGTTAGATGTCTTTCACTGAGTATCACTTTTTATTGTAGAAAGTGTAACGTTTAGCAGAGCATGGTCATGGTCTATGGCTAAAATTTCCAGGCACTGAGATAGCCACAAATATTAATAGTAATAACAATAGCACATTATACAGAACATAGCTTTTTATGTCCAGAGTCCTTCCAGGTTATCATTTGTTTTCTTATCCCGGCTTCACTCACACCGTGGCACTCAGCCAGATTCAGAATCAGCACTACTAGAAAGCAACTAGGATTAAGTGCTAAATTGTTTCACAGCCACGTGAAATGGAGCCAACATCATAGCTGCAAATACAGCAGCGGGGCAGCATTAGCAGGCAGGAGAGTTGCATTTATGGGATTCTTTGCAGCCTTAGATGAATCCTCTATGTCCCTTGGGGAAAAATTCATTGTAAATTGTTGGCTTGCTGCAGCCTTTCCTGAACTAGAATATGAGCTGGGACTTGGAAGAAGTCCCTACCACATGACAAGACCTGATTGCATATCAGTTCATTGCTGTTTTCAATAATTTACATCCATCTTCTGCAGTCAGGAGCAAGAAACTCATGTTATCTTAGCGGTAGTGTCCGAGTATGGGCTTAGAACTGGTTGCTGTAGCACAAGGATCTGTCTTGGAGCCATTGATGGCAGTATTTGTCTGTCTGCAACAGCTTTTTTGTCAAGATGTCTGATGCCAATGAAAAGTCATCTGATGCAAGCTCACAAAATTCAGATGCAAAGATTTTGCACCAGTTGGATACATCAGTTTATATAGAGGAACCAAGTCTCAAAAACTTATTAGGTTGGGAAAGGATTTCCTGCTTCAAGAAAGTTTACTGCAAAGCATACCTGCTTTTGGCGTCTGCTTTGGAGTAAAGGACATCTTTACTTCTGCAATAGTGATCCAGAATCTCTTTCAGCAGCTGTGAGGCTTGCAACCAAACTGAATTACTTGCCCTGCTTGCTGCCATCAGAAAAAGTTTCTGCAGGGATCTTCACATTATTGCTTTGCTTCTCAGTGGAAGTTGGTCTCTGTTGCTAAATAAAAGGAGACTTTGAACATTCAGAGCCTGCTTGTCCATTTTACATAAATATATTAATAGCTCATTCCCAATTTCTTTGTTTTGGACTGTTGCAACTAGGTGTCTCTAGGAGGAACCTGAAACAAATGGGGATAGTGCTAAGAACTGTAGATGTAAAGAAGCCTCTGGCACTTGGTTCCAAGATGCAGATCAGTCCTTGTCCTTCTTTTATTTATTATTATAAGCTTTGTGTGGTCCCGCAATACACACAGTTGTCCTGCTCTCCTCCTCCACAGGACAAGAAGAGCTTGCTCTTGTCCTTGTCCAGGGCAGCTTCACAGATACTACAGAAAACAGAAGTACTAAAGTTTTATTGTGAATAAGAAAAAATGGTGGACCCTATAGAAAAGGGAACTTTTCATAAAAAACTATGGAATTCTTTGTCATCTGACAAAAGTCTTAATGTTTGAGGACGATAATCTATGTTTGTTCCATTTTAAACTGATGATGTCATCAGAGGATTCTATTTTTCTGGTGGGASATTGGAAGAGGAGAGTTGAACGATGCTGACTTGTGCGTCTCTCTCACTATTTGAAGTCCTCTATTTATCACGTAACTATTTTATGAAGTAAGAAGAATGGAGGTCTCTAAAGGACAGAAAACATCTGTCAGGTGCTGGATATGAAGGGCTAGGGAAATGGTCCTTTTGACGTAGATTTTATCTCCTGATATGGTAACGGAGATGTYCTTGGTATAACTAAAGCCTTTTTAGAACCTAGCATGCAATTTGAGACTATCTAAGGAGACACAGACTTCTATGTTATGTCAAGAATACCATTAAGTTACTCATGAAGAAACATTTCACATTGTTAGTATAGGTGGACAGTAGAATACTTATGGGAAATTAYTATCTCGTAGCCTTCTTTAATAAGCTTAACGTGGTGCCCTAAATCCCCAAGCTCAGCCACTTTAGAAGTTGACTGTGACTGTGGAAGAGTATATAAATATCTGCAGCACTTCAATGGCCAGGTACTGCTTTTACAATCTATGAATACCCAGCCCGGTATGTTGGTCTATTATGTTGTTGCTAGTCTTGCTGATCCAGCATTTCATTATAAATTGCATGCTTACGTGGTCAGGTTTACCATCCCACAGCTCTGCAGTAGAACGTGGTGAATTGTTGAAAAGCTTATTTGCCAAAAAATAGCATGTCGTTTCAGAATAAGTGAAACTAGTCACGATTTCCCAGTGAATTAATCTAATTGTTTCAGCTTGGGAGCAGAGAGAAGGAGTGGAGATGAGGAAATCAAAGGGTTTTTTTTGTCACCACTTCTGAAATTAAAAGCTTTGAAACAACATTTGTGTTTGGAAGTTTATCTGGATTTGATTAAAAGAATATATAAGTATATATTCAGAAAAGACCAAAAATTGTATTTTTTTTCCTGTGTTGCTCCTGCCCTTCTCTTTTGGCATTTGAGGCAAAATCAGTTCTCTGAATAACCCTAACATAAAGTGAATGCTGCACTGTGGATCTAGAGAAAGGTCTCACACAGACCTTTAAGGTGAAAACAGCCTGAGGTTCCCATCCCGGCCCTGGCAGTGACTCACCACGTAGCTCTGAACAAGCCTCTTCACAGCATCACACCAATGTGCACTCTGGGCAAGGAGGGATACCTGCTTGGCTTCTGCTACCGGCCAAAAGTGACATCCATCAAATCCACAGGACTTCACTACCCTGATGGGAATGAAATTCCAGGTTACTTGTGACAGGATCTTCTTACAAGCATCACACAGGATTAGAGCTATGGAGCATTTTTTCCCATCTTAATGCTTCCGCCAAGGCTCTGCTGTGCAAATCAGCATAACGATGGGCTTGCAGTGGTCAATTCAATGAAAGCTGTGATCATGCCTTGCCCCAGGCTACTCGACTTTAGCTGTGTGCTCCATCTGATCATTCATGGGASCTGGCCCTGTTTAGCTGGTGAGATCTCATCTAATCTCTGCTTTAARTGTTTCTGGTTGGCTCGTTTGGATWTTTTTCTTTTCTGAGAAAAGACTTKGGGTAAGGATTTCAGTGCATACTTGCCAGTCTTGTGGTTCTCTTCAATAGCTATCCTATTGTGTATAACATTTCTGGACTTGACTGCTGTTAAAAARTGTCTCCTGGGGAAGTTGTCTTCCCTTTACTTTTAAGGAGAGCTGCTGTAGCAGGTCAAAAAGCACAAGGTATCAGGAACAAAGAAGAAAATCAACCTGAATTTCTGACTACTTTGATTCCCACTTCGTATAATACATTAGTGAACATTGATTAAATAAGCGATTTTTGTGTTTATTTGTTTGGTACAAGGGGAAACAATTCCCTATAGACTGTAGCTAGCCTTTCTTCCACTTATAATTACCTAAAAAATGGGTTGTTCAGACCTTTTCTCTTTATCTGCTTAAACAATAAATTAGAGATATGCAAGCACAGAAGTGAAACAATCCGTCTGTAAATCTTTGTTAAAGCCATTGCTAGCACAGACTAAAAAGAAGTTCTGCCTACCGATATGGGGCCAGCAATTATTCATAAGGTAGGGCACTATGCATCGTGAATAAGCTTTTAGAAAACTTTTTTTTTCTGGTAGTCACCACCTATCACTGAGCATCACATAAAAAAATAATCTGCATTTGGCAGAAAATTAAGCAATTACTTAAGTGCGTAAATGGCAGGAGAAAGAAGAGAGGATCGAGGAGGTGAGCGATGACCCTTTAATTGAGTAATGGTCCATCTAGGAACCTCTTTAACAGGACTTGCTATTAAGAAAGGTTCCTGCTGGCCTTGTCCAATGAAAAATGTTTTCTCTGCTGGAATTAAGTGTGTAGGAAGAAGTTCAACAACAAGCAATTTACTCGGCGCTGCAGTATGGTTAATTAACTCAGTTTCAGACGGTGCCCTGCTAAAGAGGTTCAGGCCCAGTGTTACACACACAGCGGTGGTGTTCCACCCCTGGAAGACTGCAGAGACGCATTTCTGAAGAGACAGCAGACAACAGGGTGTCCAGGCCCTACCAGTTTGGGAGCTTTTGGGGTCTTTTGCAGCCTTGATAATCTTCCCACCAAATCGTACAAAGACTGCATGAGACTTGCATGTTCTGATGGTCACAGTCCAGATGTGGGAATAAGATATGCCGAAGAGTGTTCCTGGCTTAACTTGCTATACATTATTTGATTTTGCATAAATCATTCAACTCTGCATGCCAGTTTCTCTCTCTGTAAAATGAGAAATGTGATGTTACAAGCTCCACAGAAGCAGCTGCTTAAAGCATACAATTACTTTTTTTTAGTGCTACAGAATTCATGAAATACCTGCATACACTTGAGCCATCTGGTGGTGTCTTGACTTGTAATTATTTATACTTATAGACAGGGAAGTTTTAGTCACAATTTCTGGGGGGAAGGAAGAAGGAGTCTTTATAACCAGATGGCTACTACTTATCACCTGACCAGCAGCATGTCAGATAGTTCCCATTGCATTTTCCTAAAATCTTCCATTGAGAGGGGCAGGCTGTACATGGAAAATCCCAGAATTCAGAGGCAAAAGGTGTATTAGGAGACTCCTGTGAATTAATTCCCTGTGAAAGAGAAGGACTTAAAAYGGGTGGAGTTCCCTTTCTGGTGGATTTATTTGTTGCAAAGAGAAGCATATGAAATAAAACATGTACAGTTTCTTTAGAACTGTAGGTGGTGTCCAGGCAGAAGAAAACCGAGGATGCCTCTGGTTATAAGCATTAGAGTCAGCGGAGGAAAGGAAAGCCACTTTGGGGAATATTATTTCTTGGTTTATTCTGATACTTACTGATTAGCATTAGGAGAAAGTAGCGCTCCCTCTTATCATACGACATACGGCACCTAATTCATATGGGGAAAACATTTAGGGTTATTCAACGCGTTGTCCGTGAGCTTGTGCTGATTTGGTATTCAAATTGCTTTTGAACCAAATGATACCTTTTCATTAGTATTTATGGGATTTCTCTCATAGCACCAACAGTGAGACTGAGAAATAACTTTGGCGAAGTAAATTTTGAGCACTAAATGTCCAAAGTGAACTCTGACCGCTTCCTTCCTCTCTGCAGTTCCCTCCCTGTGTCACCTGTATTTTCATCCACATTTGCAGTTAACAAACAAATTGCTCTCAGTCCCACATTTGATATTTTACTGCCAACCATTTTGTCTCATGCCTTAGCTCACCTAGTGGCAAGTAACACTACAAGAACCCATAAGCAACATTACTCAAAAAAACCTGGAAATCTAAAGAGGTAACTGTGATATTTCTTGTCTCTTAAATTATCCCATCTTCTTCTGCTTGCCGATTGCGGTTGAAATACAAAACGTGTTGCTTCTTTGTCGAGGGGTGAGCAGCTGCAGATGTGATAACATAACTGAGAACAAACAGGACCTGTTCTCTCCTTGTTATCTCTGCGTGTGTTTTAATATTGGATAGGATTTATGATGTGCTGTGATTTCTCATTCACAAGGCTGTTTCAGGAGTAGCCCATAAGGCCGGAGCTGTGATTTGTACTCGCACTGAGGCTTCTGTTTATGATTCAAATGGCAGCAACCGGAAAATCCCACTTCAACGCATGTATTTTACTGGGTCTATAAAAGAAGGAAGAAGAGAGGCCAGGCTAATGCTTTAACGTGTACAACCCATGGTGGATGCAGAGCAACAGAAATTACTCTTGCTGAGATAAGACTGTGCTTACACAGAGCAAAGTGATAGTAAAGACAGTTCATTCAAACTCCGCTGAGAACAACTAATCAGCTACACATAGTCCAAAGTACTCCGTCTTCCCAGTAAAAGTGGAAAGGATCCAATTAAGAGTGGGGGAGGCTGTGCTGAGCTTACTTTAATAACTTTATAGTAGAAGGAAGAAACATATGGAGTCAAAGTCTATTGCCAAAGAAGAAAAACAGCAGAAAGGAAGAAGAATTCTGATGTATCTAAGACCTCTGAAAAGCTACCAAAATATAGTCTTCAGGAACTCATTTTGTGTGTTAAAAAGCACAGGCAGGCACGTAATCCTGCCTTAGGACAGAAAGAAGGATTAACTGACCACCTGAGGGTCATTTCAACTTTGTTTTTTTCCTGGTGGCATGTTTTAATTTCGGCTGCGCTCAACTGTACCGTACTCTTCTGGGTGAGGGTAAAAGAACGTGCCTTGTACCACTTCTACCACTTCATTATGGTGAGCAGGTCAGTGACTCTGAAGCTTCAGGAGGCACTTGCATGGGCAGATGGCTTTAGTGGAAAGCTTCAGAGATTTGGCAAATAAGGGCTATTGGGACACAGACGTCATAGTCAGAAAATAGGATTGGGATGAACCTGGAGCGGAGGTCTGGACCATCTCCCTGCCGCCAGGCGGGATCACCTGTAAGCAGGTATGGATATATTGGTGGGAGGCAAGGAAGGAGGACAAGTGTTAAAGAGGGTTGGGGGATGTATTGTCATTAATCACTGGTATTATCTACATTTGAATTGTCTGGGTTATCTGTCATACAACACAAACTGAGTCCGGAGCCGGCTGTGCCTGCTATATAGGGAGGGGCAAATCATAAAATCTCTGCCTCAGTTTTCCTGTCTGTAAATCAGGAATGAAATTATTTTCTTTGGTATCTTTTTTTCAGAAAATTAACTTCTAAGTGTGCTGTTAAGAAAACAAAACAAAAGAAACAGCCTACCAATACACATAGGCAGCAAAGATTTATTATCTATCTGAAGAATTTGATAAGTGAAGCTGAAAAAAGAAATCCTAACAGTAAATAGTGTTATTAATAGGGCTTTTCAAAGTAGGCTTTCTTGGCAATAAAGGTATGCCAATAATGTTTAATTAAAATAGCAGGCAATCATGATCAGATTAAACAGGGTGTATACTAACATAATCTCATGCTCTTGCATGAGAACCTAAAAAGCATATGACTTGAGGATGACAACTGAGAGCAGGGTATTTTTAGCTAGAATCAATAGAACTTTCTTCCACTCAATTAATTTCTGCATAATATGGAGATGAAACATTTGCTTTTCTTCCCGTCATCCCGTCATGGCAGGAACAAGGCATAATGACAACATTTTTGGCACAAAAATATGTTTGCGAATGTTCAACAGTGTTTATTTTAGGGAAGAAAAATGCACCTCTGAAAGATACAGGAGACTGTTAGTCATTTTTTCATTTTCTTTTCAGTTTTCCTTGAGCAGGACTTACTATAGATGCATATATACATCTTCGTGTGTATGTGTGTGCGTGTGTGTGTATGGACAGACACACTCACGGTCCTTTTGGGGAAAGGAGAAGGAAAACAGAGGCGAAAAAATAGTGGGAGTATTGAAAGACTGTTAGAATAGTCAGTGTCTCGCTGTATTCTGGTCTTGTGTCCAACAATGAAAATGCTGCTGCATTTGCTGTTTAACTCTCACTGAGTTTTACAATTATACAATTACGTATATGTTAAACGATTGTGTGTCATTTGAACCATCGATGTCTTGCACGTTCCTGTTAGGTGGAATGTAACCTGCCTTGCAAAGCGCATGCCTGGAAGTAGAATAGAAGCTCCTTATGACATGACAGATTACATTTTAGGATACTCCACTAGCTTGCTAATCATGACTTTTAGCAGCAGAAGGTATAGTATGATATTCTTCTCCCTTTGAAGTCTTCTCCTTTCTGCTTTCTAGTTCAGCCATTAATTTCAGTATGTTTAGAGTGTCACTCACTGAAATTTGGATGTCCGCACACATTTTTTGGGTGACAGAGATAACTCTGTGATCTTTTAGTGAACGAGTTCTGGTGAAACTTTTTTCTTCAGAGACTGTCTATAATAATCCACCGACAGAGCTACGTGGTTGTTAAGGGTGTGAAATTACAACTTTAAACGTTCAAAGTTCAGAACCTTATAACTTTAGGAATAAGCATCTAAAATTGGGACTTCTTTCCAAGACTGATTTTTGGAGGAGTGCCTCGTATTCCAATTGACTTACGCACAAATGACCAGCTGAAATCTGATTCCCCCCATGGAGGGCCCTATTTTTGCCTGTTTCCTGTAGGTGTGTTGTGCAAATAGGCTCCTGCCATAGGTGCTTGAAGTCCATGAGTAAAGGTAGGTGGAATGAACTTCGACCACCAAGCACAGACCTATGGTGAAAGGCACCTTGGACAAAACCAACTCCTCCTTTTCTTTGAAGCTAATGTTCTTAAGAGTGTAGCAGATGCAGTTATATGAGCTTGTGTGTTTAGGTGAAACATATCCGTAATTGCGTTGTGAGATATTATTCTGGCAGTCTGAGCCAGCTGAAGTTCCTTAACAGTGCAAATCAGCAGGTTTAAGAAAAAGATTCAGATGCCCCATCTCTACCAGTTCCCCACTCTGCAGGGAGGAATTATATCTAAGTGCTGAATGGCATGAAATGACTTGAAGTGAAATGGTTAAGGTGAGAAAACTCACGTTGTTCTGCCGTTCTTTTTTTCCCTCRTCAAAATAGTTCCCATGAGCTAAGCACTGATATCTCAAAATACCTGGGAGCAGGCAGGGAAGTAAATGCAAACAATCTGCTGTGAAAACTATTGTTTGCTCATGTTAAGCTAACGCATTTTAAAGATGTGCTTGTATTTACCATAAAACATGGTTTTGTTTTAATTTATAGACTTCTTTACATTCATATTCCTGTATCCCTAAGGGCCATAAAGCAAAACATAAACAGAAAATACAAAATGAATAAAATACATCTTGCTTCATTTGTGTCAAAATTACAATAAAATGAGGAAATATAATCAGCTTGGATGCCGTTTTGCTTTTATTTATAACGGTTACTGTTCCATTCTACGTTAATTATCATCATAGCGGATGCTAAACTGCAGAAGCACAGCAAAGGCGGCTGTATCCCACCTTGACAGACAGGTTAGTATCTAGTTCYGAATGAAGGACACTTATTTTAAAACTAGTTCTATAAATCATTCTCCCAGTCTATGTTTTTTTTGGCTTCGCTCCATCATTATTTTTTGACAAGTACATATTCCTTTAATTTCATGCTTCTTAGTGGATCATTCCTCGCAAATGGATAAAAGGAACAGAAAATTTCATGTACGATGCTGTATAAGGCCAGCCAATTTTGCTTCTCTCTGAATGGTGTGTGGAGCTGTGTCCTCCCTGCAGCAGAGCAAAATACGTTGAACCAGATTCAATTGTTTGTTGAAAAACAGTAAGATTCATTTTTAGCAATAAAATTGGCAAAGAATAGGAAAGTGGAGAAGGAATATCAGAAAGCACCAGGACCAATGCAGATATTTTTGTTTTATCACTGAAACCCATCTAAGACTGTCTCCCTTTTTTTTTTTTTTTTTTTTCCCAAATCAGAGAAACAACCCAAAGGCTTTTCATATTGGAACTGCTGTTTCTATAGGTCTCTTAAGGACCTGACAAATCTTGTTATAACGTTGACTGAATAGCCCTAGTCCGGTGCATTGTAATCTGCTTGCAGTTTTACAGTATGTGGTTTATTGCTGCTTACTGGGTTTCTGTGAAGCAGTGTCCAGCAAACAAAAATGCATTACATCTTAATAAACTCTCTCTGAAGAAAGTAAATGGCATACTGAGACTTCTACTCTGTCCCAGTGCAAAACATTTTGTGATCAGGGTCACAACTGCAGCTACTAAAGGAATGTATTTTAAAAAAAGCACTGAAAAACACCTTTCTGGTTTTAATTAACAAACCATCCCTTGTGGTACGTAGTCGTGGTGGCAGAAGAAGTGCTATCATTGTTTATGGCTGGTTAAATGGATTAATTATGGATTCATTAATAATGGATACTATGATAATGCATTATTTATTGGTTTTGATCTTCCATAGCATAAACCTTTTTTTTGTGTTTTTTTTTTTTAATTATTGCAGGTCTTTTTTTTTTCTTTTTAATTATTGCAGGTCAAGTGAATGCCTCCCTCTTCCTCACCCCAAAGTAACAGAAGTGAAATATATTCTCTTCCCATAAAAATATCTACTCCTACTATCAAGGGAGTGCATTATAGACAGTGTTATTTCATAACCACAGAAACATTCGATCCATTTTTCAAGGAATAAAATAATATTGTCATCACAAAAACCTGTTGTGTTATAAATGCAGTACACATATGTTAACTAAATACGGCTTACAAGAAGCTTGTGAAGTATTAGGGGATTAACCTTATTTTACAGATCGTTAAATACAAAAAAGAGAAGGGAAATGATCCCAGATAACTCAGCTAGACAGAGTAATAGCCTACATAAGTCTGGGAAAAGACATCTTTTTATCATTACAGTTTGTCTGCTTCTTTTGGAACTGCTGGGTGAAATCAGTGAAAGAGATAACTTAGCCCAGATCTCTTCATGCACTGAAGACAGTATGTATTTTGCAATATGACAACAGAAAACACAAATTCAGTTATGTCAGGTTACTCAGTTTGGCCCAGTTTTGGTTCAAAGGGTGAAAGGATGAATTTAATTAGGATAATTTTCCAAATATGAAGCCCAGTATTACTATGCTATATACGATTTGGAGAATATAATGTCTTGTTTAAAATTTTAAGTGATGCAGTGCAGACCTGGGGATAAAACCCCCACTTTTTCCAAGTGGCAACCGCTGGATTTTAGCAATAGGCAACACAACAGTCCTAATGCATTATCTTTTTAGATTAGAAAGCAGGAAGGAGAAGAAATTTCCCATTTAAGTATACATCAGGAAGTTTGCTTAACAGAATATTTTATGCATTATGTTTGGGTTCAGTGAATAAGAAAACATTACAATTTACATTACTGATTTAGAGGAATTCAGCTCTTCTACAAAAGACTAAAGGCCTTTTTCACAGCAAGGAGTCAACTTTTCCACCACTAAAATGTTTTCTAGAAACAAGCAAACCTGAGTGGTGTGGCATTAGTTGGACAGATACTGAGATATGTAAACTTGTACCCAGCAGGCTGTTGGATTTATAAACTCACACTTTGCTCACGAGAAATACGCATCATTTGTTCGATATCTAAAATTACCTATAGGATTTGCAGAAATCTATTGCAACATGTAGGGTTGTTTGCTTCTGAATTATTCTGCACTATTAGAGAGCACCAGAAACATCTCATTGTACATGTACATCATGTACCCATTGTACATCTCTAATGCTGATGTTTATCAGTATATCTTAAATCAAAGGATTACTCAGTGCTTAGGAAAGACCCAGTGAAGCATCTCAAATCTCAGCTGAGCTGCGCATAGGGAACTAAGATGGCAAGGAAATATTTGGATGATCTCAAATGTGCCTAAAGCCATACAAAGACAAATGTATCTGATTCTGTGTTCTGTTCCTGTTAGTTGAATCTTTTTAATGTCTTTTCACCAATCACCTTCTGATCTATTACGGGCAAGAAACGACTTCTGGGTCACAGACTGAATAACACTCCTCTGTGCTCTAAAACACCCATACCATGTCTCTGTCAGCTCTGGTTTTGCCATCGATTCACTCCAGATCATATCATTGGTTATCAATCAGAGTGATATACCAAATAGCCATAATATGAAACAAAGTTCTAGATCTAAAGGCCTTCATAACCATGAATTTGCTGTGGTTTTGTTCATACTTCATTCATAGTACCTGAAATGAGGGCATACTTTGGACTGAGTAAAAATCTTCAGCAGGTCTAAACACTGAAATGCAGGGATTTATTTGTTACATGACACATGCACTTTTTTCTTATATTTCTAATTATGGTGTCTAAATAATAATGTAAATAATATTGACTAAAGAATAGAGTCTTAATATGATTCTCTCTGGCACTGTCATATTCTGTACATCTAAGACAGATGATGTTTGAAACAAGCAAAATCTCTGCCCCCTTAAAAAAAAAAAAAACACTCCTTCCTCTAAAAATTAAATAAAAATTAAACCTAAAAACAAAATCAAAACTTTGGAAGAAGTAAGACTTGCTTTAAAAAATATTAAGTAAGTTGTTGAGGAAGCTCTAAAATCGAGTAAGAATGTTCTCTTTGGGATGACTCACTAGCTGCTTGTCAAAGGCCTGGGACAGCAGAGCATATGCCCCCAAAAGAAGGATGCATGTCCTTTCATTGGAGAAACACGGTAATGGAAAAATGGCAAATGCGGAAGCAGCTGTTGGTCATTAGCCTGCTAGACTGGAGCGTTTACAAGGAAGGAGGCGTTTGCTAAGCAAGGAGTGGAAGGTTTGTTTCTGGCAGGCTGCACTGTGTTTTGTTCTTCTTTTCTGTAGTCTGCCTGGAAAGGTATTAGTTGACAGCAAAGGAGGGATGCCACAAAAACAMTTATTTCCTACCTTCCTTTTCTCCATTACTCACCAAGGATGCAGAGCACCTTTGTGACACTACCTCCACACCTCACTATCTTCTTTCTACTGCAAAGACATACTTCCTATACTTGGAAGTATCTGAAGTCTTTGTTTCCAAAATTAAATTTGCCTGTGTGCCTACAGATCCGGATATCGGTCTGCCAATTAGTGCCCCAGTCTCTGTGGGAAACCGAGTTTTGCTTAGGCTCTGCCCGGGTCAACAAGCAATGCGATCCTGCAGTCTCACCTACAGGACTTAATTCAATAGCCATTCTCAAAATACACTTGCCAGGTAGGCCACATATAAATCAGTAGCTGGTAGGATCACAGTCCTAACTTATCTAATAGGTTGAAAATTAAAATATTTACCCAGGAGACACAATGTGATCACCTTCCCACTGGCAAGAACCGAAATCCACAGCATCTGTTTGGGTGGCAAGCACTTTCAACTCTAAGCTGCAGATCGCTTTATCTGGGGCATTCCCTGTTGCCCTTCCTGAGGTGGTTTCACTTGTACTGGTTAATTAAACATTCTTTTGACTAGGAAGAGATGGGTAAGATAATAGCTAATAAAGTTATTTCAAGGGTGAAGGAACTTGTCATTCCTCCACCTAATAATATTTCATAAGTTTTTCTTTTATTCTCCTAAAGGACTTTCAGGTTACTTGACTGGAAAGAGAGAGATATGGTTGCAATGGGAAGAGACTGGAACATCTCCCTTCAGAGCACTCTGTAGGCTGCTGGCTATAGCATTTCCCAAAGAGGTGGGAGATATGAGTTTACATCCTCAAAAGCAGAAAAGGAAACCAAATGACTGGTTCAGTGTCACTTATTTAATTAATAGCAGAGAAAGCAGATGTACACTATCATCTAGCAGCATTCTCTGAAGCATTAGCATAGCAGTCAGAGACAGCTTTGCAAGCCCCCAGTAAAGAGGACAGCAGGCTTGACTTAGGTGATGGTGTGTTGGTTACCACCTTTGTCAAAAAGGGAGAAACAGTGGAAGGTAATTTAATGAAACAAATCCACCTGCTGCCTTGTCCAGGATCTAAGACTCAGTACAATGTCCTTCACCATGCGGAAGATTACTCTTGAACCTAATTGTTTCTCAGTGACTGTTTCTCAGTGGCATACTTCCACGTCTCTAGCTTTCATCTGACCAGAAGTAGCTCCATGCCTTTACAGAGAATGTTCTATACCTTGAAAGAGCTCCAGGAAGACTTGAAATAAACACCCTGTGAAATCTAGAGACCTGAAAGACTTGGAGAATTCAGCTAGGTTTTGAGTATGCACCTGAGTTAAGAATAGTTATTGGTGTCTTCGATCCACAGATCTTAAAGAGCTTTTCTAGCATTAATGTTATCATCCTTGCACAATGCTAGAGGGATATATTTTGTTATCCTTACTTTACAAATGGAGAAAACAAACAGACAGAACTTAATATTGCAAGGAGTCGAGTAGCCTCAACTCTCACTGATTTCAGTGGGGAAGACTGCAGGATTGAGCTTGAGGAATCAAAGTTACAAAGGACCTCTACTGTGGATTTTTTCCAAGTCCTCATAGCCTCTAATTGATGAAGCACTTCTGAAAGTCTGTCCCCAGTTGTTAGTAATAAAATACTTTCAAAATGTCTGATTTAAGGGATTTGCCTTCAGGAACGTGGCAAGTTTTTAATAAAGGGGAACTGAAGCTGGATCTCTCAGTTGCTTCCTATGATCTTAGCCACAATAATGTCCTTTTTATCTTTTCTTTTTTCACCACCAAATAACACCTTTAGCATAACCCTAGAAAAATACCCATAGAGAGGTGGTCAAAAAATAATGAGAAAAACAGCAAGTTTTGTTTAATGCTACATCTGCATGCTAATACCAAAACCATGTGAAAGCATACATCAAAAAAATCTATTTGATGGGGAGATATGATTAGCATAAAATGGTCTAAGAAGATACCCATTCATCAAGAGGTTAATGAGAAGAATTTTGTTTCCATGACAGAATCCTTCATTGCTAAAATTGAAAAATGAGAGAAACTGTTATTGATGGAGATTATATTTCTATCTTTACTTGATGTTCCTAGTAGTTTTGCAGATATGAATTTTATTAGCCCCAAAAGACTGTGGAAGCTAAAATTATTTCTATAAAACTTATGTACAGCAATTAGTTGCATGTATATAATGCTGTTCAAATGAAGATTTCAGGGTGTCTGCACAGTAAGCCTCAGTACTCTCCAGTTTTATGGGGCAGGTGAAGGAAGGACCTCTGACCTCTAGCCCTTCCTGAAATCATGCATGCCTACTTACAAGCTGGTCAAAGAATTCTGCAGCCTGTATGCTCCAGTTCTGATTTTTTTCAGGTCTTCTCCCAGCTGGGTCTACATTGCCCCAGATGACGAACTAGTCTCAAATATTTATATTACGTTATGGTGCTACCAAGAAGCCCTGCTGGAGTGAGGGCCTCGGGAGGGTAGGATTTGTGTGCAATGTCGTGGTTCCTGCTCTTCTGAGTTTCTAATCTGAGGTGCTAGGTTCACTCACTTGGAGACATATCTGAGTGTGTAGTTTAACTGACATTTAATGGATCCTAATAAAAAATCAAAGACTTGGAAAACCTAGCTTCCTGTAATTTGTTTAGTTGACTCCCACTGAAGTACCTTGACATTTTTGCACACTGCTGTGCTTCCATTAAGACTGAACATTCACCTTCGTATCAAAAAGATATTAGATAGTTCCCTTCACTGACAGTGGAGGAATTTCTCAGATGGAAAATATTTTTGCGTGGTTGATATTTGCATCTGCTACTCTATTTCACCAAATTTCAGATTAACTCAAAATTATAAATGTATCATTTTCTTTATCTTTTTTTCATTTAGAAAGCTATTGCCTTTTCTTACTAGTTAAATGCTCTTAGTATTTCCCCTGGTTTGTATTTCATTACTTCATTCTCTTTTATTTCCTGAGTGCAATGCTGAAGTATATTTAGTGTTAAAATAATATGTACCTTAAGTAATACTCCTCACTGTTGTCTCAAAACAGGAAAATAATAATGCAAACTAGCAAGATGAGAATAAAAGGCATGAACGTAGGAGGAGAAGGATCAAAATTTTCTAGTCTGTCCATTACCCTAAAATAGGTTGGATTTAGAACAAGTCTTGAAATTCAGTTTTCATAATCATTGCATTGTTTGACAATAGTGTGCAAAATATTAAAATACTGGATATTTGGGGTTCTTTGTCTCTTTTTCTTTCTGTATATTTGTGTGAATACAGCTGGCTAATTTATATCTATGTATATAGATGAGAAAATGAGTACATAGGCATGTATATAATATATATTTCTATGCATGAATATATTTATATAAGTAATGAATGTTTTGACAAAAAATGTATCTCAGCCTGAGAAACTTTTCTTAAATAAWGTTCCATGGGAACAGCTATTTTCCTGTGAAAATTTTTCTTTGGTTAAAAGAAGAGTAGCAAAGAATTGTAAACAAATTCTTTGCCAAACGTATGTGAAAGACATGTCCTAAATTCATAAAAATGAGGATACACAGACAGGAGACAGAATTATATGAGGAATAAAGTAGAACCTTACCTTTGCAGAATCATAGCACAGCTGGTGTTGGAAGGATCCCTGGATACCTAGACCCCTGCTCAAGCAGGGTCACCTAGAGCAGGTTGCCCAGCACCATGTCCAGTCAGGTTTTGAACATCTCCAAGGATGGAGACTCCACAACTTCTCTGGTCAACCTGTTCCAGTGTTCAACCACCCTCACAGTGAAAAAGTGTTTTCTTATGTTCAGACCTTGTAGACCTTGTCTACATAGACCTACTAATGAACAATTAATCTGTTCTTATGCAAATTATTTTAATGAGGTGTCATCTGCTGAGTGAGGACATGCCATAATGGAAGAGGTCTCAAAATGTGAGATCTTTAGCCATTGTAAAGCCTAATAAAATGCCCTGCATATTCAATACCAAGAAGCTTGTATCTGTGATGATCTAATGACAGTGGAATTGAAAAGCACAGGCCTTTCCTGGAAGAAGAGCTTTATATTTATCTTAAAGCCTTACAATATTTATAACTGACTGATTGGGTGCCTTATGGTGTTACAGAAGAAGGCAGTTAATGTGAGACTAATCAAGAGCAGAATGCCAGTGGTCTGATATATCTGCCACTGAAAGGATGTATCACAAAGAGGCCTGGCAGACAGGGATATATTCAAGTGTCGCTTTCAAATTTGTGTGATAYATGTGATTTAAGACCTATATACAATCTGTTATGCTAATATATTTACTGAAGTTTGAATGTCTTCAAGACAGTCAAGAAAGACATAAAATGTTATCTGTTCACTGAAGAAGGCTTGGACACTATTCTCACCTGGACATTTTTCCTGGCTGTTCCATGTGCTGTTGGAAACTGCCTCTTTTAATGTATTTCGTCTGTTCTTTTTCCTGAGAGCATTTTCTTGACCCCCGGACTCACATTCTGTCTACCTTCTGTCTGTGCTTTGATCAACCCAGATTTACTGAGTTGTTCTTCTTGAGGTGGGGTAGTTAATGACGGTTCTTTGTTCAAGTATATCGAATGCATCCAATCCTGTTTTGGTGTTAAAGGTATTTTATCAAATAAGAGAGGTGATCACCTTGTCTTTTGTCACAAAACAGCTGAGTATTAATTCTGAAATGTGAAATTTCACTAGCTGTTTGTTGGTTTACTGGTAACTAAGCTATTACTGAAAGTTAAATATTTGAAAGGTTCTCCTTTTTTCTTTTTTCTTTTTTTTTTCTTTAATCAGCCATTTTGTTCCTCAGTATCGTTTCTAAGGTTTAACTACTATACAGGCGTAATAGCCCTATCCAGTCTATTTTTCTTAGTGACAAGAAACCTTTGATTCAGAGGATTCTGGTTTTGTCTGGCACCACAGGACTCCAGTAAGATTTAAACTCCTGGGACCTAAACTTCTGGGGCATGCTTGTCACTAGTAGAAGTACGTGCCCTGAAAACACAGTTTTCTTTTTTGTGGGTAGACTTAAGAAATCTTTGATAGGGATTTTTTTTTCAGTTGATATGGTAAGTTTAAAAGTTCATGGGCAGTAATACCTATTCTGCATGCACCARGTATCTAAGGAGCGAGGGTTGAAGTCAAACGGAGCCATGCCTCATTCCAAATATTCCCTTTCAGGTTAACATAAGTGAATTGCTTTTCAAGTGGAATTCATCAGGTCCCTGGTATGTGTTCTCGTCTAGAACTTCTTCCTGCTGCATTGTATTTCTGCATTTAACATTTTCAAAATGTTAAATGTCTTGATTTGCATTTGCATCTGTTGATTGAACACTTGTTCTGTTTGCATGCATAACGGTTGCATTTTATCCTCCCTCTTCTCCTTGTAGCTTTTAGTTTCATGTTTCTGAGCTATTGTTATATGTGCTTAATTTTCAAGTCATTTTACATACATTTTCCATAACATTTTTCCTATTGTCACTGTGAATTGTGAAAAAATGTTGGCCATATTTTCTTTCCAGCTCATTTTAAACTTCTCACCTCTTGAACTCTTTAGTTACATCTTCTGACAGTGACTGAATGAAATTCTGTCTTCATTTAGAAAATTATCGTCTCATGCAGTAGATATGCCAAATTACAGTTGTTCCAGAAAAAAAAGCAAGAAACCTGCATTTTTAGCAATGTTTCTGCTAAACAATATTTAATTGCAAAAATCCTATTATACTGACCTGTGTGGGAGACTTAAGAAAAAAGGGTCCTAATTTTTAGTAGAAGAGTGCTTTTCTGTTCTCCATTATGCCARCCCCCTTAGAGATCAATGAAATTATTTAAATAGATATATTTTAGAAATAATTCATATTTTGACAAATTATTTCTCATCTGTATTTTTCTTTATAAATTAGAGTTATTTACTGTGCTGACCTGTTGAAACAAGAGAGACAGAAAGGTTTAAGGGTGAAGTGGGAGGAGACACTTAGATCCTTTCACCCACATACGTGTATATATATATATGTTTTATGACAGAAGAACAAAAGTACTTCTATTTTTTATAGTGGGTAGTAAAATCACCAGCCCAAACTCAGATATATAAAGTAAAAAATTTCTAGGCAACCTGCCAATGTGATCTGATGTATTTTTACTCTTGGAGATGTTAAATACCCACAACTCTTGTTGATAATTCCCCCTCTGAAAACTAGGCCACATATGTAAGTGCTTAATATAAACATAATTGCAGATTTTGATGCCCACTCAGAGTAAACACTGGGGATTTATGGACAGGCCCCATACCTTCTACGCCACCTAACTTTAGCTGATAAATTAGGAGCCTAGCCATCCTAGCCTGTCTCTACAGATACTAAACTCAAACACTGTCAGCAGACCAGTCACATCATAAGTGGTCTGAACTGTGCCCTGAGGGCACCACTTCTTCTCCAATACCTGCAAAAAGAGCCTGGGATGACTAAGATCCTAACTTAGTGCTTACAATTACGTACGGGTGGGTTGAGGGAATTCAGGACCACGGGAATCAAGCTGACACTGCATGAGACAAATCTGGAACTAGGAATCATTTTGCAGAGATCATCTAGAGGGCTTATCTGATTTAGATCTAGTCTGGAAGCAATATAATCACATTCAGGCAATGTTGCGCTAGATAAACATGGCTCGCTTCTGGACTTGCCTATATTTCACTGTTATTTACATCTGTGAGTTATCATTAAATTAATTCTGAGTGCAAAAAAATGTTGAAACTACCAATGGCCCCTAAATCTCCATATCTTACCTGTTACTTCTGAGTACTGTGCCAACAGTATAAGCACTATCTTACCTTTCCACACCTTTCCTTTCATTTAGTGAGACTGCAAAGCATGAGGAAGATAGATGATCTTCAGTGGCTTAGACATCTAAGTTAAAGGGCCTTGTATAAAAATTATGGTGGATGTACATGTGATTGATTATAGCATGTTGTTTGTATTGTATTTGGAAATGAAAATGTAGGAAGGAGGGAATTTCAATAGCAAAGTGGAAATGGTTGTCATCAGGATTAATGTTAAATGATCATTCATGTCTGCCTTATCTCATGCTAAGTTTTCTTTAGTGGCATTTTAATAATGCAGACTTTATTGTGCATTACAGTGATAAGATCCTGCCGATGTTTAGTTGAGCTGGTTAATTTACAGAAGCTAATTTAAAATGTAGCTATTGTATTAGTGAATCTGTCCTGTTGGACTGATAACCCAGCTTTTAGGATACTATTTCCACAGGAAATAGATCTTCATCTCTTCTCCTCATCTGTGCCCTTGCTTTACAGTTTCTAGTCAGCTGTAAAGGGGAATTTCCTTAGTTTGCAGATACAAACATTCTCACCGCACAATTTTATGAGGTGATCTGCAGGGCAAATGTATTATTTTGGCCTGTAAAGTATTTCTATAGAATTTTATAATATATAATGTTTACATTAGGAATAAATATCAGCTCTATCTGATATAGCCCTGTCTCGGAGAGCGTTTTCCTCTGCAAACATTTAATGTATTTACTCACAAATTTCACCATCAAATATAATTTTTCAGCCTTCAACTTGCGTATTCTTCTAACACATCGCAAACACTGAAACCACTGAACCACTGAAGCTGAATGCGGCAGCTATTTAGCAATTCTCATCTGTGTAATGTGAGAGTTTAAACAGAAAGTAGGCTTGCTACTTGCCCAACCTCAAGGAATATTTAAATATTTTCAGGCAGCTGTCATTTAGTTTCTTAAATTCCTTTATTTTGTGGGTGGTGCTGACTGTCATYTCTGTTGTCATTTGGAACTGAATTCTGGAACCCTCTTGGAAGATTTTTTCCTATATGGGCCCTCATACAGTTATTAGCACTCTGGAGAAACTTCAAATAATGCATTAAGAAACGTGACTAGCAGCTTGGAACTGAATTGTCTAGCTGGTTCTTGAATCCATCTCATGTCCAGCGAAGGATGTAAACAGCACTGAGACGTATGGGTTTCATACGCTTGCACTTCTTTTGTGCTCACTTTCTGCACGCATTCAAACAATAAAATTTTACTAGCACAAATGTTCACCGCAAATGAATCTCCAAGCCTCATAAACCTCACATAAGCACCTGCAGAAGGTGAGATTTAAATTTCCACGGTAAGGCATTTGGTGGGAAGTCCTTCCGTGTTTGTCCATTCAAAGAACAGGAAGATAGGAACATGGCGTAGTTTCCAAGCAGAAGTGATAAGCAACACATGTTGAATCTCAAGGATTCACACTCAGTCCCCAGGGTAAACTTCTGGAAGAAGACAATTGTGAAATAAATTCATACAGCATCCAATCTAATAGCCATTAAAATAAATGAAAAGGCAGTTTGAGGATGGACTAGGCCTATAGGTCCCAGCCTAATAAGGTACTCAAGCTTGTGTGAAGTCTCACTGTCTTTAAGGAGACTGAACATGCATTTGAAGTTATGCACGTGTGTAAATACCAAGYTGCTTTGGGGCTAGCATAAATTAAATCAAGGAAAGGGTAACTCGGCCTCTGGAAACAGAAAAAGAGGCTAAATTTGCTTAATATATTTTGTTTTGTAAAACACATACTCCAGTTTAACAGGAGTATTCAAACAAAGCTTTCTGGAGACTTTGCATTGGCAGGATGTACAATGACTTGCTTTAAGTGGCAGAATACTAGATACCATCAGACAATTTCTCAAAATCATTTGTTTCTTGCAAATGACTGTTCTCAATCACTCAGACATGCTCTTGCGAAAAGATGAGAATTAGAAACCTTACTTTTCCTGTTTCCCCTTCCAAGTACAGAGTAAAGCATGCATTCAACAAAACATGCTAGCCAAATAAATATACTTATCAGCTTCATATTGCATAACTCCATGCTCCACACTAGACTCTGAATGTTAATCCAATCTAGAATACATTCTCCAAATATATATTTATTTTTTATTCAGACCCTTGTGACCCTTTGTGTCTGTGAAACTTTTTTATTGAAATACTGACCAAAATCTGATAGTTTTGCCTCCATAACTTRATGGGAACTAAGTGTCATGGCTGCAGATAAATTGTCCTGCCCTTCATAGGCTAAATATGACTTTAATCTGAATACAATTCTAGTAATGGTTCAATGGAACTGTTGGCACAGGTTTTATATTTTAATATGATAGAGTATTCAAAAACTTTTCAGAAGGGTGTTGTATCTAAGGAATATCAAAGCTAAATTAGGTTTGGAATACATTGCTGAACCTGTGTTTTAAATTATCTAAACACAAATAAACACTGCCGATGCACAAGCAGTGGGAAATGGAACTTTGCAGTAAAGGCTAGGTAATGAGCATAAAGTAAGGAATGGGCAGAGGCAACAGACTGTTTTAATATTGTAATTTTAATATGAAATTTTAGTGTTTGATTGCAAATCATTGCTTACTTTAATATTTAGTACTTTAATGTCTCTATACATAAAATGTGCCAATTTCTAGGGAGTTCATCAAACCATTTTTATTCTCAGAAATATGGAAGGCACGTTATTCTTACCGGAATGTTTCATTTCTCTTTATATTACTGATTTTGTCATGGAATAAAAGAAATGCAAATGCAGATTGTATTTTAAATCAGAAATATACTGACACTTTCCCTGCTGTTGTCATGATAGCTAAAGATCTTTCCAATTATAAAATCTTAAATTTGATGTTTTACCCTTGGGCATTTATTAAAACAAATCTTAACTTTAAGTTGAAAAATAACATCATGAATATCGGCTCATTAACTTTCCCCTAATATATTTCCCTTGTAACTTATCACTTCCTAGATGTACACATTCAAACACTATCAACTCATACCTGTAGAAAGCACTGAAGTAAATGGCTTTACACTGGCATGAAAATCCAGTGACCAACTGGGCTCTGATCCAGCTTACTTTGTTCTTCTGGGAAATAAGTAAGGAAGATGAAGACAAGTAAAACATCAAGAAGAARATCAAATGTGAGACAACATAAATGGCCTGAAATTGATTCCTTTTACTTTGGTGACATTTCATTAACTTCAGTGAAGTTTCGGAGGATTTTTATACAAGGGCAAGTGAGAAGAGAATGGGGATAAAAGAGAGGAAAAACTCATCTGTACAGACCCCAACAGCTTGATTTGCTGAACTGTGATTTTATAGCAGGAAGAGCAATACAATGTTTGCAGCTCTCCAGAATAACCTTGTCCCTCATCTCTTGGGTCACACGTGACTTTGCAGGTCCTTTGTGTCAGGTATTCCTGGGGAAGATCCTAGCCATGCAGCAGTCCAGAAAAAGTGCTCATGCATAAAACTGTCGACCACAATTCTGATATTTGTTAAATGAAAGTGGTCTTCAGCCACTGGGAAGTGGAGCTTCTTAGCTAAGATTAATGAATAGCATTCCCTGTTTGTAATAGTCCCTATTCCAAATATTCAGCATGAAGAGGTGAACACTAAACATTTCCTAACTTCAAAATCAGGCTTCAGCCAGAATTAGGTCCAAAATTCCTGTTATTTTTAAGATTTTGTACTTATTTTTTTAGGAGAAACATAAGAATTTAGGGTAGGAGTCAGCTTGCAGATTCGGATATCTAAATGTAGATGCCTATACATGAGATAGACGGCTTGAGTCAGTCGCTGAAAAACAGCCATGTGGAGCTATTTTAGATTACCTGAGACTTCTCCACAAGTCTGGAAGATGTGACATAGGATCAGTAAAAAACACACGTCCTCAGGACTGCAGCTGCAGGCCATGTGGGATGTCCGAGCGTGTCCCAAATGGCACTAAATGCTTTTGGCAACTGAATCGCACCCTAAGCTCCTATTGCAGGCAACAGAGCTCAGGTTGATAAAGAACTGCTCAGTTCAGTCTAAAGTAGACATCTTTTCCAAATAACTCTTAAGACTCTATTAAGTCCACAGTCAGTGAGGATCTAATCGGTATTGTAATCACCTATATCTACAGGGCTAAATGCACAGCATCTTAGTCTGAGAGCTAAACCCTACTTTTATTGGATAAACTAGTGTTGCGGCAGTGAAGACAACCAGGTAATACTATTGCAGCAGATTTAGAATTGCTCCRCGAGTATAGAACAGCTGATAACAAGAACATGGATAAATCAAGTTATCTTGAAAACAAACAAATAAAATGCCCTATATCTCGGGCTTGTAATGTGTGCCACTTTAAAAACTTGTCTGATACCGATACTTATGTGCAGCTGGTGTTTCTGTCTTTTAAGATCTGTCAGTTTTATTTTGTTTTTAAAATAAAGTTAAAGAACTCCTTGAATGACACCTAGTCAGTCAGCATCAGTCAGAAAGCGAGTTTTATAGCCAACTAAAATCCATGAAAATCTGTATTCCTTATAGAAACATTGATGCAGCTGCTGGTGCGAACAGCGGTGCCCTAAGGTATGCCTTTATTATTTTACGAATGATGCATGCTGTAAAGGCTGGTTGAGCACAAAGCTGCCAGATGCTCTCTGTGACTTGCATATTTGTAGGTCATTTGTGCATTCTGATGGCTGAGGTGTAAATGCTAAAATTCTGGAACAAAAAAAACATCTGTACTGGGCCTGAAATTTGCCTGGTGACTGCAGTGATACAGCATTAGATCAACTTTTAATGTGACTACTTTTAATTCAGGCAGAGCAGACTTGTATCATGATTCCACCTGTTGTCAGCGTGTGATAACGCAGCCTCTCCTCCCAGGCCGACGAAGATTGCAATTGGGAAGCCAATGTGTCTGTGTGCAATTACTGATCCTGTGCACGGCTTCCAGCTTCACTCATCTAGGAGGGATTGTATGGGTTTGTGAGGGGAATGCTATGTGTAAAGGACCAAAATCTTCTTGGTCTTAACAAAAATGCAAATATGAAGTTATCAGTCATTACGGTGTCATCTAGAAAACTCAACAACGCTTTAATCCCTTATGCTATTCGCCTTTCAGAGTAAAAGAGGAAATTCTGAAGGTCCTACAATTTAAACATAGTCACAAAGACTGAGGTGTAAAGGAATGCTGAGATGGAGATGTTCACACCAAATACTCATATATTTGTCAGGGGCTGAAGATATGCAATATTTTGATCAGTAATGCGGAGGTAGATCTAAAATTGCTGCTGCTGATAGAATCTGTGGATGACAAAAGATTTGTTATGTCAGAAAAGAGGGGGTGCACCAATCAAATGAAGAAATCTGTTTTACTTGATAACACTGGACCTCACAAACACAGTATGTGTCAGCACAGCTGAATAAAGCATTAGAGATCTTGGAAGAAAGAATGCCAGTCATGCAGAATGTGAGACTGCACGTTGGAAATCTGTGACTTATAAGGATTTAAGAGTTACAGCAGTCAAGAAAATCAAGCTTCTTGTGCAGTGATGTGACTGTGATTCTTGATTCTTGATGTGTAAAGCAGGGAGTAGTTAGCTGAAGATGGAAGTTAATAATAGCTTTGAATGCGGTATATGTGAGTTCAATAATGGAATACTGCATATTCGGTGAGTGCTCTGTGATTTTAGCAGGATATTAAAAACTGAGAAATGTGCAAAAAAGAGCCACAAATAAAGGGATTCAAAAACTAGAGAAATGCCATTGAGTGATAAATGTATTAAGTTCAGTCTGTTTGGTTTTTCACAAGGAGATTGAGAGGTGATTTCATCGCAGCACAAAAATACCCTCACTGAAGAAAATGCCAAGTATTAAAGGACCTTTCCCTTAATAAGATATAATGGTCAGAATTTAGAACCAGATAAATACAAATTCAAAACAGGGTGTAAATCCTTAATATGGAAAGTAAATGTAGCAAACTACAAAAGCAGTGGTAAATTCTCTATCTCTTCATATCCTCAAGGTTGGAGAAGTTTATGGAATAGAAAGAAGTGACTGCTCTCAATCAGAGGATAATTCAATGACATTTAATGGTCTGTGGTACATAGGAATCTGATCGGGTGATCTAATAACTCCAAACTTGAAATTTTCAGAGCTATGAAAGGTGTTTGGGTAGCCTCTTCTGGAGTGCTGTGAAATAAAGGAATCAAAAAGTCTCAACAAGGAAGGACCTTATCCCGAGAAGTAAGGAAGATGTCAGGGTAAATGGCAGAGAATCTGCAGCGAGACAAAGTCTTGAGCAGGCTGAAGCAAGCGTGTAGATCCCTAAGGATACAAAAGTAGTTCTTAACTTGATCCCAAAACAAAAGTGCTGCCATCTGAATATTAGAAAGCGTAGATAAATAGTCACACACACTTTATAGCTAAGACCACTGACCTTGACAGTTTCTTTGCTTTCTTCATACATATCACTTCTAGCAGTCTTAATTTTACTTTCTTTGAAGGGCACAGGTAGACTCAAGAGAAGAGAGTAGATGGTCCTCTGAGACTTAGATGACATTTATATAGCTTTATATCACGCATCTGTTTATAGTGTCGGGGGAGACGTATAGTTTCCATGTCCAAATATATTAGTCTCTAAGTGTATATCAGAACAAATACTGTCTAGAGGTACTGCAGATCCTAGGTTCAGAAAGAAAATTAATGAAAAAGAAGATTTTGAATATTAAGCAAGAAAATGATATTAAATAGGGCATGGCAAAATATATTAGGAAAATGAAATCTGAAACTCTAATGAGATGGCTTGTTTATCGTGTTTCCAGCCCAGTTTATGGATCAGATAGTTATGGATAATATAAAGTAGGCTCAAATGTGGTTTTGCATGCTTACCCCCCATAAGCCTTCAAACCTTCTCATGTTCACTTATATCATTAATCTTAGTTAGGGATGCGCATACACAAAAAGCTACAGCTCACTCATGCTGTCTGAGTGTATTCAAACACAAATTCAGATTAATTTTTAGTTAATTTATTCATATTTTTATAACTTATAATTACTTATTTATGCATTGCAAAAGACAAGGCTGTGAGGAGATACTGGTGTAGTCTTTCCAAAGCAAAGACACCATTTAGGTAAATATTTGGCAAGAGCTACATAATATTTTATGCTTGCAATTAGCTTTTGGGGTCATTTTCCATGTCAGTGAGATTCGATTTTGGACAAATCATTCACTATAATTAAGCCCTTTTTTCATATAATATCTATTTATAGACTGTAAAGCCAGAATGCTCTGTTCTTAACATTTTATCCAGCTATTCCTGTATTAATTCCCTAAAAACTTCCAGTTGAACTAGCTAATATTATTTTAAAAGTCTTCTAACCTTGATTTGAAGATTTCAGCTGATGGAACCGATCATGCTCTTAAACAAGCTTCTGAAATGGTTAATTAACCTTCTTATTAAAATGTGCACCTCATTTCTTATGTAAATTTATCTATCTGTGGGTCCCAGACATAACAGTTTGTTTGTTCAGTATTTTCTACTGGCAATGTAGACATTTCCCTCTCATCCATATGGTGCATTTCCGTAGAACATGATCAAACAGACTGAGTTCATTCAGTGCTTCCCTGTAAGAGACGCAGTTGCACATAGATGATAATCCTGTATATGAGAGGAGAATTGTAAGGCTTTGTTCTTGTCTTTAGGGCAGAAATCTATTGTTTTTTTGGTTTTGCATAGTCATTTCAACAGTAGTATTGTTCATTATGGTAACCAGTGATGATGATTTCTGATGATAAAAGTTTTGCTCGAAAACCTCTTGCTTCATAAGCTTTCCTGCAAAGTTTATGGCATTTCTTATACAATGTTCAATAATAGGTAAAGGGGGAAAAGAGTTCAGTGTTCCAGACAGTCATTCCTCTCCCATTGCATTTGAGAGTAAAGTGGTCTGAAATGGATATTGTCTTACATGTGGTATCATATTCCCACATGCCTTATGGAAAGCTATCTGTTAGAGAACCCTTGCCTCTAGACCTGTTGAAAGGACAAGATGAAATCTGAAGGAAAATTTATCCAGACAGCTGAAGAATTCACATCTTCACAACTTGGCGGAGACTGAAGAAGAACTACTTCAATAAACCGTTAAACAGCTTTGTCTAGATCTAGATCTAGAGGCCAGGCTCTGGCCCAGCCACGCACCCACAGAGAAGCAGAAAGGGCAGTACATTTCTGAATTTTATCTTAGCTTAAATAAGTGCTGGTAGAAGTCTGGAGAAAACATACTGTAAGCGTTTTACATGTTCTCTAGGAAAGTAAGCCAAGAGCAGAGAAACTAGAGAGAAGTGGGGCTTTATGGGTAATTAAGTCTACTTCAAGTCTAGTTCTTTCAACAAGAGGTTCCTTATCAGAGAGTTCCATTCCCAGGCCTTTCTGACTATTTTAATACATAAAATTTTCACTTTAGTTTTTGAAAAGGTGGGGTTTTACTAAATTAACCCATATTTATTTGAAGAAAAGAGTGAGAAAATAGATTAATACAAGAATGAACTGGAATCTTTGAATTTAGCATAAACAAAACATTTCTGATTGACTTGAAATTGCTATTTTTATAATTTTTATTTCTAATAAACCAAACTATGTTATTTTTCCAATTCATCCCATACTACTGTCACTGAGCTCAAAATCTATTAGTTTCATACGTCTGGTCAATAAACCATAACAATGTATGGAATTGGCTTCAGTACAAGAAGCTGAGATTTTATTTTCTTGATGATCATGAGGTAAACTGTTCAAAACCAATAGCAGTCTAAGTTCTACCTGGTTTCGTACATTTGTGATGGAGGGAGGATGTTTCCTTTTGTCCTTCCTGATGGTAAAGTGATACAAGACTGTCATGCATTTATACCAATGTAGGTATAGATAAATATGCTTTTGAACTTGTTAATGTTAAATTCATGTGTTTATTTTAGTAAAGGCAAGTAGGCCT
This sequence comes from Apteryx rowi, assembly GCF_003343035.1. Classification (NCBI taxonomy): domain Eukaryota; kingdom Metazoa; phylum Chordata; class Aves; order Apterygiformes; family Apterygidae; genus Apteryx; species Apteryx rowi. Next base: position 3,459,241 of record NW_020449974.1, read on the forward strand.
GCAGTTTTTTGCTTGTGGTTCCACTACATTGATTTAGTTAGAGGAAATTTTTTTAAAAAAAAGGAAGAAGAAGAAGAAGAAGCAAAGATTTGGGGTCAAAAGGAAACTTTATGGTTCAATTTGTTAATGCTGCAAACTAAAGCACTTCCAAGTCATCCCAGCCAATGCCCACAGCCTATAAATTGTTTTAAAACAATCTAAAACATGGAATGTTTTGTCATTTTTAAACAGAAACATTTCAAATGATAAATTCCACAAACTCTAAGACTAAGTTCAATTAGTTAATTATATACATATTTGAAAAGACTTGCTTCTACTCAGAGCTAGCATAACACTCTCTGTACAGTTGACTAACTTTTTTTCCCAGAAATATTGCTGAGAAGACATATCTTTACTTGTTTCTGGGGACTTAATGCTTCATTCTCCCTTTTTTCTCCATAATCAGAAAAGATGGCCCCAGTTCCCAAGTCTTCCTCTTATGGCCATATTTACCCAGCGGGCCCGGAAGTGTTTCTCAGCTCCTGGTGTGCCCAATGCAGGGGTCAACCCCTGTCACATCCTAAATATGTCCCAGGATGAAATGCAGGGGATAATAGCACTATTACCACTCCTCTACTGCCCAAGGCACACGGGCAGAAAGAGGAAGGTGCAGTGGGCTCCAGTAGGTCCCCTTTTCTAGGCAATAAAGGGCAGACTGGGCATCCTGTGGAGCACCTACTCAAAGCTATGAATTGAAGTGGAAGATGATGCTGCCTATTTTTGAGTCAATTAACTATACACGTGTTGAGCACTGGACTCTCGGACCAGTGGGACATGGCACAGCAGCAGCAGGGATTTTTGTGTCTGACCCCTCTGTGATAAAGTATGTAGGCCATCAGCTAAGAAAAACAGTTCATTAATGGCTAGGAAGTAACAAAAAAGTGCTTAACTAATTCAAATGGGTAAACTTTGACTTTGTTTTGTTTGGGATAATGGCAATTATATTTTTCATAGATATCTTTGCTCTCCTAGATTCAATAAATGACTGCAATTGTAGAATGAAGAGCAACCATGTCCAATGTCATGGACCACTGCTTGATTAGTAGGATGATGTTTGATATACAAGGATACTAGGCATCAAATATTTCTGCTGTCTAGACATCTTAGTGTCAATTTATTGCTTATTTTGGCTCATGAACTAGGTGATAATTAATACAGTACCTATTTGCACACAAGTGTATTTCCTGTTGTTCCTAACTCCAAGATGTATTTAATTCCAGGATTACAAATCATGCGGGTGAATGATTTTGTGTAAATATAGAATTAATTTGCATTGTTAAATTGATTCTGTTTCCCACGAAAACAAAAGGAAAAAGTAAAATAGAACAATCAAAAATGAAAAAAGCAATAGTTTATAATTCCATTAACGAATATTAACAAACTACATGTTATGACGTTTCTCACTGAAGGATTATTGTTCTTTTTATAATTCAAATCAAGGTAAAGAAGCCATTTAATCTAACTTTTACAAAGAAAAGTATCCTACTAACTTCTAAGCCATAAATTTTGGTCCTGGTATTTTTCTGTATAATTTATTATATATGTTTCTTGTATCCTTATGGAATCATTTTTCTTTCATGTAGCAAAAACTTTGTTAGTTATCTGCTTGTAATAATTAGAAAATATCTGAGGAGTCACGCTTGTTTTCTGTGGGAAGAGATGGGGAGGACTGAAAGAGAAAAATGTTTTTATCTCGGCGTAGCCCTGATGTCAGTTTAACTGCTCCCGGTGTCAGAAGAGTAAAAGCACAAAGCTCGGGCTATGAAGAACAGGATAACATATACTATACAGGTTGACTATCAGTACCAGTCAGTGTCAGCTTACGAGAAAAAACAATAGCAAATATAGCGTAGGAGCAATCTAGTTCCCGAACATAAGGGCAAGATTTTATCTTTATAGGTGTTTCTTCAGCTTCTCTATTTTATGCTTTTGGCAGTAGAATAACAGATTGGAAAGAGCTCGGATCCAGAAGGTCTAAGAAAAGGAGTATTTTTTTAGCTCTCATTTAAGAAATTATTGGCCTGTCCAGTGCTGATTGAAACGTCTCCAATATGTATACTCACTTTGTCAGCATGAAGATGGTTTAAATTATGCTGCGAGAGATCAGTCTGCCAGAGAGACAAAAGGACCGATCTCCCCCCACCCCGGAGAGTGTCTTAGTTTGGCAACAAAAATAACAATCATTCCCAAAATACTTGTGAATATCTAATTATTAACAATAGAATTGTTGCTAATTTCTATTACTATTTCATGAATTTTGAAACTTAGCTATTTATCAAGGGATGAAGTCACTGATCATTTCTGACTGCAGTCTTTGAACATGCACAGGATTTCTCTTAATTTCACTCTGTTATTTATTTTTAAGTCTCCTTTCTTAAATGTCTTCCTGTAAATCTTCAGCTTATTTCTATCAGCACCTAAATATCTCCTATTTTGTTTCATTTGGGAAAAAAGCAAATGAATAATGCTATTCCCAAAATAACTAAATTTCTATCCTGGTGAGACATGTGAAAATGCAAAGGCATTCCAACAAGATAAAATATTGGCTTTTAGGGAATTTTTTAAAATGCATTCATAGTTTTTGCATGCAGTTATCACATAGTGGTGAATTTTGCTTTGTAACATAATGACATACAGTTTTGTAAAATTTGTGAAATAATTACCCAAGTTACAAATTGTGAAAATACTGATAACTCAATGTGATTATTTTCCCTACTTTATTATGCTCCTGAATTTGAATAAAACCAAAATGTTGTTTTAGTGGGGCGGGGGTTGTTTTTATTTCCGTGAATCAGGCATTTTTACATTACTACAGCAAAATGTCAAAGCTCAAAGCGTTATCGTCCATAGATTCCTTTGAAATGCCTTACACAAGCCTAGTAAATGAAATTAATAAGTAAAGTTAAGACGGTGATTTCCTAACACAATCCCCACAGATCTTAATCACAATGAGAAGCTGTTCCCCAAAGGTCTTCTTAAATAAAGTGATATATTATAATGGAATTACCTTGTTGCTGTTTCCGTGTTCTTGGCCAAAGGCCTAATGCTCCCCAGGCAACGTGGACCTGTGCAGCAGGAAACAAATAACCATCACCAATTACAATTTGAAGGTGACTTTATGTGAAATGAATGAGTCTTTCCAGATCAGTGTCTGATAGGTCAAAATCACCCAAAAGAGGAAGACTGAATGCACACAGAAAACTAGTTTCATCCTTCGCCCCTGTTAAGACCTCCCTAGGCCAGATCTAAGGCCCAGTAATGGAGAAAAACTTTTATTCTTTGTCTTAGCAGGCTTTTCACAGAGGATTTACCTCTTCAGGGTTGTCAGTCTGGTAGCTCTATCCAGAATTTAGCTAACTTAGAAAAAAATATATGCTACTCATTTTTAACACATTATCCTACATTTCAGCTATGAACTTTTTAGACTGCTTCACTGTACTTAGATTACTTTTCTTTTGCTTTCAAATATCTCACTTTCCCAGCTATTCACCCACTGCCAGCTTCTTTTCTGTGTAATGCCATAGGTGAACTGTTTTCATCTGCAGTGTTCTTAAGAACATTAGTTTGCAAAAGGCTCCTTGCGAGACAGAATTACGCAGACAAAAAAGAAGTCAGCAGCACTTACAGGAAGAAGAGATTACGCCAGATGTCTTCATCCTGACACTTAAATGGAATGTGACATTCTTAAAATATTAGTAAAACATGGGCCGTCAAGAAAATAGTAAAATATTTGTGCTCTATTAACACAAAAAGATGTGTAGATGCATAAAGGAAGATTCAAACCCAGGAATGACAGGGTGGGTTAGGAAAAAAAATCTCGTAAGGCAGTAATCCTATCATGTGAAGAAAACAGTATTGTACTTTATAACAGATGAAGGTTTCTGTCTATTGTATGAAAGAGAGAAAATAGAAAAGCAATAAGTGCTGCATAATCTGAACTCATTGTTCAAGCTATATACTGCTGGTTCTCTGGCAGCAGCCCAGGGATAAACATCAGAGGTATGTAGGTAAAGGCTTCTTTCATGAACGTTTAAAAATATTATACTGCGTAAGTGTAGTAAATAATAAAATTTACTGCAATAAATAGAATATATGAAATCTGGGCACATGCTATCCCCAAGAATAGAGGCATCAATCTAATCCTGTTCAACACTGGGACTGACAGATTCAGTTTGATCCCTTTGCACAAAATATTAACTGAAACATTTAAAAAGAAAGCGATTCAAGCCTGTGACCCTCTGATGTGCCTATTCTGGTTTAATAATAGTTTGCAGAGGCAACTAAGAAACAGCAAAACAAAAAATCCTTCCCAAATCAAGCAGTCTTTGGCCTGATCTGTCTCTTTTCTTGTCATGTTTGGAGAATACCAGGGACTTCTATTTCTCTGCAACAGGAGGCTCTTATCAGATATGTAACTAAATAAAGACTGTTTTGTTTATCTGTTATGATGCTCAGCCTGAATTCAGAAATTTTTAATACTGTCTTGCCCTGATTAAAATATATATGGCTTCTTCATATATAGGGAAATTTGCTACTTGTAGGGTTAAATCGTTTTTTTCCCATGGAAACTCTGTGGGACTTTCAAGTTGGTGAGTATCTGAGTGCAAAAATAGAGAGAACATAAGAAAAAATAAACATCAAATTAAATTTTTTATTTGTTTCACATGAGTTTTCTTAGGTGTGCATAGCTTCTCAGACTGGAAATGAAAATGTTGCATACAGAGAATATTTAAATGTTTCACAAGAATACGAGCAGAGGGTCTTCAGAGGAAGAGTGTATCACAAGTTAATCATTCTTCAAGGAAAAATTCCAATTTTGCTAAGTGATTCTGCTGAATTACTATCTGTATTCATTAACTTTAATGATAACTGACCACATTTACCGTATTTACTAGCATCTCTACCCCCCTTACCTAGCCTACAAGTTAGTTACCCTCTCCTGGAAACTAAAAGTACATCCTCTCAGGTTTGTGTATAATCACTATCAGTGATAAATGCCAGTTGCTATTTTTATTTTCACTGCACAGTGTTCCTAAAGACAACTCTATCCCTTATCGCAAGCCCTTAATTTAACAATTCCGACAATTAAATATCTTCGATAGAATTAACCCTTCTTTTGTTGCTGTATTAGCTATAGAGAATAATGGAAACACAAAGTGGGCAGTTATTCCCATCACTATAAGCAGCAGAATATATCACAGACAAATAAATTTTGATGAGTAACAGGATACTATATCTGTGAATGGCCCTCTAATAGATCCTGGGCATCCACCTGCTTTCTTTTGTTTTTCACCACCAAGGTGACTGCTGTGTCTAGCTCATAACAATTTTAAGTGTGACAATGTATACCTTTTAGAAAATGATTGATTCCAAAATGTCAAGCGATGAAAAATCCACTGTGCTCCTAAGTATAATATTCCAATGGTTAATTACATTCACCATTAAAAATGTTCCTCATGTTCTGAATATGTCTACCTTCAGCTTCCAGCCATAGTAACTCATTATACTTTTGCCTGCTAGATCAAAGAGGCCTCTTCTCCCAGAAACCTTCTTTTTGTGTTAATACCAATCATCTGTAATTATATAACTTGAATTTTGGTATTATTGAAGTTGACTTGATTTTTCATAACTTTTTTGACTCTTACACTAAATAAATGCAAGAATGCAAAGTTGAAATGTCTGACATACTTTATATTGCTTTATTTTGGTCTTTGCATAGGTCTGGCAATCTCAATGACTACCAAAAGTTTTGGGGTTTGTGTGTGTCCTTGTCTGAACATTTGTTTTTCTAAAATTTTTCCGATTACTGCAAGACCCTGGAGGGTTTTTTTTATTGCCATAGCCAATGATCTTGTCATGGGATAATGTTTAATATCATCCTTGTTCAGCCCGAAGTGGTATTACACTCTGAGAAAGTGATGCACTTCAAAAAAAAAAAAAAAAATCAAAGTCAACAAGTCAATCCCTAAGACCTGGGATGTAACAGGATTTGGAAAATATTTTACGGTTAAATCAAATTATTTAAGAGTAATGAGATGTAGCTAGTTTGGATAATTTCAATGTTAAGTAACTGCTTAAAAGCTACCTCACACTGACTGACTTTTTTGCTGTCATTTCTTCAATAAAAATTGACAACACCCTCTTGTCCTTGTAGAATTGCTGTATTGACAAAGGAAATTTAGCTACATGCATGATTAATGAGCAGGGCAGCGCTCTATCAAACATGCACCATGCATTGGGCTATTCGATGCGTTTGACAGCCCAGGAACGATGTTCTTTGGAGGAGTGGAAAGCAGACCGTGACAAAATTACAATTGCTGATGCATCCTGCTGCATCAAGAAAATCGCACACCACAACAAATGAGACTCTTGACCTCGTCTCTTACAGTGGAGAGGATCATTTGAATAAACAAGTTATTTCGGTGCTTAGACAGTTTTCTTTAATATACTTTGGGGTTGATTAATAATGCCTCTGCCTTCTACCCAACAGACTTCAGAGAGCGTTTGAGGAGTGAAAGGAAGGAAGCACAGTCTTGGAGATGAAGCAATACACTGGAAATTTTGTTTCTGCCCAGAGCTTTTCTACAGACTTTTAGTTTTAAATTGGACAAATGACATATTTGCTAAGGCTTCAGCTGGACAAAGTATTATGCATGAGTTTGCCTTTAGGAACTGTGCACAAATGCAGAAATAATCCAGAAATGCCGACTCCATTTTCTTGGCAGGCTTTTTTGTATGCGTTGTCATAAGAATTGTGCCAAGCAACAGATCATCCTAATTTTCATGCCAAAGCAATTGATATTTTCTCTTCTAAATACAGATATCTGTTCTCCTAGTAAAATATTAAGTAGCTGTCCAGAGACTTTGAGGTAATTCATAATTTTTCTCTCTTCTACTTTCTATTTTGGGATTGGAAAACAAGGGGGGAACTGAACAGCTTGTTAGGGCCAGAGAGCTCGTCTGGGATGTTATACTAGTATATCTTCATCAGAAAATGAGGATTCATTACAAAGGCCGTGTTTTATTGAAACTTAGACTAATGTTTTACAAAATAAGAAGTTTCTTACATTCATCTGTTTAGCTTGTAAGGAATTTTCAAAGGTCATTCTGGGTCTTGTAGTATTTCAAGGTGTCCTATAATGGRTGGAAATGACACCTCTGTCCATTTTTTGGGCTATTTCTGTTATGCAGGGAAAGTCTCTAGCTCTATAGGACTCTATGAAACCTAGTTACAGAGTCTTGGTGAGTCAGGCAGTCTGCTGCTTTGCTTTTTTTTTTTTTTCCCCCTGAAAATAATAAAACCCTGAATTGATCTGATTTTTCCAAAGCATATTTTTTAAAGTTCTTGTCTCAGAAATTTTGAAAATTTTGAGTATGTGTTTCAATTTACAACAAGCCTTTTTACAAAATGTCTGATTTTGATTACAGAAAGGAATAGAATATTAATAAATTAAATAACTCAAATGTATTCCCTTTAGTGTTTTGTTTTGTCCTTTTCTTTTGTTTTAGAATTCAGAAAGTCTAGTTAATTTTCTTGGTTTTCTCTTTCTTCTTGTTTCCTGGTGCCATTCGAAGTCAAAAGAGCACACTACTGAAGAAAAAAGTAAAATTTGTGCTTAAATTTCAGTTCCATCTAGAGGGAGAGACAGCTCTTAAAAATCTGTCAGGAATATCTGTTTGTGTCCATACAAAAATTCAGATAGTTTGCCTAGATAATCTAAGGCATGCCATGTCTCTTAATAGAGCTGTAAAAATAAATACACTGTATTTTCCAGTCATATATATTAAATACTATTTTACCTGTTTTCATAGGTTTTACCTATTTTCGTATTTTGCTCATGTTTTGGTGTGTTAGCAATTAAATTATGGCAAGAATGGAAATTTTTGCCTTTTTTTTTTCCCCTCTTTACCATTGCTGGAGCATATGTGCAGAAATACTGATCATCATCTGCACTGTAAGCTACTCTAACTCATCTGGACTTTCATATATAGTTTCTTTTCCTTCCTTGAACAGTGTAACGTGCTCCATATTCCACACACACAAAAAAAAAAAAAAAAAAAAAAACCCTCTCTGCACCCCTCAAATGGACTTTTCAAGGAAAAATATCCCGACTTTTCAGAAGCGTTACCGTTAAACAGTGAAACAAAGTGGTCAAAGTTGGTCAAGTTCTTCACAGCAACTCAGGAGAAAAAAAGAAAAGTTGCTGTCCTGAGCTGAGGGAAAAAAAATGCCTTCTGAGGAACATTGTCCATTTAGGGACCCGCTCCTCTGCTGAAGTCCATCCTTATTTTCCTGCTGGGACAAAGCAAAGTTCTCTTTCCGCCTAGGAGTGTAAGATATCTCCCCTCTGCAGCTGAYGGGCTCACAAGAGTCTCACTAACAGCAGTGGTTGGCAGTGCTGTGGAAATCTAAAGTTTCACCTTTTGCAACAACTTTTCTCCATCTCTAGGGGCTGAAGAGATGGGGCAACAGCAATGAAACCRCGTTGGGCTGCTCAGCGTTGCACTGAATTGCTGCGGTCTTTGCCGCACTCGGTCCTCCTGCCTTAGGAGGAGGYGAATGGGTGACGGAGGAGCAGGCGTCGGGCAGGACTGCCTGTTCGCCATTCGGTTTTGCTGCTCCTGGCTTTCTCCTGCCTCCCTACAGCCGGGTGTACAGCCTACGCGTGACCCTGGACTGAACAGTGTTGACCCTTAGTGTTCGGTGTAAACGTGCAGCTCCGTACTAAAGCCTTACGGCAGGGCTTTGAGCCTCATGTATTGATTTTTAAATCACCACAAAAGCGTACATTTAGTCAAGTAGTAACCTCATCTATTTAGTACAGTTCTTTGTCTCTCTCAATAGCCGTTTCCTCTCTGTCTTCCAGCAGAATCTAAATATCATGATTGCTATTTGTACGATYGATATTCATTTGCACGATCGATATTCATTATACTGTTTGGAGTCATGGGTCAGGACATCCAGTATTATGGTCCCTGCCTTATGCAGCTTTCCCCACGGAAGGGGTGTTGCTTTCCTGGAACTGTCGTTATTCTTTCTAATCTTATTCTCATCAAGAAACTGCTGCTTTCCGTGTGTTCCCAGTGATGTAAACGGGGAGGAGCTCAGACCAAAATCTAGAGGAAAACACAGCTTGACTTTGCAGTTAAAGATATTACTGCAACTGAAACCAGAAGCTTGTACTCACTTTAAACCATAATGCTAGATCCTTGTTTAGGTCGTTTTTTCCTACTGCAGTATGAGTGAATCTGTTACATGCAGTTGCTACAAAGAGCAGGAGATATCTGTCAGTACCGATGAGTTATTGCAGTGCCCTCCCATTTTAACTAAATATTCCCATTTTAACTAAATATGTGTAAATTAACATTTCTGATTCAGTTGTGCAATTTTTGTTGACAAATGCTGTCTCCTTTATGATGAGTATTGTTACTCTTCCCTAAAAAAAGGAGTACTTGTATGCATATAGTAACCATAATCTTGCTATCTGGATTCAGTTTAGCAAGATATCACTCATTCACTGTGACTACAGTTAAACGAGAGAGAACTATCAATACTACACAAACAAAATCTGAATCTAAACTGTAGTCTTCTAGCCCTTTTCACWGCCACTGAGAGCAATTAGTTTATAATGCGATTGCGATTTTGCAATATAATGTCATTGCAATTTTGTTGGCACTTTTGTGTGTTTTGGTACGGGAAAMATTTCAGCTGCACTGAAATTACTTGCACTGCCAAAAATGTACAGGCTTTATTTAAGCTTTTCCTGTTGGAAAAGGAAGTGAAAAAATCCGGCAGTCTTCCAAAATCTTGTGGTGGGATTCAGTACAGTATGTATTGGGCTGCCAAGCATCTTACTGGTTTGTCACAAAATTGGTCTTGCGCTGTTTTACGAAGCTTCTTGGTGAAATATTCCTAAAGCTAGGGTAAAATATCATTTCTATCCTGCGATACCCGGCTGTATGTCTCTTGCCCCGTGGAACCCGTAGCTTGTGCTGTGCTGCAGAGGAATGATCGATACGTATACCAGTTTGATGTGTCACGACTATGTCATCCGAAAACCTGGAAGTCAAGTGACAAAACTCGTTTCTCCATTATGACCCCGCATTTGTGACAATTTCCTCTAGCTGAACCTTCATTTTTCCAGAGATGAGGACATGCAGTGTTTTTGTGAGGTCATGACCAGMAGGCTCAATATATATATTTTTTCTCTCAGGTCTATTTCTGCAGTTTTCTCATTCGATTTCATGAACCTGGTARTGAGGGGAAGAAGCAAGGCAGATCCAAGAGTATACCAGCAAGCTTCAGGGTAAGGCAGGCAGTTCCGTTTCTAACTCATCCCTGCATGTAACATCTTGCAGCACAGAGCTCATTTGACTTGAGTTACATGGAGGAATTTGTTGTGCCCCAATAAATTCTGTGCCACACTGTAGATGAGGAGTTAGAAAGGTAAATAAAGCAAAAAAGTAAAAAGAAAACCCAAACACAGGACTTGGAACAAAGCTGGAAAATTCATTCTGTGAACATTTTCAACTATCTTTACTTGTTTTTTCAGGCACTGTGAGCAAAAGGCCTTTATCTGAYAAAAATATTGTAAAACATAAGCATTAGAAATGAATGCATAAATTGGCATTTTAATTGGTACGCACAAAGAAAGCKTTGAATACGTTTGGAAAGCTCATCACACTTTGGAAACTAGCAGTGGAAAAGAAGAGATCTGGTGAATGACAAGGAAAAGTCAAAAATTAAGTAGAGTCAGATGAAGAAATAMAATGAGGACATAAGAGATATAAGAATTAAGAGAGCAGGCAGCTGAGAAACACATGAAATGTTTTTTCATGTTGACTAAGAGACACATGTTCTGGTGGCAACTTTGACATCTACATGCCCTTGGTCATTCAGACTATTCCTCAAAGGTGCAGAAAGCAAAGAGAGAACCGTCCTGGGCTTTGGTCTATCCAGAACTACCTTTTGGAAATGGACAGCACTTATTTGCAGTCCAGTGTTGCTTACAGACCACAGCCATCCTAGGCTGCTCAGCACCTGAGGCTACAGCAGCAAAGAGAAATGGTATAATCTCTTTTCCATCTCCTTGAAAGATASGGCAAAAGTGGTGTTTAAATTATAGCAAGGAAAATTCAGGTTAAATATTAGGAGCAAAAGGACTGTCAGGACTGTGACACACRGGATATATTGACTAGGCAAGCTGAGGGGTTGCCAGCGTGGGAGATCATTATGAACAGGTTATTCAAGCATGTCTTAGGAATAACAGGAAAAACTGATCCTACCTTAAAGCAGGCAGAAAAAAAGCATATGACTTGGCCCTTCCAGCCTTATGGTTCTACATTGCTGCATGATCTGGGATGAGACAGGAAACCATCTTTGCCCCCAACGAGCATAGAGCATAAAAAAGACACGGACATATGCCAAGACAAATGCCCCCCCCCAAAAAAAAAAAAAGAGAGAGAAAAAAACAGCTAGCAGAGTAATATAATTTATTCTCAAGTACTTTCCTTCCCTGCACATTGCATATCCTCTACTGCCAGCCAAACTCATTCATAGTCCAGGATGATCTCCTCTAGCATTTCATCTCCATGAAGAGACTCTCTGTCTCATTTACTGCTGTGAAAGAAAACATTAAAAGAGAAGGTCTGCTCTCAGCTGTTCACTAGTTCCTGGTTCTTCCTACAAAAGAAACACACAATCCATACAGCTACAGGTCTTCTGGCATCATGCTACTGTGCTGGCTTTTTGCCGATTATCAATTTCTTAATGTAGAGAAATGCCATTTCTTCTWGTTTCCTATTCAAAGTTTTAAAGATATGGCCCCTGTCTCATCAGTTCATTCACTAACCATTTTCCTTTTGTATTATGTCTTCATTTGTGCGTCAGGGGGTAGATTTCTCTTTCGAAGGTAACTTKTGAATCTTGGCCATTCTAGTCATCCACACTAGCAATTTTAGATGCTCCACATTGCCGTATTCTCACGGCCTGTCTCTCTTGATTAACTACATAGGGAATGTAGGATCCTAAGYTTGGTACTTTGCAATATGTTTAAATTCACCATCTATACTATGTGGTCTGAATACATCACTAGTTTGTGTAAATTTATAGAAGAGAATAAGCCAGCTCAATATACTTATGATCCCCAAGACACTCATTGGTTAACTATGTTATTTTCTTCCAAGGGACTACATGAATGAGTAAAAATTTCTTACATGAGCAAGCTTTCAGTCCCAGATGGCATTCAGTGATACCTGCTGCCTTCACAGCTTTTGAATTATTGTCTTGGCTGTATTGTGGACTTAAGTGTTAGGATTGCATCCATGTTCTCAAAGAGAAAAAGAGCGGGGCTGCGACTTGGCAGTTCCTGATTCTCTAACCATCCCTGCCCCAGTCTTCCCGTGCGACTTTGGGCAAGACTTGTTCCTCAGTCTCTGCCTTTATCTAACTGCGTCAATAGTAATGACATAGAACAGTTCTGTGGCAAAAATACACCTGTAAGATATTTTCCAGTCTTAGGATGGAAGGTACTAGATGAAGTCTAAATCATTATTTATAAGTAGAAGGTAAAAATTAATTTCATCTAAGTTGGTTTTTAATTGCAATTCATTCTGCACACTTGGCATATGGGGGGAAAAGGGAAGCAGGAGAAATTCTACCTAAAAATGTGCAAGAAAGGCTATTTTTCCAGCGACATTGAGGACTTCTACCTTTACTGATCCAGATTTACTGCAATGGTTAGAAGTAGTGCACAAACTTTAAAACACACTTAGTGTTCACAAATTGGCAGAGTGTATGGTATATCACGCCARCATTTCTACCCTTTTACTGCACCACTTAAAGGCCAGGACCTAGCTATATTTCAGAGGAGTGGAAAAAAAAAAGCTTGTAATTCCATCAGAGCACAAGTAATACGGTAGTACTGCAGTACTCATAGGGGGAACATTGACTCAGTACTTACTGGTATTCAGCTCTAAATCACTACCTGTATGACTGATAAGGGAACAATACCTGTGGGCTGTATTACAAAGAAATGGCACACATGACTGCACATCACTAAATGTATGAATTYGGTGCATAGAGTCAGGAGATTTTACCACTAATTCAGAAAGAAAACAATCTACAGAAGGAGTTCAGGCTTGAAGGTGGGCAGCTCCCTGGTCAGTCTGCAAAATCACAAAGTGGTGAAGAGAATACTTCTCGTGCTTGGAGGGTATTTTCTTTGCATTTCTTTTGTTTTTACCTGTTTTATATATCAGCAAATCTGTTTTGATCACATTCTTTCTATGGAGCTGTTCTCCTTCCCTGCAAAAACTCTCTATCTGACTAGTTGCAGATTCTGTGAACAATTCATCAAGGAATAAAAAAGTCAGATGAATGTGACTTTGCAGCTGAAGCTGTGTGAAAGTCAGCAGGTTTTGTTCAATGGGATGTGCGCATGCACTGTATTTTGGTTTTGGTTTGCATGGATTCATGGCCCTCTGAGCTTCAGGTTCAGACAAATCATCAAAACCCACTCCAGATCTCCCCGTTTATTCTGGCTTCATGCTGAAACCACTGAAAACCCTAGGCTTATATATTTGAGAATAAAAAGGCATGACTCACCCCTACTTTCTTCCAGTTTTATGCCATTTCTAACTCTACTGATTTCAGTGTTGGCCTGATTTCAGTGAAGTTAAATAAACTTAAGATGATACAACATTGAATCAGATCCCTCAGGCTTAAAAGACATGTATTGCAATGATATCTGTTCAGTGACCTTTGTAAAATGGATATTTCAGTACCGTTCCTATTTGAGGGACATAGTCAACACTGAAACCACCATCGAAGCATTAATACATCTCTTCCGCTCTCTTAGCGGTGCAAGAGCTCTGCAGAAATAAAGTCTTTTACTCCATTAGGACAAGGATAAGGAACAGCATCACAGATCTTAGGATAAGCATTGATGAGGTTGTCAGACTGCCTCCTGACACCATATCACACAAAAATCTCTTCTCTACGTTGAAAAAAGCCTTTGTCTTAAAGAGGTGTTTGGTTCCTCCTCCTTGATTGACAAGAATTCAGCTATTACATTGACTAGTGAAAAGCTTCTGCTGGGAGCTCGGTGAATGGCTTTGTTCTGGTCTTTTCACCTTTCAGATCTTTGACATGGAAATAAATCTCCTCTGCTGAGCATCTGAATCATCATTCAGAGATGCCCCCCCTCCTTCAGGGCTGACAAGGTGGACTACCCAGCTTAGCTGCCCAAAGTCATACCTCGGGTGTCCAAAGGAGGTGTGAGTAACTTCCCTGTCTGTAGCACATTGCCTCTACTTTCAACACACGGAAGCAAGCTAATTCTTATTAGAGAATAGCAGGCAATCATGTCTGAGAAAAAACATGTACAACGTTCTTATGACATACTGATATACCCCTTCATACAGTTTCTTAATGCCAGTAAGATGTGGTATAAATATATATATAAATATAATATATATAAATTGTCACAAATTTAACAAGTTGTTCTTTTTTTTTTCCTCCTTTTTCTTTTCTTATTTTTTACAATTGAAGACATAATCAGTATGGGTTTAGGACTGAAAGTCTGCACTAAGTGAACCAGCCAGCAAAAACTTTATGATCTCTGGGCAAAATTATTCTAGTAGCTCTAATAATTTATGAAGCTTTAATCACTTTGTAAATTGCTAGCTTATTGGACTCTCAATCTGAGGCTGTCCTTCACAGCCAGATAAATAGGTCACATTTTGCTGAGAAAAAGCCTAATTTCACTGGCCACTAAGAAAAAATTTCAACTGTAAATCATATTATTATGGAAAATAATTAGTACTGTAAATATAAAGCATGATATGCTAGAAAATAATCTTTCCTTTTTTCCTCCATATGTAACTTGCTTCAATTACTCTGTCATTTCAACATCTGGAGTGTAAATTAACTTTGTATTAGCATATATCTCCATTTTCCATATTCATATTCATATTGAAACATAAGTTTGAATCATAAACATAAGTTAGCATCATAAACACACTTGAGTCATGTAGCCCTAACCCTAATTTTTAGTAGTTTAAAATATTACTGCCATTGCTGTAGTATTTGTGTGAGTCCACAGAAAACTGGAATATATCATTTCACTCAAAAATATGCAATATTTAAAGAATAAATTTTAGCTGTGTGGAGATAAGATGTTTTTAATGAAGTTAGAGCTGCTGAAAAGTACTGAGTTGCTGGATTTTAACAGCCGCCTGCAGATACTAGAATTTCACTGCTGCTATGTGCTTCCATAAAACAGTAAGATAATTATCAGCTTCAGCCTGGTGTTTGTCCTCATCAATAAAAAGAGCAGCTGATATTCTCTTACTTGGTAGCTGTGGTATTTTCCAGGGATGTAATAGTCCCTTAAGCGACTGTGAGTGATATATTTGTCACACCGAACAGTTCAAAATCGTATCAAGAAACTTGCTGTGAATCCTAGGTTTCTGTAAGCTTGCCTTCTGCCTAGCTTGACAAATGAAGTGAATGTCATTAATATGACACAGTTAACTATTTTCATATGTTTCTTGAAAGCTCAAGTCTAAAATTTTTAAACGTGAAGCCCTAAAAACCTAACAACTTTCCTAACAAGATGTAATTTTAGTCTGCAGTCTCCTTCGTGGAATTTCGTATTTTTTTCTCTTGTTTCTTGGGATAACACCTGCTCTGCACAGGAGACATTGGGGAGCGGGGACCCTGCCTGGTCCCCACCTCTGCCACCTTTGTGCGAACCACTTGAATCTCTATCCAGACTTTAACTAAAGAAGCAGCATTTCACAAATTGCAGGATAAATCTGTCTCTAGAATTGTGCGTGCCTGGGGGATACAGCAGCATCTAAGGACTGAGGTAATTTTTCTTCTTGAATAACTTACTTTTTTTCTTCTTTCCTCTTACCTATGGGAACCGATAATGTCCCTTTTTTAACATAACTAAGCAGCCTTGTGATCTGGGGATGCCCCCTTATCTTTCTTAATATTAACCTCTGTGATCTGCAGTCAAAACATACTTACATTAAAAAATATAAAGTTGCTAATTACAACCATATGTACTGATTACTTCAAAAACAAGTTATTTCCATATCGTCTTGTTGGATGAAAAGCAATTTTAAAGAAGCATTCAGCAAATTTCGAATGCCTTCCTAAACAATGTTTCAGGCAAATGAGATGTCTGCACTAACACAAAACATCACAACATAAAACACTGAGATGTAGTTTGTATTTTCTGTGAGAAACCTACTGGATCTCTGGGAAACATGGTGGAAATCAAATTGTTTTATTTTTCCTTCTTATGCAAAACCTGACTAAAACATGTTTTAGCTGGAATTTTTCCAAACCCTTTTAAAGATTACTTGCTTTGAAAAGTACTTTGAAGTATACTGATGTAGAGCACACTAGGTAGTAGCTGAATATTATTATGAAAACACCAGAAAGGAGGTCTGAAAAACTTTTATTATTTCCTGACTTATCCTTATGGTGAAGAATATCATAGACTTTTATTTTCATTTGTCTTCTATTCCTTGAAAATGTCAAATCACTGTTAATGGTGAAAATGTGCAGCATAATAGTTTTCTTGCCTGTGTTTTTATCTGTGGCAAACCAGAGATAATCTTGATTACATTCACTGTCTATAGCCCATGAAATTTGTTACCTTTTCCCCTTGATTTATACACACGGCTGTAATCATAAACCATGTTAAAAAGAAAATGTGCGAGGCTGACTACCAGAGCTTTCAGAAAGAGCTTGTCATAACTCAACAGCCATTTCCAAAAGTCATTTCCAAAAACTTAATTTTGTAGGCCTTAAAGACATTTGCACTTTAAAACTTAACTTTCAATTCTACATCTGTGTTCTGGAGGAAAAAACGGTGTAGTATAAGCTTTCTGTAATAAACCTACTCGCTTTCAGAAAAAAAAATCATACACATTATAGATATTGAACTTTTTAATATTTCTTACACTTGCAAATTCTAATGAAAAAATGCTTAACTGCAATTTTCTTGTGGTAGTAACCCATAAGATGTTATGGATGAAATTCTGTTCTTTAAAGAGAATTTGTGTGTGTAGGATTATCTATTGAAAATAAGATTGTGGATAAGAAATGCTATTATCTATTTCTTATCTGGGTATCTGGGTAAGATATTATCTATATCTTATTTTCAATAGATAATAAATAATATATTACCTATACTAGCATATACACAGTCAATCATACATACATATATATATGAAATGCACATGTGCTTAGATAGATAGATAGGGCTATATCTAGAAAATTAGTATCTAACTTGGCAGGTATGACAAAGATTAATTTTTCCGTGGGAGTTTTGAAGTATCTATAACATGCCATCATAACGCAGGTAAAGCCCCTTTCAGCTTCACCAGGCTTATTACACAATAACTCATTCTCTCTGGAAGGGATTTGCTCATTGTGTGGAGCTGAGCTTTCAGAAAACTGTTTTTGTTGAGAAATAGTATCTCCCCAAGATTACTGAACTTAACAAAGTGCCAAATTCTATTCACACATGTTGTCATTTATGTTTCCATAATTGTCTAACTGACTGATTTTTGGACCAAAATAGCTGCAGGTGCAGCAAGTGCTCAGTCTTCTCTGAGTCCTCTTTGAAAAAAATTCAGAAAGTACCCGATCATCAGTCATGAAACTTTCCTTGTATTCTTAATTTTGTCATTAAGTCCTCAGAGTTATTTTGGGGAAACTGGGGAGTTTTGTGCTCACACATCTCATAAGAGTTTCTACAGATCTTAGAGTTTCTCAGATATTAATAAAAGTTGCTAAGCATGTCAGCTATGTAGTTCTGTCCTTACAGTAGCTATTGAGTTTTTAGTCTTCAACGGAACATTGAGCTGGAGGAAAGATCTCTACCTTAATGCTGTAAATAGATACCGAGAAGAAATAAGGCAGCATGTAAGGAACTGGTCACTTGAATTATGCCACTTGGTAACTCAAACAGGATCAAAATCTTCCCTTCTAGTCTGAAGCACAGGAAGTGGTACAAGATTGACCACAGACAAGGTGGAAAGGAGTACATGCACTTGTGAAACTTGAATTTACCAAAGTAAATTCTCTGTTCGTGTGCACTGCCTAAAGAGGACCTATCCGAAATACCTAAAAAGAAGCAGGTGTCCTAAGAGCTCGACAACACTTGCTCATGGAAATTTGATACAAGGCCTTGATAGTAAAGCATGTGATTCAATTCTTTCAGACTCACAAATAATTTATGTTTGGAGGGATCCTTCATCTGCCTAGACATGGCTTCCAGGAGGTTTTATTCCAAAAGGATTTTCTCTTTTATACATGTCTAACTTTCTTGGCTGACATACTAGCGAATCAATCAAATATCATACAGAATTTAAAATTTAAATTTCTATAGACTGAGCTTTGTAACGACAAGATTTTGCAGACTTTTCCCTGGATGCCGAGGGCCTGAGAGAGTGTCTCTAATTAATCCTGACCAGTGGGTTGTGCAAAACTCCTTGAAGTCAATGGAACTTCTATCCAATTATACCACAGCACAAATTAATTAATATTCTTCAACCAAGATGTCAGTGTGCATGCATGTGTATAGATAGCACTACCTCAGCCTGCCTAAATGGCACAATTTCAAAACAGGCAACTCACCTTCAGTGTCCAAGTTCAATTTCAGGTATTTGGTAGGATTTACAAATATCTAGAAAGGAGTCTGACAGTCGTATTGGCATAATTCGTACACCCACATCTGCCTATTTATCGTAAATGCTTATCTCCATATGGGTCAATTTCCTTCTGGAATCACCTGTCTCCAGTGATTTTACACAGTTTTGAGTGTTAGCTTAGACTAAATTCTTGACTTTTAGATGGCTAAATTTAGGCTAAATGAATCTAGGCGTCAGTGTCCTCAGTTTTAAAGAATTTTTTAGTAATTCTGTATTTTGGAACATTGCTTTAATATAATCTCATTTGGAAATCCCAAGGAACATCAATTAGTCATTCAGCATTTTATGGATGGGCTGTTAACAGAGCTTTAGAAATCCAAAATTCTTGTTCTGCCACAGATTTCTTGTGTGACACTAGAAAATGCATGTAATTTCTGACATCCACTGGAATGAAACCCTTATATTGCTCTTGGCTGCGCCGTATCTTTTTAGAATATATGAATGGAATTGTGTTTGTTCAAAATTTAATGCAGTGGATTGCAGCAGTCATCAGCCTTAAAGCGTTACTGTAGCACTACCAATTAACTGTGCGTCACAGTTTGCTCTTTGGGGTTGTATGGTCCGTCACAAGCTCTGCTTTAGCTGCATCTCTGTCCTTTCTTTCCGACCCTCTTTGAGGCCTTCCTGGAGCGACCCCGCTCCAGATTTAGGTTTTGCCTTGTCACTTTTCTTGGAGTAAAATCCCCCAGTCTGCCCCTGCAAACCCAGGATGCTAGGCTACGGACTTCTCCAAATTATAATAAATTACCTTGTCTGGTCTGATTTGCGTTCGGCACCTACTAGTCTGTTCTCTTAGGGGGAACCTAACATGAGATCCTGTTATCTAGGGGACAAGCGACAAGAGACTTGGGTACAGGCACGTTCAAAAGAAAAAAAATTTCAGAGAGGACATATCAGAAGGAAACGCGTGCGGAAGGAGCACATCTGACCGCTAGCAACACGCAACTTATGTCACCCGTCCACCGCACTGAAAAGCTAACGAGTTCTCAGAGCGCGTGTCCTTTCTGGATTAATGTCTTCCTCAGCCTCAGGTCAGGAATGGCATTTGAAACATTTTCAAAACCTTTGTCTTTGCAGTCCTTTTGAACCAGGCTAGACTATTTTCTGTTTTCTCCTCAATGCTTTTAAGGTACTATATTTTTTTTTCCCTCATCAGCTGAGCCAGAAGTACAGTCACTAACCAGTTCACAGGAAAACGTATTCCTATTTCAAACATCAATACAATAACCTCTGAAGACAGCAGCATTTTATAGCCTTTGTCATATGAACCCTATGTCTTTGCTGATTTCTTACGCTTTCAGTTATCACTGCTCTAATTAATAATCCTTCCTTTCAAAAAAAAAAAAAAAAATCCATTCAGTATAAGTGGGCTAAGTGCTATTTATTTAAAAGCCTCTGGCAGATGAAGTCTGGATTAATCTTCTAGCCCAAATCAAATCATGTCAACTCAAATCAGCTTCCCCGTATAATCTGATTTTTGAGGGAAAGTCAGCTTTTCTCCCTTTACGTGACCTTTGATAGCAATGGGAGGAAGGAAGCTTGGCATCTGTGTGTGAGACAGATCCTCAGGTGGCGGAAATCAGCACAGCCCCGTCACTTTTGCTAGACCTTTATCGATTTAAATCGCCTCAAGATCTGGCTGGAACTTTTTAATCCTTTTTATAGATCATGAATTTGGAAAATAATAAACCAAAAAAATTATCTTCTCACTTTGTTGCTTTCTCTTGTAATAAAGTTGGGGTGTGCCTATTCAAAATCTTAGCTGTCCTGTATAATTTTAAGAATGGCAATATAAATTCTCATACTTTTTCTCCATATGTATATTCTTATATTTAGCTATCCTGTTAGCTCCTATGCTACTTTATAGCATTTATTTCACAAACTTTATGCATAAGAAAGCCTATGCAAATCTCCATTTAAAAATAAAAAGTCAGTAAGAAGCTTGTGAAAATTACAGTAAATAACAAATGTTCCCACAGATAGATATTGACTTTACGGTGTGATTAAATTATATCCATCTTCTCTCTCTCTCTCACTCTCTTTTGAACAGGAGTTCAGTCACTTYGGTTTAAATTCCTATTTCCAGAGTAATGCTTTTTACCAGCGACAATTGCTGATCATCATTTTGTGCTTTAACTAGGCTAATGCACAGCTTTTAAAATTTTTCTTAAGCAAGTTGCCAAGTATGGTGCTTTCAGCGACAATTTATGTTCTGATTCTAGTTTGGTTTCTGTGTTATAGAAGTCTGTTCTGAAGCTTAATAATTTTGTTATTCTGCACACGGAGTTGCTGATCTGATCTACACTCTGGTCTACAGACTCAAGGTCAGTGATACTTGAATATCATTAGAGTAAAYTGCAGCCACAAAAAAGAGTGCAAGGCAAAATACCAGTATCATAAAGTTATCCAAACTAAGGAATTCTGAAGGTGGGAGAATCACAGGGAGGGAAATTCTGGCTTGGGCAACTATTTATATACTGAATTTCTGCTTTTCCTCTTTTTTTTTCCTTTTTTCTTTCCTTTTTTTTTTTTCATTCTGAAGGACAGTGCTAATTCTAAATCAGTAACAAACTAGCCATAAGTTGCTTCACTCCTGGCATTAATTTTATGTCATATGTTATAGCCTCTCTGGCAAAAAGCTAAATTGGCTTTTTCATTGTAAGTGAACATTTTTTCTCTCTCTTTTTTTTAATGTATTCAGCATCTTTGACAGGGAGAGATAGTCCAGTCAGTAGATTACTCCTTGGCATGCTTTGTCGACTTCCCTGCTTTGCTACAAGATTCCTGTTTGCAGAACAGCTTAATCATAAAAGGGAGTTATTTAGGGTTGAATCCATAACAGAAATTAAAGTGTCAAGTTTGACTCCTACTTTCAACACATACACCCAAAATTGAGGTATTCACACCTCTGTATGTCATTCCTCCCCTGTGTTTCTTAAACTAAAGGTCCGCAGAGCTTCTACAGGAGTCTAAATTCTCCTCCTAAGTACTTCCAAAACCATCTTATTCAAGGTGCAAAAGATCAAACTGATCAGTTTGATCTTTTGCATCTGTAATATGCCTAATCCCTCTCAGAATCACAAACTGAGATTTTTTAATGCCTCTATCATTAGTGCCAGCAGTGATGGGAACRAAATCTCACATAGGATGTGGATTTATTGACTTTTGTCTGCCCAGGGACTTCAATGCCGTAACTCCTACCTCCTACAAGTTTCCTTGAATCATCAGTAAACTAGCTATTCCTGTGTCTGGGGAGGGTAGACATACTTTACATTCCCCTAATGGACTACTTTGACTTTGCACAAAATAACTGTAGTTTCTCTAAGTTGTCAAGCAAACGGCATTAGCATGACTGTGTAGCCTAATGGTTGAGGCACATAAGTTGGAAAGAACGTTAAGGGATTCCAGTGTCCTCTCAAGTATTTTATCTAATGTATGTTGGAAGGTTTTCTATAAAATAGACTTTTCATATCTTTTGGAGTGATTAACATAATACATGAAGACAAATATTCTAGAATATATGTATATATATGTAGAATATACTAGAAAGAATCTATTGACTGAGATGTCATCAATATATTCTTGAGAACCAAGCTGTTTCTTTGAATGATTCTGAACAACATCTCCCTGATCTTTTTACAACATCAGTTATGAAAATAGCACTTCTCTCAAGAAGAACAGAATGATATCTGTTCAGTTTTGCAAAGACATGCACTTCAGTCCCATGGAGGCCTTTGGAGCTTATGTTATTCAACACCAAAGTCGAGGATAATGTGACAGTGATGCTGTTCTTCAGTACTTTCTTCTGTCCTCCAGTAGTTTCCTCTGTCCTCCAGAATGCTAAACTACCTTTTAAACTCATTCATAATTTTTCCCCCCCAAAAAATATTTATTTTAAGAWGCCTGTTCACATTGACTCATGAAGTCCTGACAGATATCCAGGTTTGCACTGTAAAGTTACATGACTTYTGAACGTGGAAGAAATGCAAGGTAAGACTTAAGGTTATTGTAGGAGTTTTCTGTGTTCTGAGTGACCAGCTTCAGAGCCTGGATGTCCCCCCTTAGCAGGGACACAGAAAGTCATAGACGTTGGTGAAGTCACCCCTCTTTGAAACAGCATATGGAGTACAGTTAGGGCATCCCTCGAGCATCCCTAATTACTAGATATTAGAACACGTCGAGTTCTTTGGCRTGCTCCACCGTGAGACAGGTGAGCTGACAGAGCTGGAAATTACACCAGCGCTAGCCACTGAAATCCCCACTGGAAGCATCTAACCTTTTTGTGCTCTGGCTCCGTTGTCCTCAGGAATATTTTAGCAGGAGCTCTGATCTATGAAAATAATGTCTCTACCTCAGGGAACAGTCTGTACATACTCAGTTTAGCCATTAGTTTCCCTGGAAACTTAGCAGAGACACTGGAGCAAAGTGCTTTTGCTAGGAAGCRCTGCTCAGGAACTGAAATCCCGCTGTCTGCACAGTGCTCACCATCTGYAGGTTACTGCTAGGTTTCCTTTGGAAGCTCCATCTGCTTTCACTAGTTTCCATGACTCATATCTACACAATACCCTGTATTTTTAACATTAAGGTTTCCAACTGGAGACAGTTGACTGATGTAAAAAAAAAAAAAAAAAAAAGCAATGGCATACATGGATAATACACACATTACTGATTTATAGGAACAAACAAGGCAAAAAGACAACCTTTACTTTGCTCAAATACCTCCMTTCTGCCATCAWTCCCAATTTGTCTACCTGCTTACCATGTTCTTGAATCTCTCTCTCTTTCTTTCTGAGTCAATTGATACCTACTTTCCCCTTTCCTGCAAGATTTCTGGCTTCGCATTTTACCTTGTTGCCCTGTAAAAAAGACTCATTACTTCTGTTGTTGACTTTCTAGACTTTGATTTGTCTACCTATACAGCTTTAATTTTGATCTTACTTAGGTTCCTTCAGTTATTGATATCAGGAAAATTCCTGGGTAACACTGAGATCACAGCAAAAAGAKTAACAAAGCTGATCCAAAGTGCAGGTACCAAAACTACTCCTATTCCAATTTTAACTTAAAAAAATACCTACAGGCTTGCAGGGGAATAGGATCCAAAGACATATAAGCCCATAGGTCCATAAGAAATCTCCAAAATTTTAGGTCAGATTTTTTTCTTGTACATTTGTAAAAAATGAAAGAGTTCTCATTTAACATCTAGAGTGAAAATATTTGCATTTAATAACAAATGATGATTATTTTTTAAAAAATCAAGAAACCAGATAATATTAATCACAYAATATTTTCCACGTTTCCACTGCAGCTATGGTTATTTCTATTTTATTTACAGGAGGAAGCATTTAGATCCTCTCTTATTAGTCTAAGTAATTATTCACCTCTTCAAACCTGGTGGAGTATCTGATGAAGCGGCATATATTCTATACAAATGTGAAGTGACCAGCGTGAAGAGCCCTGGCTGGAACCTGATGAGAAATGTAATCCCAGAAGAGCCCCCAGATCTATATAAATTAACGCAATTAAGGCTCATCGAACACTCCTCTGGACCCAGTGTCAAAGTGGATAAACAAACTTCCAGCAGCGTGCGAATGTGTAATCAAATAGTGTCTGGATTTCACTGCGAGATGGGCTTGTGCTTCAGACACAATGTCAAAATCATAATTTTGCCTTAGACTCTTCTGCTTCTTATAGCTCTGCCTCCAGCTCAATAATTTATCCATCACACATTTAGAAGAACACAAGATAAACAATAAAAAACAGCGCATAGAAAATAGCACAGCTCTGCACAATGGGAATTTGAACACAGAAATAAAATAAACTGTGTTTAAAAACTCGTATGAAATATAACTGTGATTCAATTGGACAGATATTATTAGCTTAATGGAATATTAATAGGATATTCCATTTATGGCTCCCTTTCTGTCCCAAAGGCTACTGTTATGTTTTCCAACGSGTTATTTACCGAGAATATAAAATGCATCTACTTCTGGGATAAGCATCCTGCAGAAATTAGTAACAAATCCATCATATAAAAACCAAACTGATAAGAAGAATTCACCACCCAATTCCATAAACTGGAATATAGCAAGAAGACTGGGGATGACAGACCAGCTCATGTTAAAATAAACAAACATGCAAGCAAATAAATATGCAGCACCACCCACAGTCTCTGTTCAACATTTTGGGGAATACTGGAGAAATCCAGAATGCCAACTTATTTCTTCTCACCGTTTTCTAAACCTTCACCCTGTAATCACTGAGAGCTACCAAAAATGCATATAAAAGCTACAAACTCTAAAGTTATTATTATCCTTTTCATCTTGTCTTCTCACTGTTGCTCTTTTTCTCATTCTAACTTAAACATATACTTAAGAAGTCTCAGTAAAGGCCTTCCCTCTCGTCTGATCACATTTTGCTTTTTCGGTGTGCCTTCTTTCACCATTTTTCCCAGGCCCCACTCAGGAATCTGTAGGAGAAAACGTGGTAGAAAAACCTGAAGTGATAAGGAAGTGGATTTTTCAGAAATTTAGTGTATATTAACAAGGATAAAAACATTGGTTATCTTCTCTTCTTTTTTTCTTTTGCATTTTCTTCTGTATCCCTTTGAAAATCCTTTTAGCCTATGTCTCTAACAAGCCTTTTTGCTTCTTCTTTGCAAATGCCAGCGAAAGCTTGATTTTTCTTAAGGGTTAAACCGACAGGATCCAGGGACTACAAGGTTAGCTGCTGAATGCAGTTCTGCAGGGCACAAATTTAAACATGTTTTTGCTTTTTTTGAAGTACAAGATGGAGATATTAATTGACTGGATGTAGAACACTATATTCTTCCATTTAGCTGACAAATATAATGTGTCTTCCAAGGAGCTAAAGGTCCTCTCAGACCTTTCGGTAAAATATTTCTAGGTCATTTTTGGTCAAAAACAGATGAGAATCAGACAATTTCTGTTTTAAAACATTGGGGCTTCATATTCCTTTCCTTCTCTCCCTGCCAGTCTTTCAAAATCTTCAGAGAATTTTAAACTACGAAAGGAAAGCCCAGTGTGGTGTACAGAGCGCTAAAGTCTTCTCCCAGCTTGGACCAACTGGAACAGCGTGCAGAACTCCGCACCAGGTTGCTAACCGCTGCACAAAGGTGGGTAAAACAGATACACATCGTTCAAAGGTAGATATAAGGCAGGTAGGGTGATGCAAGTTGAAGTTACCACGAAAATCGGTAAGTGTTGGAGGCCTGCTTGTGAAAGGCGGCTGACTGCAGGCTCGGAAGAGACGACAGCGGAAGGGAGCAGCTCCGTTTACACGGACGGCGGGGTGCATCTGTTTGCAACGCATTGCGGGAGGAGCGGGGTGGCATAAAGGGCGTGTGCTTGTTAATTATAAAAAGGATGATGGCAGGGAAAGGAATTAGAGTAGCGACTAATTACATTCTTTTATATGTTTGCAAGCGGTGAGTGCCGTAGCGCTTTGGAAGAAGAGACTGAAAAATGCAAGCAAAAAGAAAACTTTCAAAAAAGTAAGACTGCAGATTCCCACACCCTGGTCCTCGGCTTTAGCGTTAAAACTTCAGGTGGTGCTTTAGTCCTGGATGAGGCTGTTGAATTGACAGCCCTGGAGAATGAAGTCCTCGTTTCGTTTCTAAGGTCGGTATAAAGTAAGCAGTCATAGCAGCAAAACCAGTGCAATTTGTTTTCACCTGCATCTAACCTCACCCGGGAAGGCCTTCCCAAAGAATCAGGAGCCAACATCAAATAGGTGGCATATCAGCTGGCTCTGCCAGCCAGGGCTTCGAGATAATTCTCATTGTGATAGTTTTCTTCTGTTGCGCAAAACCCTCTGCATTGCAATCTGTGGACTCTGTGATTTATTTATATATACACCACATGTTTCTTCAGGTCTTTTTTTTCATGTGGGCAAAATGCTATTCTTTTCTGTTTCAGTATTTTTAATCAGGTTCTGCACATTTCTGAACGACATGTCATTTCACAGCAAAAATAAAATGTTAAAACGTTAGGTGTTTAGGTTTTTTATCAGACTCCGTTCCTTCTCCTTTCCCAGTCCCTCCGTTAAAAACAGTTTGGAAATTAACAATTTCTTATTAATAAAATCTGTGCTCACAAAATTTTGCCCCCACACTGCTGCTACATGAATGGTTGACTACAGTTTATGTAACTGCCCTGAAAGATGTACTGTCTTTTCATTATACAACCCGGGGAAGTGACCTACTTTGTCAGCAGGAGACATAACTGTTGTCTAAAACAAAGCAAGAGCGAGCTGAGCCAAAGGAACCGCTGTACAACACGTGACACTCCTGCTTTCCTGATGCAGAAGGCAGGTGAGAGGGTTAGACGGCTATCAAGGGATTCTTGTGGTAGAATAAAAGGTTTCTGTGGCATTTCTCCATTTTTTAATTGGGCCTTTATGGTTTTTTGGTATTGAACCAGGGTCAATTGATTGAGCTACATCTTCTGCTTTAGGATCAAGCCCTGTAAATGCTGCTGAAAGCATCATCTTCTGTATGAGATGTAAAACTGAGGTGCTGCCTGTAGCGATTAACAAGACACGTGTGATTTAGGCTGTGGAGGTGAAAAGCATAGTGTCAAATATCCATTGCATTATAACAAYGTTGTCCCACGTTATTAACATGCAAGTAATTGGACACCTCTCCTTATATTGACTTACTGTGGCTATTAAAGGCCACCAAAGAGCACACAGAAGCTATTCAGACTCCTGGACAAATCGCATTTTGGTTCATTGCATCCTACATAAATAAATTTCCCTGTGTTTTAGCATAATGTAGTAGAACATATACACATATCACATCTTTCCCAGCTGAAAACCCAAAAAGCCTTACAAAAGCATAGTCAGTGATATCAAAGCCAAATTTCACTGTGAAATTCTCTCTGATTTCTTCCTGAAGACATCATTCTACGTCAGATATCAACACATAAGGTTCATTAACTGTGCTTTCTATAACAAAGAATGTGGATTTTATCTGTGTTGAGGTTTTTACATTTTTTAATGTTTATCTGGCTTACAAACCCACCAAAATCCACTCATACAGACCTTTATGCTCCATGTTTTCAAAAAGACGTCTTGAGGTTACTCATAGAAAGTTGTTACAAAAGACTGAAGTTTTATAAGTTATGACTAAGTATCAGGAGAGGCCCCTATTTATATTATTACTATTAATATTATTATTGTGGTTAATTTACTGTGATAGAACTATGGATGCTTCAGATATCCTGTTATTCTACAAAATCAACACCCAAAAGAAAGCCAACGTGGATCCAAAATGCTTACAGTTTAAGCATCAGGACAAATTTGCCTCAAATTTTAGAGCCTGGTGTTGTTCATTCTATGCTAAATATATATATTTGCTCTTCAGCAGCCAAACACGATTATAAGATGTCACTGAAGACGACTCTTTATGAGGTGTTGTTCTACTTCACTGTTTCATGTTTTATTTTAAGAAATCTGGAATTTTTAAGAATCTCATTCTAAAGGACACTCTGTTAGCTGTATATACCTTTTATATAATATTTGTAATGCATTTGCAGAATACTGAATAGCAAGAGATAATTAGCCGAAGGTGTTTCAACTCTCTCAGAGCTAAGATACTGTACTGTGAAAATTAGGAATTACAAATTAAATCTGATCCAGATGTTGGACCGTCTGATGTTACCCTTTAATTAAAACATTTGTTACAAAGATGGCAAAGGCTACGATAACATATCAGCTTGAAGCATAGCTCTTTAGTGACCTCAGCCTTYCTGGCTATATGCCAGATGATTTTAAAGGGGGGCACATGAATAATGTATAATGTAAAACAGAGTTCTTTCTTTTAATATCAGATACCATTTCTTAGAGTTATCACTCAAACACTGAGAATTAGTATAATAATAACAATAATTGTCCAGTCCTACAAAAATTTCCTTTTTCACTTTTTCATTTCACATTTCTAAGCTAAATTACCATATTTAGAATGAAACTGCTGCTTTTATAGAGGAGCAGATACTTCCAGAGTGGAAAAAGGAAGCCCTCTGAGATAGGGAATAGGACGTCTAAGAAGTTTAGATCAGAACAAAATATCAAAACCAGGTCAGTTACAAAGAAAGAGGATATGTGTCTGTCCAGATGCTGTGTGCCCAACCGTCTTTGCACGTATGATTACTCTGTGTTTCTCCATTGGTTATGCAAAATAACAAGGAAACACAAAAAAAACTAAATAAGGATTTGTATACAATATTAACAGTATTATTACAGAAAACAAAGGTGTCTCTGAATGTCAGAGGATTATAGAATCAGGGATGTCAGGAAAGGAAAAATTAAATTATTTATTCTTTCCCCTGCCCCCTGAAAGATTGCTTCCTAAGTGCTTTCTTGACCACTTTCTGAGATTAATTTTTAAATTTCCTTGCAGTATTCCATGTCTTCCCGTGATTTGTCCTGGCAGACTGCAGTATCACAGTCACTGTACTTCCCACAGTTGAGGCAGCCCTTGGGTTTGAGTGCAGTGCAATGAAGCCTGGCTCCTAGCAGTTCTGCTTAACACAGAGAAACCAGTTTGTAATGAAGCAGTGCCACAGACCCATCGAGAGCCTAAATTCTGATTTCACTGAGATTCCTGCAGGAAGTTCTGCAAAAAGCATAGCAGAGAGCACGAGATAGTAACTGGCCACAGTTCTCAAAAGTAGCTAGTTCTTGTTGGGCACTTAATTTTTTCAATGAATAAGAAAGTTTTAAACAAGAAACTTAATTTTTCAGAGGGCTCAGCATATTTTAATAAGACTCTTTTAAGCTACTTAATCTATGCACCCCAAAATCATGAGTCATTCAAAAAACTTGGCTAAGATCTATGAGACACTAACTGCATGTCCTGCAAAGGGATAATGCATAATACTTACTTTACATGCCTTGAAGAGTTTGAAGGTAGGAAAGGAATAACTAAAAATGCAATTGAGATACTTTGACCATTAAGTAGGCAAAAGGAAGCGTAATTATGCATCCCAACACAGCCTTGCATTCTGAGGGTGATCAGAATGGTCTCTCTTGGACTGAATTCAGGAATCAAATGCTAATGGCTAACAAAAATATATCAAAATCTTAACCAAAGAGCACTAAAATTTGAAAGTGTCAAAAAGTTAAAATGCAGATTTGTGTTGGCTTAAATATTCAGTAGTCAAAATGCAGATTTATTTGTCACTTACTCTGGTGTAAATTAGGAGTAAATAATTGAAATCTGTAATGAGCAGCTTCCTTTTAACGTGACAGTGCCCCTACACCTAATATTGTGTTAGACTGCAAATTCATATTGACTCCTATTGAATGCCATCTTCTGAACTGTCAACCTTACTTCTTATAGCACATAAATATTAATTGTATGAAAGCCATTTTGGCATATGAGGCTTGGTGAGATCAAATCATCCATCATACTGCAAAAGGATCTGCACAACAGCTCAAGGGTGCAATTGGTCATGAAGAGAAGCCTGAAGCTGAACAGCTTATTTATCTCAAAGGTTTGCAATTTCTGTGTTTCCACAAACTAAGCCTGGAGACTTTCTGTAATTCAATGGAGATGATGGGGTCAACTTTGAAAGCAGAGACACAAATCCTATTATCTCTTCCTGGGATTTCGTGATCCATTCGTTTGAACAGAGAGGGCTTCTTTCAATAAATAATAAATAAATAAACACAGGAATAGATCTCACCTTCTATTCAGAAAATATAAAACTAACAGAGCTTAATCTTTCTGGTATTTAAATATTTTAATGGTGTCAAGGGAAGTGTGTGTGTTCGGCTTTGCTGAAGAGGAAGAAATGAGACATGTTAAATAGTTACTCAGCACTGCTTGCAGAGAGGATTAGATAGTGAACGGTAATGCTGGAATTCACAGCATTGAATTCACACCAGTGGAAGTTGACAGATAAAACACAGGTAACTTTAATTTAAAACTATTAAACTCAGTCATAACRCAATGTTATCATTTGGAAAATTAATCCTGAAATGCTCACAGCCTTGCAGGAGTTTAAGGATGCTTGCACCTCATAACTCAAAACTTGAAAATCTAAATTGTCTGGGTATCTATGAAAACTCATCCTGCATGTATCAAAAGCTGGCAATTCACTTAATGCTTAAATATTGACTGTATTTTGTGTCCCCAGGACTAGTCCTCTCATTCCGGTCTTGTTCTCCCTTGAGTATGTTCCCAGAGATACTATGGTGATGTCCAAGCACTATGGTTTTGCTTCCTACTGTCTGCCCCTTGCCAATAAGACACAGGTCATGCTTGCCATTATATCTCTGCCTTTCTTTTCATGCTTGCCACTAGCCACAGGCAAGTTGGTTCTTTCCCTTTAGTGAGAAAAAAAATACCTCTGTTCTTGAGATATGAAGGTAAGTTAGGGGGGTTGTCTGCTCTGCCGATTTATTTGAAGTCCCTGATGCTGCAGATGTGCTCTGCTGTGAGTAGGAAATGCACCCGACTACTTTAAACACTGCGTAAGCTTAACATACAAAGTGAACAGGTTCTATTAAAAAAAAAGGATTACAGTTTTGCTTATAAAGTTGGAAACACATTTATATAAGAAACATAAAACCAAATACTTTGTGTATGCCGATAAGGAAGTCTGTTTCCAGCTGTGATTTTAGCTTTTTTTGCATAGAAGGAGGAAGTTAAAGATCTTGCTTGGTAGGACTTTACTTATAGAGTAGCTCAGGGTGAGTTCTGATCCCTGAATTTCAATCCCTGGGTTTTGCGTCACGTACTTTTATTTTGGCTGCTGTCGAATGTAAATTAAGTTTAAAAGCATGTCTGCTATTTCTCTATTAATACCAGGGACCTTTCTTACGGTGGTCTTATTTTTCTTCCTTTTTTGTTTCTGTTGTGTAGTGTCTAAGAGAATAATAATTGAAAGCTCTACAACTCACGTGGGAGTGAATTTCTTACAGAAGTAGAGAGAGAGAGACTCTTGCTTACTCTTGTACGCTTCATTTCACTCTTCTTACAAAAAAAAAAGTTGAATAGTATTTACACTCTGACACTGTAATTCAGTACATGTTTATTTTTGCAAAGAAGTCAGTTTTACAAATCATACCTGATAGGAATGCTTGGTGCCATGCAACAGTTTGTCTTTTGGTTTAATAGAACGTTATACAGGGTTATAGATGCCACACACACACGTTCATTTTTCATCATGCAACAGTTTCCTTTCAAATTCCAGCTGCCCAGGTGAAATCTCGTAATTTTCCACCGCAGAAGAATCTGAGTGGGCAGAGAGTACAACCGTGGGCTGCTTCTCCTCCTGGCACAGACAAAAATCCTCTATCACTTATCTCACATCTACCATAATACACTCATGTATACACCTGAACTTGGCACAATACAGAGAAGCCTTCAGGCTGTTGTAACTGATTTTTATGAGCAGATGGGTGCTGGGATGGGACCAAGATTAGATGAGTAAACTACAGGTGGAAACAACTAATTATAGTTAGTGATATTAGTGCAGAAATCTAGAGAGCACGGAATGCAGCTCAAATGGAAGTCTATGTTTCCAACAATCTTATATGGAGTTAACTCACAAATAGCTGAATGTAATGATTAAATACTGAGCTTGAAATATTTAGTCACCAGATTCTTCTTGAACATGTATTTCAGTCCTTGAACTGTAGATGACTCAGACATTTCTTAGAGAAACTTGTGAATCTCACTGAATTCATCCTGAATTGTAGTTTTCCAGTATTTTCCTCTTTCATGATCAGGACACACTTGTCATGAGTGACTGTCAAAGGAGGAGACTCAGGGAGTGACTCAGGTGCCAAAACCTAGGGGTCTGGTGCCATTATATAGGTCCCAGGGTGCACAGGAAATCTGCGCAGGGTGGGCGATCCGGCATGGGAGCTATGGGAGATCCAGAATACCTGGATTTCTCTCTCCTTGTCATTTTGCAGTCAAATTCAAATGGAGGTTTAGTCAGGAATGTCTCAGAGATGTCTGGGGAATCTGGGGAAAAGGAGGGGATTGACACTGGGAAGATGAAGCTAAGGGACAAATCAAAAGGAACATATTGGGTGCAACTACTGTGATGGATTGCCCTGAGGGAAGCAGACAGCAGACATGTCTGAGGGATGGCACTTGGGAACTTGTTGGGAATAAGACATCAAAACTTAATTCACATTGTGCATAAGAACCTCCATTATTTTTGACCGCAGTGAATCTTTTCTAAGTCGTAGAGCTGTGGCATATTTGCATTTTTCATTAGTTCAGTGTCATGTAGTGCCTTCAAGTATATTATTCTTCATGCAGGTAATTTCAATAAGATATAAAGCATTTCAGGCAGAAAACCTAAGCAGTATAAATTTGGGGTATTCTGCCTTTTTTATCCTAAGAACAATTTCACTGTGCCTGTGTTTGAACCTTCTGCATTGAGGGTATACGCAGAAATGCTCTCAGGATGCTGGGAACTCTGATAACGTTATCCCCCTCTAGGTCGGTCATCCTAGCTCGAGTTTTAGATACATTTCTTTAAGATCTGTTATTTAGATCCATCTCTTTAAGCAAAGTTAGTAGAGCATAGCTGCAAGAGCCCCAGAAAGAGCAGGACTCTGTGTCTGTGACTGCTGAGATTGTGCAGACAAGATATTGGATACTTCATGGAAAACTTGAGGTCCCTGTCCTAGTCTGAAGAAAGGTTTTCTTTTGTGCTATTTTTCTTTGTTTGCTTGTTGTTTAATTAAATGAAGCGTGGCCTGATGAGAGAAATCCTTCTTTGGTGTATAATCTTTCCTTTGTGGAGGACAGGTGAAGTCCTTTAATAAATATTTTTGGGGAGCAACAGTGCCGGCAAACGGGTAAGTCTCAAAATTGTTAATTTGGCTACAGGAGCATTTTAAGCTCCATGTTTCTGTAGTGTAAAGAAATCCAAGTTAGGAAGGCAAACTTAAACAGAGTTAATGTAAAATTAGGAAAAAAGTGAACAAATATTAATATATTACAAATTGAGTTCCAGAGTAATTGTTTTTTTCACTCCCCCACATCCCATTATTTTTAAAAAGATATCTATAAAAGCATTTTACACAGAAAATAAAATGTGTAGCAAACACCTCCTCATATTTGACTTAAAAACTCTTTCTGACAAACAACATTTGCATTGCCATATTTCAATATCAAAATAACTTCACGCTGTCAGTATCAGAAGTTTTTTACTATCTAAATAATTTAATTGTGTCAGCTACAGAAAATAATTTTTGTTTAAATATTTCAGGTTCAAATTTTCCATAAATTTATGATTTTAAATTCACTCTTCCTATGTTTGTCCTATGTGTTTGGGGTTTTGTCTTTAAGGTCTTCATGGTATTTTAAATGCAACCTTTTCATTGAAATCTTTCTAATGGCTTCTGATGAAGAGTGGGGCATTCTGTGCCCTACGCTGATGTGACCTCTATTCACTTCAGTGGATGTTCTTACTATTTTCAGGGAAAGTTTACTATTTGAAGTTCAGTTTTTATGCTGACTATAGTTGACTCAATGGGATTTGGGTCAAGTCCTAAAAGAAACCCTGGACACAAAGACTTTAGCAAATATTTGTAATCCTACTAAAACCAGAATTTTTAAGTTAGTTATCCTGCATGTGACCTCCCTTGGCTCTTAGCTTTTTCATATTGTAGATGCCCGGGCAGGGGAAAAATCCTCTTGTGAGCACATTAATACTAAAACTTGTTGTTTATCAGAAGGCTTAAATCTGCAGGCTTCAAGGAAAAAGCTCCATAAACAAAGTTTCAAACTGCCCTATGTACCATTAAAAAAGGAACATGGAAGTGAGAAGCATCCCCCGGGTCATTAACTACAATCCTTTACTATCACAAGCAATTAACCATGTCTCCAAGACCTTACATTCAAAGTATAGGGCAAGCAAAAATAATTGAATGCAAACCAGAAGGGTGGAGAGCACAAGTAAACAACCAGAGTACGCTCGTCAGGATATTTGACTGCTAGGTCAGCACACTGTCAGCATACTTATAATGAATTTTTTGTAGTTACCATAGCAAAATATTTCTCATGCTTCATTCACATCCATTGCCCCTGCCTGCAATGTGATTGGGTTAGATATTACATCACTGTTAACATTATTTTTTAATATCCTTTGGAATTGTTAAGTATTGGCAGCCAGCAGTGACAAAATGCTGTTGCAGTGGGTCCAGTTATCTGGTCTGGGAGAGCATGTTGCATATTCCAAAGGTTCAAACCAAGTGAGGCCAACAGGATCATGATTATATTAGAAACAAATCCAACATTAAAAAATCCCATGTGCATCATTATAAAATCATCCATCAAGCTCCCTCATTCATTTTTAATAAGCAAAACAGAGCCTAGCAATTAATGTCACTATCTGTTATTTTCCTTGTAAATGATGTATTTTGTCTTTAAATAGTGCCTGCCTTGTACTAATTTTCTTTGGAAATACCTAGATCCCTTTCTTCTGGGATAAAGTTCAACTCAGTTCCTTTGAGCGTTAAGAAATGTCATGAATGTGTCCTGCATCTTTCAAGAAGAGAAGAGCACACTAAGATGTTTTCAACATCAGTTCAGCTAAAACTAGAGCTGTGCAGGTAAATTAAACCAGTACTCTTTATTAAAATGGCATGAGATGCTCTGACAGGGGTCAGATTCATCTGAATTAAATTTAGTGGTCTAAAGTATAGTCTAATCTTTCTGTCTAAGCTGCTTCCACTATCAATGGGTATCTCCAAAGGCAAAGCTGCTCTTCATTTCTCTGCTGGACAAAATAAATGGGAACCTTGTCAATCTATTCAGTCATTTGAATGTGATTTTGACTTGTTTATAGGATGCCTTGCTATGTGGAGAAAGGATACAGCTCAGCTAAACAGATATCATGTAGTGATGTACAGGATATATTATATTTAGCCAGAGAGCTCACGGTTTTAAGATTTTAAAATACTTAGACTTAGCTTTTTACTATTTCTTCCCTCCTCCTGCTTTTATTTATCTTTTGAAAAGGAAGCATATTCTAATGACTCTCTGATAATATTGTGATAAAAAATGGTTTTTCAGCTTTTACATGAACAGTAAGAAATAGTAACTAAATTTTGTTTACTGCCTCTGTGAGATTTCTGCCTAGGTGATTGATTTCCTTTATCTGAGCATTATTCTGACTTCAGCTTTTTTTAACAAATTCATCAGTCCTTCAGCTGTAAGAGAACACTGGAATGTACCTTTTTTATATTACTATATAAACTATATACTAAGAGGCACTTAGCCAAGTCAAATACGGCACAAACCCCCAATGTCTGTTCATATGTTGAAATGGTGTCTCAACATATGAAAAAAAGCATGGATGAAAACCTAAGTTATCTAGTTCTGAGAGGTTAATTTTATGGCCTTTCCTTTCCTCCTGTGATGCTGAGTTCCAAAGCTGAGGTTTATCCATTCATTTTTAAGAAAGTGTAATTGCCCTGTAGAAGTTACACCTCACAGAAAACTGTGGCTGTGCTGGAACAGAAGTGATCTGCCATACAGCATCCTCTTTGAGGACTGATGACACCTGAGGAGAGAGATAATCCACCYGGCTAAGCAGGGCAAGACTACCTTTGCCATCAGGCTGCCCAGCCTGGTGAGGAGAGAGTTAATCTAGGAACGATGAGGAAGGGAGATGATGACTCACAGTTAAGTGAGTGGCCAGGGTGGAAAGCAAAGGGCACAGGGTGATGGGAACAAGAGAGACCACAGGAACCATAAATAGGGCAAAAGGAGGTCCTCCACAAGTGTATGTATACAAATACACACATAGCTTGGGAAATAAGCAGGAGGACTAAGAGCTCCACAAGTGGTCACTGAAATACAACATTGTTTAGATACCTGAGATCTGATGGGACACCTTGCAAGAGTGCTGCAATGGGCAGATAAGAGTTCTGTAAGAAAAACAGGCTGGGAAGCTGGGAGCGGTGCCTGTATGGAGCTCTTCTATGGGATAGACGACAATGTGGTTGAGAGTTTGTGGGTCAAGATCACAAGCCTTCTTTAAACAACTAAAGGAAGGCTCTGGATCACAGATACTCACTCTCATTGGAGACTTCCCTGACACCTGCTGGAAGGACACTCCACCAGGATACAAGCAGTTAAGAAGATTTCTGGGAGGAATTAAGGATAACTTCCTGATGCAGTAACTGAATGGGTCAGCCAGGGCGATGCACAGCTGGATTCACTAAGAAGGAGGAACTAGCTGAGGATGTGATAATCAATGGTAGCTTTGGCAGTAGTGAGCCCTATGAGGAGAAACTGAGGGAACTGGGTCTGTTCAGACAGGAGAGAAGAAGGCTTTGGGGAGACCTAATAGCAGCCTTTTGTTATTTATGGGGAGTTTATCAAGAAGACAGAGCCAGATTCTTTGCAGGTGTGCATGGTGAGAGGATGAGAGACAACTGGCATAAGTTGAAACAAGAGAGGTTCAAACAGGATCAGGAGGTTGGACTAGATAACGTTCTGTGGTCCCTTCCAACCTGAATTATCCTATGATCCTACAGTGAAGGGCAAGGAGTTAGGGATTTCTAGGTGTCAGGATAAAGACACAGATTTTGTTTTCAATGAGGAGATATCTCAGTGTTTCAACACATTCAGCTCCACTGCTGTACGCATTCTGCAACTGAATGCAAATGTTCTCAAGGCTATCCAAAGAGACTTGTAAAAACAGGCATACTGTCTTCCAAGGTGCTAGATTTTCATTTGGATAAGCGGGTTTTCAGGAACATACATGTCTTCAGACATAGCCAGCTCTATATTGGTTTATTCAAGATTTGTCTTCTGAGTGTGCTGAGTTCCTGTAAGATGACATGCAAGTCCAAGAATGGCTAATTTTAACTCATGGTGAGTAAGTTCTAGAATCTAAAAAAACCTTCTCTATGTCTACTTCATCTCAGACATCCTGGAGACTCATGCTGCATCAGAGAGAAAACTCAGGAGAGAGAAAATGGAAATGATGCAATCAGGTCAGAAGGAACAATCAAAGACAAAGTTTCTGAAGGAAAGTAGGAATAAATATTATTTCCTGCTTGTACTGAATTCCCATCTATGTTGGATGTTTGACTAGCAACCAAGAGGGCTGTTTCATTTTTTTTTTTTTTTTTAACCTGGCAAATTGTGACTATGTCCTTGTACTTGGAAGATACTCTACTTTACTGTGTTCTACATACCATGGCCCAGACCTCAAATCATTTTAGAAACTGAAACTAGAGCAGACTGCACATCAGCTTTCTTGCTAAATGTCTCATGGGGTCTGCCTATTTCAGAAAACACTTTTCTCTGTGTCATAGCATAATTAGTAGAGCAGCTCATTCTGAATGCTCTCATGCTTATGAATGAAGGAGTAAATGGTGAGATATTTTGAATCTCTCTGCTGTAATCCARTACTTATTTCAGTGCATCACTAATCACATTTTTAGCCAAAGATCATGGTGGGCTGGGGTTTTGAAGACTATGATGTGTAGTTAGGATAAGGTATTTCCTCTCAGTATGCTCCTCCATTACTGATTTTCTGTATCAATTGCCTTGACTTTTTTGATATAGCTAATGTACTGAAAGCCTCTGATGGACACTTTGTTAGCATTCCATTGATTTGCAAGACCAGTCGGATCTATTATGATTATATAATCCTTCATCCTGCGTAGCATTAAATTTTTCACACAATAATTCTAGACTTAGGCCCATAAATAGAAATATTTGCAAATCTAAGCAAACTATGGCTAGGTATAGACAATAATGGTTTCAGAACTGCATTAATAAACTTACCTGGTATTGACTGCACTTCATCAGGACCATCATCTGTGCAGATCTAGAGAGCCACACATACAGTAACACATAGAAAACATTTCCAGGTACTGGGAAATCACTAGCTGAGTAAAGAGTTTGAACATAATGCTTCTGATTCATGGCTCCAGCAGGGCTGCACTCAACATGAGTCTGTGGACATCGGGACTACCAGGCAGGGCCTGAAGTCCTGTTCATTCCCTGTTGTGCGCTGTCTGTATGGCCTGAACCATATATATTCACACGCAGTCCAGTCCCAAGGAAATAACTGAAACATTATGCTTTACCTTATCTGTTATTACTGAGGGTTACAATCTGAGGAGACCCTCAGAGCGGGGAAAATTTAGATGGCGATTAAACTCATGTTCTTGCCCCACTGGAGGCACCTGCATAGGATTGTCACCCAACCCTGTTTTAGCTTCCAAGCTATAACCAAGTGCCTTTATTCCAGTAAGCTCCTTATTTTGTAAAGACTGGGGAACGCTCGTGCGAGTTAAGTTACTGTTACTCTGATGCCTGGGCTGCTCTAATCTGTGACAGTGAAAGTGGAAGCTGGGAACAGAGGGCATGGCTAGAAACAATCAAAGCATCACACCGTAAATACATGGCAAATCAGTCATTAAACACCTCCTCACACAYATTTCTTCCTGCCTCCAAACACAGAGTCAGCACCAGCTGTAACCCAATTAAGCTCAACAGTTCACAGGTGTTCGGTGGAATGACTATAACATATAAAACACTTTTCTCTTTAGGCTTCTTTAACGTTTTTAGTGTTATATAAATTTCACGCATGGAAAAAAAAAAAAATCCAGCGACTAAAGCAAGAAGTTGTTCAAAAGGAAGGAGCGATTGAAGATACAGTTTGGAAGGAACTAAAATTTCTCCGGAGACTGGCCTGTACCTCCTGCCCCACCCCACAACTCTCAATTAAGAAATCAGGTATTATGTATTCAGGCTGAAGACAGACTACATACAGCCTGTTTGTGAAAGAAGAGCATGTATTTAACAGAAGCAGCATGGGGTTGGCTCAAACAATTTCATAGTCATTAAAAATAGTCCCACGTCAAATGACAGTTTTCTCTTTCACATAGCCAGCCTGTGCTACAGCGATCGCAGATGCCGGAGTCCCTTCCTTGCCACTGCACTCTTACAGTTCAGGCAAATTCAGTGTTCTGTGTATGTTTCTTATAACTTTTATTGCTTAGCTGGCTGTATGCATGTATTTTTTTAGACAGCTACTTACTGGCTGACTTTTTACACTCATATTTTGAATCTACACAGTGTAT
Organism: Apteryx rowi; assembly: GCF_003343035.1. Lineage (NCBI taxonomy): Eukaryota > Metazoa > Chordata > Aves > Apterygiformes > Apterygidae > Apteryx > Apteryx rowi. The sequence goes on from NW_020449974.1 coordinate 3,499,114, forward strand.
AATTGGCCATAAATTTCATTAATCTAACCACAGAACTTAAGAATAACGAGAAGAAAAAAACTGTTCATTTTTTTTTATTTCCCCCTTTAACAGACAAAAGCCTGTTGAAGCCTTTATCACTTTTCTCTCTTTCCCTCACCCAGACATGGTGTCTTCCAGTGGCTGATTATATGTAGTGGTCAGTTTTGGAGAGGGATGGTATGGAGTCTGCACATTTCTGTGGGCTGATTTTGAAGAGAATATCTTGGGGTTTCCCAGGGCTGAGAGCTGGAATGAGGGGGATTTTTAACTGTGGTATCTTATTATGTCTCCAGTTCCTGGTCTGCAAATAGAAAGGAAGTTGGGACCTGTTGCCTTGTAAAGCACAAGCGCTGGCTGGCAGACCACTGGGTTGGCAGATCTGGCTGTGAAGCAGAAGCTTGCCTTTTCTACGTGTGCCTGGTCACTCACTGAGAATGTTAAAACTACATTCTGGTATACCACCCTCCAAAAATTTTAAGTAGTAAAATGAGGAGCACAGTCTTCTGGAGGGAAAAAAATCTGGGTTTCCTTCCCCACTCTGACTAAGCTTCTGCCTGTGACCTTCAGAAAGTATTTGAAGTAAAAAGAGATGGGAGAACCTTCCCACCTAGCCAAGTTATCTTTGGGCATCTTGGGTTCCTGTATCAGCCAGTGGAGGGAGATAATCAATTATCCTTCAATGGATGCAGATGACAGAGACCTAGAAATTTACATTTGGAGGGATCTATTTCACCTAATTTTAGACCTCTAAAATTTAGTTATTTAGAAAATAGGTACCTCTGGGGGATAACTCATTCTATCTAGCATAGACAGTTATTTTCAAATCGATGAACTTCACTGATTGCAAGAGGGAGGCCAGATATGCATATCTTAGACCAGATGTCTTTTAGGCACCTTAAGTTAGAAGACACGAATCCAAGCCTTTGATATAATCTTTATGGTACAGAATACCTTTCTTCTGATGTTCTAGTTTAACCTCGAGTCACTGGAATCAGAAYGGGAATCACTGGGAGAAAGGATTTGGCCAACACAAAAAGGTCAGTCTAGATGATCATGATAGTCCCTTTGGCCTTAAACACTGTGAAGATTTAGAAGAATCTGCCTTTTGGCTCAAAATAGCGTCTGAATCACTGACGATAATTATAAAAGACATTACAGTAAAGAGAATTTATGGACTTTTCTTTACCAGCAAGATATTTGCCTGCATGAAGATTTTACCTATTCCACGAAAATTAAAAGAACTCTCCTAATAAATACAACTTTYAACTACTTCTGGTAAATACTCAGACCTTCAAATAAATCGCAAATGAACAAGATCTGTGTTATCTGGGAAGAGAGAATGCTCTGTTGTGTTATGTTTGTGCTGCACCTTGCACAATGAGAACCCAAGAGGTACGGGAATACAAATAAGTACAAATGATAACATCTGGACACGTTAGCTCTCTGCAGTATCCATTCTTCAACCTTTTCTCTTTGTACATCAGTACTCATTTCAAATCAGGTATGTAAATCAAACATATATATCCGTTGACTCTGGTTCTGCTGTTTTATTTCATGCTGTTCCCGTCATCTGGTATAGCATTGTGCTGTTTATCTCCCTTCACTGTTACCAAAGGAAAACTGCTACTAAATTTCTGAAAATATACACTTTTCAAAAACACGTTAGACTCATTGGGAAGAGAATTGGGGGAAGAGGAATTAAGCAGTTAAGTAAACACTTTAGGTTAGATTTGCAGGAGATCTAGGTACTAACCCCTCTCTTGTCAGCGTAGATATCTGAAAAGAACCTTTCTTGCTAAGAAAACAGTGCTTTCTGTTGCTAATGTGCTTTTAGCTAATCATCTGGATCCATTTGTAAATTATATATTGTTAATAGAAGACTCCCAATAAATAATATAAAACCTTTTTGAAAAGGATAAATTCACTTTAGACAGAATTTTAATAACTTTACAGCATGAGAAGCTTGTATTCTAAATCAAGACACTTTCAGCTGAAGTGTCTTGCAACACTTATAGAAGCAAATGCCACCCACCAGAATTCTTATGYTCCATGAAAATTTTGCAATTAATTATTTTTATAGTCTTCAATCAGTTTAAACAACACAGATTTCTCAAATGTTTTCTCTGAAGGTCTCTTTTCACATTAATACTTGTTAAATGTGTTAACTTTGAAAAATAGTTTGTGCCTTAATATACTAAAGATGACAACTATATTAAAAACAGTCAATACACACGATCAAATTTAAGCCTTGCTCTCTTTTGTGTGCTTCTTTTTCTCTATAACAAATAATTTCAGCAAATTAACCTATTCTGACAACTTTACCATATTCAAAACACAAATGCCAAAGTGACTATAGGCTCGTACTATGGATTGCTACTACTTTCATTGTGTGTCACATAGGTTTAAAAACCTACCTGTTCTGAATGGCTTAAAGATTTGGAAGCTAAGATTTAGTATTATGACTGCTTGTAAGAAAAGATTTCCTATTTAAGATAATATTTCCACACATGCTTAATCTGAAGTGAATTTAAGTCCCATTGAAATCAAGTTATCTAGGCAGGGAAAAGAAACGGATAATTAAAATAGGGACCCTTGCTACATCTTTGAATGCAGAATTTGTTGTACAAGAATAACCTCAATATTCCCTTAAAATTCCCTGCAGTGATTATTGCCAGAAGATTTCACCATTGAAATATTAACAGAAATTAGATATATGGGACTATTGAGAGAGTAATAAAGTTAATGGTTCAAAAACTAGAGTTAGGAAACAGGTGAAAAGGTACCTGTTCCACAAGACTCTCCCTAAGTGCCTCAATAAAACGTCTAAAGTTATGTGAGAGGAAAACAGGCCATCGACTAAAATTTAGCTGTATAGCCAATGGCATTAATCCCCCAGCTTTCCCTACATCCCTTAGAAACACATCTTCTTTGCCTTTGTAAAGTCCTATTGTTTGACAAAATACAATATTTTGCGATCTGTGGAGTTCCACGAGCTAGTTCTCAAATTTCCCTGGTCTGATTTCAAGTTTCCTTCTTAATAAAATACTTCCTGCCTCCCGTGCTTAATTCTTTGGAGGGCCTCTTGGACCTGTGGGATACATATGGACAGTCAAGTTACCCACAGAAGGTGCCACAAGGCAATATTTCAGTAGAGGCCCAACATAATATTTTGATGCTCTAAGATTAGGGGGAAAAAAARGCAGCAGGCTCTCTGAGACAGAATGAATAGAATAGGCCATTTTATTTATTCCATCAATCTCGCCACTCATAAAAAAATCTACAACAAAAAGCAATTCAGAGGAGACGAATATGAATGATTGTCTGAAGAATTTCTGACCTGCTGAAATGTTGTTTTCAGGTTTGTTTCTAATAAAGCGCAAATGTTCTACTGTGTATGCGTTATTTCCAAACAAACTCAGTCTTTCTTCAGGTAAGTAACTACAATATTTATTCTGAAAGAAAAAGAAACATTTTTGCACCTAAAAATTCGATCCTTTGCTGGCTTATCTGACAAAAGGCAGGAAAGCAGGCCTGTTCAGTAGCTGGAGGCATGGCCAGCAGGCATCACTGTTTAAATAATTGCAGCCTTGAGCCTGGTTTTGCATCAGCTGAGCAATTACCCTTTCCTTTGGCTTCTTTAAGTTCAGTGAATTCTAAACAGTGGTGTGCAGAGATTTGTCCCAAGGTGATCCGTTTATTCTAACATTCCCTGAATGCTGTGTAGCAGAGACACTGCAGAAAGTTAAAGCTCTGCAAACTCTCTCTATAAAGGCTGGATTTTCTCCTCTTCTCTGCTACAGAGGCAGTGTTTGAACATCTTGTTTTTAACAGCATTGCCAGTCAGGGCTCTTGTAAAAACCCTCATATAATTTAATTTCCCACCATACAATTCTTTGCTGATGCTGTTTCCCCCTTTCTCTGCCATCTGGGAAGTTATTCTTTTAACTATTGAAAAGGAAAAGGAAAGTTGTGAGAATCAGAAAGTTGCTCTGRCTTTTTCTTGGGTTTGTGTTTGTTTCGAGGAAAGAGGGAGGATTTTGTTTTGTTTTGTTTGAAATCATCTAGGCTGAAAACATGGGATGATGGGAATTACCCTGCTTTCCCAACTGGTTGTCCAGGCACTGTTTTTATTTCTATGACAATATCTAGAGGGCAGGCAACAGTTCAATTTTTATTATATATGTTTTATAGAATCAAATGCAATGTTGGACCTACAGCTTTTATTGCAATATTTAAAATGTGATTTTTCCCCAAATAAAAATAAAACAACAATAACAACAGCAAACGCAACCATTTAAGCGACATAAAAAATGATCACTACAAAGACAGCACTTTAACAACAGCGAATATGAGCACAATTTTCAGAACGAGGGTCACTGATACGGAGAAGCAAGGAAACTCCAAAGGATCAGTTTGTAAAAGAGCATCTCCTTATTTTTAATTAAATCTCCTATTTAAGTTTTGATCCTTTRTTGATGGATGTCACTAATTTAACGGATCTAATATGGGAACTGTGCTTCTGTAGGATCCCCCTCCATATCACCTTCCGTTAGCACCTTTGTTTCCAAGCTTATCTCTAGTCTAGCTGGTACCTTCTCATACAGAAGCTGCTGCGTGCCTGCACGCTTTTGGCCACTTGTTTCTTTTTTTTTTTCTATACTTTTTCCAGTTTCACTTTATCGTTTTTTGATGTAAGAGGATTAAAAATGCACGCAGTATTCAAGAGGTGAACACCCCAAGTCGTTACTCTGTGGCTGTTTTCTGTTTTCTATTTCTTTCCTAATAACCTCTTTTTGGCTCACCAAAAAACACTAACAGATATTTTCACTGAGCAGTCTCAAATAACTCTAAGATCTTTGCTTTGAATATTAATAAAACTCTTGGTTCTACATACTTTGGGTTATTTTCTCCTAAACCGCATTTCATTTATCTCTGTTTATTTTCATTTTCTATTTTATTGTCTGGGCAGCTTTCCCTTTTACAACACTGGCTAAGTTAGAATCCTCAGCAAAACTTGTCACTCACTATCCACTATCCATCTCCTTATTTCTTGTGAACTCATGGAAAGGCAGGTTTTCACACAGATCTTCTGGGATCCTAGTGGTAACTTCCCTTCACTGTGAAAACTGTAATTATTTCCTACCTTTTGTTCCTATTCATTAATCAGTAGCTAATCCATGGGAGGACTTTTCTTTTTATCCCATGACAACTTAGTTTCCTTTGAAGAGAAGCGTTTCGAAAGCTCTTTGAAAATCCAAGTACACTATATATATATATGAGTTTGAGAAGCGTACTCTTAAAGGACATTTTTTTATGTATGGGACAAGTGACTTTCAATCTTTTTTTTTTTTTTTGGTGGCTGTGAGTCCTTTATGCTTTGCTTGAAATTTTGACACGATTTTCCTATGAAACTTCATGAATATTATAATCTTTGGGGAATAAAATTTCATTAATATTCTATGCAATATAGTGAAATAGTTCATGATGTATTTCATGACTACTTCTTGGGACCATTTTTGTGATCTTAATCTTATATTTTATAAAACTTATGGTTGTGATTTTTTCTTTAATGTTTATGTAATATTTCATGAAAATTTAAGAGGATATTTCCTGAGTAGTTCATGAAATATTTCATAAATATTTCTATGAAATTTTATGCTGTATTTATGGAACTGCACTGTTATATTTGGAAATGTGCCTGTATTAGACACTTCATTCTGAAGCATTCATAAAAACATAATTGATCACATTTCAGCATAACTACTATTTATTTAAGTGAAAATATTCAAATATTTAATGTAAATTACTTTCTATCTCTATTTCTATCTTTGTCTCTATCTGATTTCTCTTCCCATTAAAAATAGAAGTTTTAATACATACTGCAGCTGAGCAAACAATTCAACAAAATTTCAAAAGTACTTATATTTTCATGTGCAAAGCTGTATGCTTTCTGCCCGATCTGTCTTCTGGTAAACTGGTGGAACACTGTTGAAGAAGGTCATTATTTAAACTTGAGAATTTGAGGGTGATTTCTAAGCTTGTGCATCTGTTTATTTTGTTGGCCTTTTTTTTACCAGGAATTGGGCAGAATGGAGGTGGGAAGCTGCTTCGCATACTGCAAGCTAAATAGGCTTTCTGGACACTACAACGGCTAGGCTTATGGGCTTGCAGGAGAAAAGTAAAGTTTTGCAGGCAGTTTTCATGGTGGCAGAGCAAATCCTTGACCAGTGGGATCAGAAAACAGACACTTGTTTTTCTACGAAGCCAGAAAGATGGCTAAAAGTTATCCTGGGATGTCACTTCCTAGAATGGTCCCTTACAGGATGCTCCCAAATTTTTCTGTATCTTCACGTGTTAAAGCTTACATTCTGGAACATTTTCCCTGAAAAGTTTACCCACTGCTAAAAAGCTATGCTTTGTACTGGATGAAATGCCTACATAGATGGCTTTAAAATACATACGTTGAATAAAATGCTGATAAAATGCTATAAAATATACCTCACACAGTGATATGATGCAGTAGTCTGAAACATGCCTCATCACATGCGAAGATTAAAATACTGTGGAATATATCTCGCACAATTCTGTGATATGATGCTTTGAACAGCATCTCAAAAATAACTTCCATAAAAAAAAAATTCTATGGATGTATGTGGAGTGGATTAACAGGAAGAAGGACTTTGGAGGGGGATCCTGAACTGCATATCCCCATAGCAGTAATATGTTTTACAGCTGAGACACCAGCATGTGGTTCTGAGCAAGTGGGTAAGGATAGGAAAAAAGCTTCAGAAAGGTTACCTGTGGTGCTAACTCTTCTGTTTGTGCTAGCTTCAACGTCTGAAGCCTAGAACAAAATTAGTGTTAGCTGTACCTCTAAATTTAAAAATTAGTGCTTAAAATAAATCTGACTTAATGGCCACAAGAGAAAGGCTTTCTGCCTGAAGTGTCCTACACAGGACTGCCAGGATGGGTATCAGACTGGTGTCTCCAAGCTGGTGTCCCCAGTTGTCTGTCTGCCCTTGTGTTTCAAGGAGACCCTAGTGGGAGATATCTCCTCCTCAGAACGAGAGTCACAGGAATCTCGTATCTTCATTGCCTTGGCATTATCCTCAGTGAAATGCAGCTAGAAGCTAGAAGGTGGCATATCAACCAAAGTATTGCCAGGTTCTTTATTATATGGATAGCTGGCAGATGTGCTGCCAGAAGTGCAAATTTTTTTCTTTGGTCATTGACTTTCTTGTAATCCACTCTCAGCTCCTTAACCCAAAGTGCTCTGTTTTCCAGGCATGACTCTTCAGATGTTCCTTCAGTAATGGCTTTATATATTGCTATATTCCAACAGTTCTTTCCCACTTTCCTATACATTCACAACTGTCCCCTCCGCCCTCCCTCCCCCACCCTGCTGGAAGTAAGGCCATCTTCATATTTTTGGTCCAGCAAGCAAAGCCTGGAATAACACGACTGTACAGCAGGCAAGCCTTTAAACAGAGATTTTAGGGCAATGTAAGGCAGAGCGGTGAACAGATTAGTGTCACAAAGGAATGGTCTGCCTACGATGTCAGGCAGAGGAAAACCAAACTAATACAAGGTAGAGATGCATCTATACAAACTTTAGTTTGTGCTAACTCAGTAAGTCTACTCTACTTGTAGCCAGGTTTTACTGGTCTCCACAGGATAGTCCTGAAAAATTCTTAATATAATTTTGTACTTCAGTCTCTTTCAGTTCTGCTGAATTTCACAATTTTTGAGACAGAAAAAGACAGCATATCATGTTTTTCTAAGTTTACTTGATACAGGCCAGATTCTCAGCTGAAGTCAGTGGAGCTAAATTCTGGTCCCATCAACTCTGAAAACCACTATTTCCGCTTGTATTTGCCTGTGTGGATGAAAGCATAATAAAGAAAAAAAATTTTTTTTCTTTTTCAGTAGGGCTCTAACAGAGTTTCATTTCTGAAGTCAATGAAGAGTCTTAATTAACAACTGCTGGTATCATATCTACCAGCCTAAGTGAACACCTCAGAAACCCTAGGAAATCTTAAATGACAGTAGAAGCTGACATTTTAGCAACGTTATCAAGCTGTCATGGGTCAATGTACCCTTTTTCATCTGGAGAGCAATTCATTTGACTGAATGTAGGAGGCTGCTTCAGGTTGAGCTGAATAGCTCTCTAGCCTCCTCCGGGTGTACTGCCAAGACTCATTGCATGTAATGGTTCCCCAACTCACACGTTGCACCCACAAGTAGATTCCTATATTTAGGCATTTAAAACTGCAAGCTGATTCCTACTGCTAAATTTTATATGGTTGTCATGCAATTCGCAGCATAAACGTAGATGTTTAGTTCCAATTTTGTTCCACCCTATGTCCTGYATGGTGTTGACAAACATGACACTAGCACTACTAGGGACCTTTCTGAGCAATTGAATTAAGTTCCTAAAGTTAAAAGAGAGAAATCTTAGGGTTAAATTTAGTTGCCCACTTACTGGCTGGTGGCACTACTTCATATGAAAGTCCACCCAGGGCTGACTGGTGAGGGACTGACATGATTTCTCTCTCGCTGGAGTAGGAGCCGGAGAGGACAGAGGGTACTCTAGGGCATCTCAAATCCAGTAAACACCTTCATTTAAGCTACTGAACTGTGACACTCTTTTCTTTGCATAGAAATGTTCCATTTCATAAAATGGAAAATGTTTCTGAATAAATATGTCAAATTAGCATCTTACAAAGTCAAAAGCATCCCTGGGTGAGCGTTCCACAAATGCCTGAAGTATTAGACTCCCGAATCCTACTGATTCCTGAAAATTTCACCCTGACTGTGGGTGACAAGGCACAGCAAATGTGCGGAGACAAGAGGAAAAATATTGTCATGCACCTTCGCAGTATTTGTATTCCTTCCAGGTAATATTAATAAGAGAGTGAAGCTGAATGTGTGATCTGTGACACTGCGCAGCCGGTCGCAATGCTGCTCCCATGCTACCATACAGGTGAAACCAAGGATGCTCAATGACACGCCAAGGTCATCCAGGAACCATGTTGCAGAATAGGAAACTCCAGCGAGTCTCCACATATCCAAATCCCCTCTGTTTTCCTTCTTTCTAAATGACACCCAGGAAAACTGGGAGCACCAAGAGCCATGCACTCTCTACATACTCTCTACATAGAAATTTATCTTCATCTTTCCTTTATTATCCTGTAGAAGAGGGATGAGCTATGTGTTTGGCAGCAGCCTGCATGCTGCTTGCATATAGCATTGCATTTGCTACTAATCAATACTAATATAATAAAAACTTTTGTGGGAAGAAGTATCCTCTGTAAGAATACTAGTAAAAATACAACTCTGGATGCATTAAAAATCCAAACTACCCAGAATATATACTACAGGCTAAACATTTTAATTGTTTCAATTTTTGAAGTTGTTACAGTTAAAATCTGCCTATAGCTGCTTCTTTTTGAATGAATCAATCATTTCTTGAGGTAAAGTAAGAAAAATAAATGCCTCTGTCTTCCCCTTAAATAACCCAAGACAGACATGGGTGAAAATGAAAAAAAATCCACACCTCCTCAGATCTAGCTGGTAGGGATGTATAAAACATGAATGTGCCATCCAGAGCRAGCTTAAGAAAGAGGTGTGTTTAATCCTGGAACTGATTGTTAACTCAGGATCTGTCTTTTTCACTTGCCAGACTGAATCAAAAATAGCATCTCGCACCCTATTCATGCAGTGACAGCTAATGCCTCCGTATTTGAACACTTGCTAGTGTGATTTTTGACATAAATGATTCCTGGATGTGTTTAAGGTGCACCACCTTAGGTTTAAATTTCCATGGAAGAACAGCATGACAACAGTGACTGCTCAGCTTTGTTTCTGAGTAAAGAGGACGGGCGCTTGCAATACCCAGCACCTTGGACTCAATTCTCCAATGCAGGCAGCATGTTTTAATCCTGAAAATAGGCTGGTAAGGCAGACATATTCTTGCATTTGCAGAATGAATATTTATAATCTTCCATGCAACTGTTTTCTGCGAGTCATTCCTGCAAAATGGAAATCTTCGCTTTGGAATAACACATAGACAGGAATGCTGGTTTTGTACTAAAGAATTGGACATTACCATCTCATGGCTTGTGGGCCAATGCTGCTCACAGTTACAGGATACTCGAAGAGTTAAGAAAAAGCCACAGAGAGACACTGAGGTATGGTGTTGCTTGCAGGGCATTTTTTGCTAACTAGCACTGCCCAAAGGCTCATGAAAGTTGGGCACCATTAGCACAGATAGGCTGGAGACTCAGGAAATTTGACTGACTTCACAGAAGTCTCGTAGGATCTGTCTACGTTTGAAAAGGTTTTAGTGGGTTTCAAGGCAATTGAACGACAAAGGGTTTCATCCTGACTGTTTAAAGTTCATCAGAAAAGTCCCTCTTCCACCTTAATACACRACTAATGCTCCTCTGGCAGTTGCCTCAGGACTCTTCCCACTGGGATGCTTTCAGTACTTTTTTTTTCCTATCATGGAATGCTGATTTTAGTCATGTTGCTTATAAAAATCTAGACTTTGATTCCTGCCCCTAGGGCCAGGCAAGAGCAAGGAACCCCTGGCACACTGGTAGTTACATTAGAATAGAAACAGRTTTCAAATGAATAAAATGCAGCCCTACCACCTTGTACCAAAGTATTTCCACAGAGACTGCGACTTGGGGTTATAAAGAAACACCAGCTGAGGTGAACTCGGTGCTGTACTTCAGTGAAGAACCTTCCTGCATCTCCCTGGGTGTCCAYCACTTAATCGTATAACTGATTTCATTCTCTGTAAACTTCCCCAGTTTAATGTTGAGTTTTGTTCTGAATACTTCCAGAGAAAGCAATTTCACAAACTCCTCTGGCAGCTAATTTCACTGTCTAAGCAGAAATAAGATGATGAACCTTGAGAGAGTGCTTTCCTAAGCTTCCAGATGAAAAACTGTGTTCTAAACTGAAATCATTGCATCACCTAAAAGGAGCTGAAACAGCTAGGACTACAGAGTGAAATCTAATACAAAACAACACGAACTCACCAAAATGCATTTCTTTCAAATAAGATCTTTTATCATGCATTATATTTTCTGCATGCAGAAAATGTAAATACATGAGTAAAGCACTAAAACGTTCAAAGAATATATTCCCTTTGCACCAGTCCGCAAAAATAAATAGCTATAAAAAAAACAAATTAATGCCTGGAAAGAAATAAAACTGTTAAGAGAATAAGTTACRTACTTGCCATCTAGACACTTTCAGTGCAGTAGTTAATGAACAGGGAACAAAAGCAATACCCTTTTCTTTTTCTTTCATAGCTACGGACAAGAAAAAAATGTAAATGTAAATTGAATTGAATAAGCTCTTGCTTAATTTATTGAATTAATTTTAAAATACACCTCATAATGACTTTTTATCCTCTGAGAAGTTTCAGGAGCTTTTAATGCTTAAAAGGCCAGATGCTGTACTGTGTGTATATTCAGACATAGCRGGTCTTACCAGATGAAGAAATAACATCCTTAAAAGGTTTTTGTGCCTCAGAAATGCAAACACGGGTAATTTGCCTGACATTTTAAAAATTTAATTCAGGGTTCTTARGAAAGAGACATAATCATCAAATAACAGCTCACTTTCCATCCATAGAAATTCCTTAATGGTTCTAAATATGATGCGTACTCTGAAAAATTACTTGACTCACAACCATGAACTTTTAACACAATTAATTTAATTTGTAAATTGAACAATATGCATCATTAATGACTCACAATTTCCGATTTGCTGAACGGTTTCTGCCTCGCGTCCCAAACGCTTCGGTCAAGCCATTTTCTGTGGCTTTACGTTGCCTCTAGGTTTCATGCACCTCTCCCACCTTAACTCCATAATATCCAGCTTGCACTTTAATGGTAACTACTATTAGTGAAGACACCAATCCTACTTAATATTTATTCACGCATGCAATACATGCGGCAGCATCCTATGTTCTTCACTCTCTTTTCAGGTGACTGGCAAATTGCTTCTGCGTTATAGAAACAAACTCTGCAAAGGTGTTTTCAAATGAGATAGCAATGCAAAGCATACCCAGGCTAACCAAAATCCTCACACGCATGCTATGTATGCAGATTGGTGCCTGCTCCACCACTGAATTAGGACAACATTTGGAATCAGTATCAGAAAGTTCCTTTAGAGCAAGGCATAAAATGGCATGGGTGAGATTTTGARAAGTTTTCTGAGAATATCAGGAGCCTGTGAAATAAAGGAATCCAACAACTGCAAGGCTTTGTAATTTCTAAGGAATTAGTCAAAATTACCTAAAATTTCCAAGCATTTCAGTCAGTGATGAAAGGCGAGCAGAAGAGTTTTGTGGTACAGCCACGATGTAATACACCAGTGAACCAACCCAGGGCACATAATTGCTCTGTGCTCCAGGTGTGATTACTTCTGTGCTCCAAGAAGTTAATCAGTGATGCCTACACTTTTAYGTCTGGGTCATGATCACAGGGTTACAGGGCCCAGCTGTTGTTGAAAAGGAGAAAGTGGTAGCTCCACAACGTTTCAATGAAAAAAGAGAGCATTACGAATCTCTCTGGGGGGCAATACTCTTAAATGGTTGTGCCAAACCAAGAGAAAGATAAAACTGTCCTTCAGAAAAATAAAGTAGTGATGGGACAATAAATACTGGCTACCTTTAAGAATGACATACCTCAAAACTGTGCAATATTGTGAAGTTTTAAAGGGATTCTGATGTTCTTTTACTTATCAGAGTATGGGATGTTTCAACAAGATGAGGCAGATGGCATGACATTCCCAAGAAATTTTGATAACTGTGATTCTTTATGAGGCAGTTTTTGATGAAAACCATGTGGCTGTTCCAAAGCCTGGGAGAAGATAAACAGAAAAGGCTTCCATTCAGCGTTGGAAGCAATATCAGATCCAATGGTTCAGCTCTTTGATATCTCAGGATGATGGACCAGCAGTATGAATTATTCCTGGAGTTTTAAAAGCTCTATTTTTTTTCCAGATGTCTCCAAACTAAATATTAATAGTGGATCTATCAGTAGAGTGATGTTTATTTGCGTGCTTGTGTAACCTTAATATGAAGAGGCACAGCCCAACAGAAAGTAATTTCGGTCTGAACTCATCAAATATAAAATGTGGGAGGGATCTCACTTTGAATTGTTAAGCATTTTGCAGGATAGAGGTATCTGGAGGTGCGCAGTGACACCTGAGCTATGTTCTTAGAACTGTAGCCATTACAATGTTTGTCTTTGCATTTTACATCATGTGTGAGAAAGCCTGAGAAGGACAGATTCAGTAGACTGAGGACTGTAAACAGAGTAGGACTTGCTGCAAATTATGCACAGCTGAATACAATTCCTTGAGATTGTGACTTAAATCAACTCAGCCTCTCATAAAGAGTCCACATTTGAAAGCTGAATGCACATCACTATAACATGCACATAAAGATTTGAGGGTATGCATTACTGAGGCATGTTGGACCCAGAATCAAGTGGTGACTAATAGTACCAGCTGAAAAATTAGGAATGAAAAATATCATTTATTTGGACATGATTTTTTTCACTAAAATTATTACRGATTTTAAAATTATAAAACAGCTGTTTGTATATTTAATGTATTAAGAAACTTAACTGTTCATTTCAACATATATTTCAAATGAAAAATATAAAACAGCCATCAAGCTTTGAACTAAGCAAAAAGGAGATAACACTGGAATTCTTTGCTATTTTTTTTAATCTTAAATGTTGTAACAGTTAACAACCATCGTAGCTTTCTTTGCTTGTGGCAGTCTAGTGTTGCTGTGACTTTGTTTAATTTTTCCAAGACATGATTTATCAACATGGCAATCTATGATGGGGACTCTGTGGAGAAACTACTTGGGGTATTGGTGCAGTAATTAATGTTATCAGTTGATCAAAAAGTTTTTCTGAGTTGCTGTTAGATTTAATTTTTTGATCAGATAAAGTTTCATTCTTAAATATATTTTTGTGCTTGTATGTGAATTATATAATGGGGCTACTTTGTGAAAAAGTTAATTGAGGACACATTGATATTGAAATAAAGTGTGCTTGATGGACTCTACACAGAGATAATTACTCCCAATAAGCTTTCTTAAACACAAATCAGATATAGACTCAGTGAACTTAGTAATGAGGTGCATTGAATGTTATGTCAGGAAAAAAGAATTGTGGAGGGGTAGGACACGAATCTGCTCATGGTCCCAAATTCTCTCATCTGCAAAATATCTCCAAGGTGCATAGAAGGCAATATCAACACAGTTTTGATATCAGCTTGCTTTAAATAATTTGAACCACTGTAAAGTTCACCACTGGACTTATTTGCGGTAAACACCCCACCAAAAACAAGGGCACAATAGGATGCAGAGGGTGTATTTCACTCGGCTTCTGTACCATTTTTCAGTAGATAACACCTTCTTGTGTGTGCAAGGTGATGGGACGGGGTCTGTCCCTGCCCCAGTCCTTCACGCCGCGAAATCCTCCAGGTTACAAGCTTTACCAAAATGGATATAGCCATTAAAGTTCATTGAAGCTTTGACTGCTGACTTTTGGGGAGCAGTCCTGATTATCAGATGATCTTTGTCGAAGCTCCACGTATATATTTCCATCTGGGTAAAGGAATATAGCCACTGGTTTGCAAATAGACAAGAAGACAATATTCCTGACCTAGTAACTTTACAATTTATCAGAGCAAATCCCCGTGTATTTGTCTCACGGCTGTATAATCATTCAGAACCACTGCAACTAATTGCCTGGTTTCTTTCTCGAGAAAACACTCCTGCTTGTTATATTTGCATGGCTTCATTCACGGCATGATGCTTCCTTGGCATCCTCTGTCACTGCAGTTCTCATCACAGTGCACTTGCTTTGGCTCTGGAAATGGAGAAAGTGATAAGCGCAGTTAAAGAGCTGACTTTCAACGCATTTAAGATTGTCCTTGTTTGTAGAAAACCAACTCATTTAGTAATTACCCTACCCTGATGTGTCAAAATGATAATATCCCTAAATATTAGTGAAAAGGTCACAGGAAATAAATAATTACAACTCATATTATATTTGGCATTAGAAGAGAGAACACTACAAGATTTTTAAGTTTAAGTGAAAAATAAAGAAAAATATTTTCTTTGATTTTTTATTAAGAAAAGCCCATATTTTAATTGTACAATAATCTGTGGCCCAGCATCTTTTTTTTTTTTTCTTTTTCCTGAACATATTAAGATCTTGTTGTGGAAAAAATAATTGGCCCCTTTCAAAATGTACCAGGGCTCTGGAAAATGTGCTGTAAAGACCATGAGTATAGTGTCTTTTTTAAGAAAAGCTTTCAGCATTCTAGGGCAGAGCTATAATCCCATTAGCATAGTCTGTGGAGTGGTTAGGGTAAGAAAAGTAATCAGTTTTACTACAGTCAATGGGACTTATATATATTAAAAAAATGCGTGTGTGTGTGTGTGTGTGTGTGTGTGTATGTATATATATATATATATGCATGGTTGTACAGAGGTGTGTATACGTCAAGTCAAATTTTCTGTAGCTTAAATATCTAATACGTCTGCATGGATCACAAATATTTTACCTTGTTTTTATATTGCTCTGAAATCCTCCTTGGTTATGAATTCTACGCACACTGCACTGCTGAAAGCTTATTCACTCCTGAAGACTTCTGTTAAGTTTTCAGCAGCTTACACAACAGTAAGGCAAAGCAGATCGTGTTGTTTCTTTTTACCATTTATTGTAGTTTCATCCCCTTAAACATATACTCCTGGTCCCACAGGACACACGAGTTCTGTTGGAAAATATATTTTATTTTCTAATACAGGAATGAATATTGAACTTTTAGTGTACAGTCATGTTAATTAGAAAAGAGAGCTTGGTAAATGGAAATAGCCCAGCTCTGCCCTCTATTTTATAGGTGTAAAACACGTTGAAAATAAATAGATACATTCCTGAAAGACAGAAGTGTTTTTTCTTTGATCTCCTTCTGTTACATGCGTAAATAAGAACTATGTACTCTCAAYTTATACAGGGATTCTCTTATATGATTAGCAAAATTAACTTTTAGTTTTGAGATCTCCATCAATTCAGAACCAGTTAATACACCTGCCAAGGCCCCATGAAAAGAAAGCCTTTACCTAATACAGGTAGAAAGACTGAAATTGAAAGGACTGTGCTAAAATTAAATCAATGAGAGGAAAAAAAAAGGGAGTCACGCTGTAATCTATGATGCCAGACTTTAGTAATACAGCAAAGAATCATTCCCAAACCATGTTATCATCAAAATTTTATCCACTTTACCAGCCTTTCTAATACTTTTTATCAAACCTGGTCTGTATTACAGTTGAACAGATGCATTTAATACAATTTCTGTTTTATGTTGAGAGCTTGCACGTTTCAGGAAAGATAGATGCAAATTTGATTGTTTACCTGCAAAAAGAAGCCACCTAGTTTGWGTTAAAATTGCACTCTAGGCTTGGTTTAAATTCTGGGGACACCAACTGGACACATGCAAGGAAGGAACATCACCTGTCTTTTAGTCCGTAATCCAGTGTTTATGGCACTCAGGTAAGAGCCAGGACAGGTAATTCAATTTTCTTCTCTACYTGCAAAGGATTCAATCCCAGATCTCTCATTTCTCGCAAGTGTATCACAGTTAACTTGCAATACGCTATTACGTTATGACTTTCTCTGAAGTTAGCCCACTGATGGTATTTCACTTTTTTTACACTGCAACTAGGACTTAAATCCTGGCATTCTAGATTAGCTGCTAATCCCTAATTTATGGAGTTATTTTCCCTTGTTCTTTCACATAGGCTTAATAAACRGCACCGACTGCAAAGACTGCGAGTACCTTACTGTAAAATACGCTTCACGGCATGAACAGAGCACTCTCAGCCAGGTGCGAGTCTTAAACCTCGATCTCCTCTTCCCAGGTGAGTGCCTGAATGATGGGGCTATGCCCTGAAGGGGGGACAGGCAGCACTGTTTCCTCTGCCATCTTGGGGCAAGGACTTATCACGAGTCCTTCACCGTTTCGCTGGAGAGCTACATTCCAGCTTGCAATGACTCTCCACATTCTTATTGCGAAAACAACTAATCACTGGAAAAATTTACTTAGTGATATGGTTGATCTTCTATCACACAAAGTTTTTAAATCATGCCTGGATGTCATTCGAAGAATTATGTCTTATTTGAACCAGTAGTTGTTGGCTCTATGCAAGACTCGGTAGGTGAAATTTGATGGCCTCTGTTAAGCTGCAGGGCAGCTGAGATGATGATATTGGTCTCTTTTGTCCCTAAAATCTATGATCTATGAAAAATGCTGTCCTGTGTTTATTGTGTGYGGTTATTTATTACGTACCTTTTTTGTCCCTTGCTTCAGAATCCTTGAAAAATCTACATTTTGATTCAGTGAATTATATATTTAAGGTCTGTGTCAGATAATGTATTCTTGTAATTAACATTTCAGTGTTTGCTAACGTAATGGAAATTACAGTATTGGAAGATGCAAACTATTAATCTTAAGGGTTATACAAGCTTCTGTATCCAAACAGATTGGACCTAGATTGTATTTGGTTCAAACTCTGTAAAGTCCTTTGGCACCACACTAAACAAGACAAAGAAAARGTCAAAACAAAGATTTTACAGGTTCGTTCATTGGTAGGCTGGTTTAATAAGCTAAAATTAGGAATCTTTCAGCAGAATGTGTTGAAGGGTAATCAAAATTATATGAAGCTGCTTTGCCATCATTAGATTAATATATACTAACTACATCCTACTTATCAATGGACAATACAAGCCCATTACCTTTTACATTTGTATTTCTAGTTAATATTCATTCTGAATTAAATATATACCACCTTACATGGTGGTCTATTGAAGGCTGGTTTGCTACAGGTGGGCATGATCTGGGACCTATGACTAGCCCTTCTGTGTGTGTGTGTGGGGGGGGGAAGCAGTGTCTTGTACTGCCCACTGAGCTTTTTTCACAACATCAGTATTTACAGAGTGCTTTTTTTTTTTTTTTTTTTTTAATGCTGTACAACTTGCAAATATGGAAAAATCATGCAAAAGAAATAATGAAATAGGAAAATTACTTCAGGGAAAGATTATCATGGAATCACAGAATAATTTAGGTTGGAAGGGACCTCTGAAGGGGTCTGTTCCACCCCCYTTCAACACAGGTCCTACTGCTGTACAGGGCCTCATCCAACTGACTTTCCACCATCTCCCAGGATGCTAATTTCACAACCTCTTTGGGCCTCCACTCATGGAGAAAAAAACAACAACAACTTTCCCTTATATTTAATGGGAATTTCCTGTGTTGCAACTTGTGTCTGTTCTCCCTTGTCTCTTCCCCCTGCTCATCCAAGAAGAGTCTGACTCCCTCATCTGCATACTCTCTCCCATTACGTAGTTGAAGGCAGCAACAAGATCTCTCATTAGTCTTCTGCTCTTTAGGCAAAACAAATCCAGTTCTCTCTGCCTCTTCTAGTATGTCCTCCAAAGCAAAGCACAGKGTGTATTTTTTTACAAGGATGTAGGATTTACATCTCCAGTCATTGTAGCTACAAAGCAAGAACGGGATTTGTGAGAAAATTAGAATGGCTTTTGTTCTGGAAGAACCTCACATACGGGTGTCCCACCATGTGTCATACAACAGGGGATGAAATTCCCCTTTCTGCCTCCATGATGATTTGAGGAGGGTTCTGACTGCACCTTAATTCTGGTCAGTCTTCYGAAGCTGCTGTTACGGGCCTATTATAAATCTGGATACACCTACGAGAGTGTGTGCCAAATACTCCTGATAATGGCTGAGCTATATTATTGTCAACCTAGTGGCAATAGCTGGTCGCTAAATCTTAACYGGTCATTTATTGCAGCTGAAACAAGCCGGGAATACTACATTTTTCTTACCTGTCTGAAGAGAAGGGACTGGAGATCCAGAAATTCAAGTAGGACGAAGGGATTGAGGTGATAAGTGAAGGGTTTAGAGGGTTTAAAGAAGGATTTAAAAAAGAAAAAAAGATTTAAAAGGCACCACAGGGAGACAGGGAGCTCTACACAGGAGGCAGAAAGAGACAGGCAGCCTTTTGTAGTGGGAAAGACTGCTGTGGTTGCTGGACCATCCAAGGTTAGYGAAACTATGCTAGAAAGATTCCTTGGTGAAAAGAGAAACGGCGACCTTCRGTCATCTATGCCTTTAACTATGGCACATAGGCTAGAAGAAGTTTATAGCGCAAGCTCTTGTAGATTAGGACCTCACACAACCTTATAGTAAGTATCTGACAGAAGAACCGTAACTAGATCTGTTACAATATATCCTGCCACTAGGAGCAAGCAGTAATCAATGCCTGTAAAGTAGGGGGAAGGAAACTAATGTGCTGGACCGATTATCCTTTGCTGCATCGCTCTTTAATCCACTAGATAAAGGGATGTCAAGATTCCGCTGGTGAAAACTGAAGCTGGACAAATTCAAGCAAAGGTGCACATTTTAATGAAGAAGGTTACTAGCCATTGGACCACTTCATCAAGGGATGAGATAGATTCTCTGCCCTTTGAAGTCTTTACATCAAGACTGGATCTCTTTTTAAAAGATATTGATTGAATTCTACACACAACCAACTCTCTGTACAAGAATCACTGGCTAAAATTATATGATCTATTCAAGGTCAGATTAGATTATGGCAATGGATGCTCCTAGGCTTAAAATCAATGGATGGAATTCTGTGAGTTTTCCTTTAACCGCCTCTTAGGCCAAGATTTCACCAGGTACCTGAAAAAAAAATTATTCCTGAAAATACTGTGCTGATTTTCATCACAAGCAGAAACTGATGATGAAATAAAAGGAAAACAAGTCCTCAACAAAGCAAGTGAATTCACTGTTGGATGCTTTTTCCAACAAGCTTTGAAGAAAACAGAACTTARTAACACAGAGATAGGAAGAAAATTCCCAGAGTAAGAAAAAAGGATTATTCTGTAAAACAGACCTCCAGAAGACAGCCACATAAATCTGAACCACAGCTCAGAAAGGTATTTGTTCCACTAACGGATCTTACATAGCTATTAAATAAACTCTTGCAGTTTTATTAATATAAGGGCTATTTGAACGCATGTCTAGCCAACACTATTTCAYGTTTTCTGCAAACTCATGACATCTTTGTAAATATTTATTGGTTCAAGGGTTTATAAAATTAAATTCAATTTAAAAAAAAWGTCTAAATATATGTTGGGTAGGAGATTATATTATATTGTAGAACTCAATCAGTTAATTTGCCTCAAATATGACTCTATCAGATTTTCTAAGCCAAATGCCACAATCCAATGCTTTTTAATCATATGGAGGAAAACACCTTTTTCAGGATGTAATCCCCCTTTATTTCAGTGTGAGTAGAAATTTAGACTGAATGAGTGATTAGAAATTTAGAAAGAATGGTTTAACACTTCATTGTAGATGCTAAATTTCACCACATTTTTGAGAAGCTTTGAACTGACTTGAAATCGAAGGCTAATTTACTGGTTCAGGAAGAAACATTCCCTGAATATTGGCCATTTCACAATAGGCCATGACAATGCTTTAATTGTTGTCAAATTTGTGTTTGCTATTCTGTCACTGCGTTCTGTGCTTCAAGATCAACAAGTATAAAAATTTCATACCAATGCAATCTGAACTTCTAGTGCATCATATATCATAAAAAGTGACTTTTATAGGGCAAATAAGTCAAGACACCACAAAGTACCTACATAAAGAATAATTCATTCTTCTTATGCCATAGCATGCAAGGTACCATAGAAAACAAATATAACCAGCGATTATGGTTATAGGCAAGTAATCAAGTCATATACATACTGAAAAGCCGAAAAACTACCAAATGCTTAAGAAATCCAAAGGCCCTTATACATGACCTAACAGAAAGTGGTTTTATTTTTTACTCATTTAATCATGGTTCCAGTGATATCCAATAAATGCAAAAAGGGCCATGACCAATCCTCAAAACTGAATCTAATATGTTTTATTAGGCCTTTGAATGAAAGGTGTAGTATGATTCCCACTCCTGTACAGTCTTAAAAATGAATAAGCAAGTTCTTAGTGTTACAAGCACAATAGTCTTTAGAAAATAATGTGGATTATCAGTGCTTTGCTTTGTAACGCTATTATATGGTTGTTTCCACTGCCCTTTTTTTGAAGAGTCTGGAGATTCAATACGTATGACACGAAACATGTACCAATATGTGGATGACTGACAGATTTGTACATTAAATCAAACTGGTCTGTTGACCAGTTTAATCTATGAGCTAAACCAATGGTTAGAGTTACTTTCCCAAAGTACTTAATAACTTTTGAGATACAATTGAAAAAATATGCACTTTAGTGAATTCATTATCTGTCTAAGCCTTCTGCATTCTTTCAACTTTTAGCATATATATGCATTTCCCCAGGGTGAAGCTAAAGCATTTCTCAATTCCTAGACTGGTTTAACAACAAGAATTGAAGACGATAAAAAAATGAATTCCCAAACCCACACTGAAGCACATGACTTTTGAATGCTAAGTATTTTGTTGTTTTAAGGTACGAGTTATAAACAGTATCTCCTGAATCAAATAAATAAGCTTTGACATATGGAATGCCTCCATGTTTTCTTCTCAGTTACCAGTCAAATTAAATAATTTTACACTTCTCTTACAAAACACTTGTGAATGATGATACCTCTTCAGAGAATTAATTAAGAAGTCTGAAAGACCACCAGCTATTTTAGAGGGGGGATAATTTTAACTTTTTACATTTTAAAATGTGAAAAAGTCTTTAAAGAATGCAGTGATCAGCACCAGTGGAAATATGTATTTATTTCCTGATGTGAAATATTTTTGGATTCATATTAAGACTTCATGTGATATTTTAAAAGAATAGAAATTGGAAAGCAAATAGCGAATGTCTGAAACTGCCATTTGTCTGATTAACAACACTAAAGCTTGGTCTATATAGGTGGTATTACAATTTCTCAGATTTTGGACTCTCAAACATTTCCCAAAGAAGATATAGCTCCTCGTATGAGTTTATTGACAGGAGGCTTGATTTTCTTAGCTACCTGTCACTGACCCTGAAGAAGCTCCAGTGCTCCCCGGGCAACAGAGTGAAAAGCCATGATTGCATGAACTGAAATGACTAATATGCCTTGGGTGAGCTCTGATCTGCCCCTGACTTTAGGTGGATAAAATTTAGAGTCTACTTTAAGCTAGTCATTTAGGCTTTCTCTATTCTCAAGAAAGAGAGATCATAAGATATTTGGAACTGAACTATCTTCAGGTTCCTTAACTGGCTGTTGAGAAAGCCTAATAGATTAGCTTAGGCTAAAACACCAAAACCTTCAGATGGCTAAAGCAGGTGAGGAAAGTCTCATTGTTTAAGTCTCTACACAAAACTGCTCGAGATCTACACAATAAGTGTGAGCTTACACTGTAGTGCAAAAACTTTGTGTACAAGTGAAAGCTTTGAGCTGCTTGCAATTCAATGGCTTCAGCGATCACAAAGAAAAACAGAAATACTTCAGCTCCTGCTTTCTCTGTTTATCTGCAGAGTATACCTCATTTTGGAAAAATCTCTCAAAGCACACTGCTTCTGGTAGCTCAGAAAGACACTGCCATTTCTGATAGGCGCAAAAGGAAAATAGCATCTAAAATGACTAGTGGAGACCCCAGCATGTACTTTGAACAAACACATACACTTTTTCTGTGAGGCTGGTGTAAATGGGCTCAATTATTTGTGCTTGTAAGAAATCCAGACGACTGTATTCTTTAAAGAATATTCTTTAAAAACAGTTTRGGCCCATTGCCTCACGTCCTGTCGCTGGGCACCACTGAAGAGTCTGGCCCCATCCTCTCGACACCCTCCCTTCAGATACTTGTACACGTTGATAAGATCTCCTCTCAGCCTTCTCTTCTGCAGGCTAAACAGGCCCAGCTCTCTCAGCCTTTCCTCATAAGAGAGATKCTCCAGTCCCCTAATCATCTTTGTAGCCCTTCGCTGGACTGGCTCCAGTAGTGCCACATCCCTCTTGTACTGGGGAGCCCAGAACTGGACGCAGTACTCCAGATGKGGCCTCACCAGGGCTGAGTAGAGGGGGAGRATCACCTCCCTCGACCTGCTGGCAACACTCTTCCTGATGCACCCCAGGAGACCATTGGCCTTCTTGGCCACAAGGGCACATTGCTGCCTCATGCTTAACTTGTCCACCAGCACTGTGACCATGAGGCTACTTCCAGCTGTCTGTAGAAGGCCTCATCGACTTCCTCTTCCTGATCAGGTGGCCTGYAGTAAACACCCACAACAGTGTCACCTCTGTTAGCCTGCCCTTTGATCCTTACCCATAAGCTCTTGACTCGCTCTTCATCCACCCCTAGGCACAGCTCMATACATTCCAGTTGCTCTCTCACATAAAGAGCAACTCCACCACCTCGCTTTCCTGGCCTGTCTTTCCTAAAAAGCACGTAGCCATCCATGACAGCACTCCAGTCATGCGAGCTATCCCACCATGTCTCTGTAATGGCAATGAGATCATGGCCCTGCGACCGCACACAKATCTCTAGTTCTTCCTGTTTATTCCCCATGCTGCGCGCATTGGTGTACAGGCATTTCAGAGAGGTAATGAAGCGTGCAGGTTTGCCAGGAGGGGTGCAAAAAAATCCTTGCTATCAGATTTGCAGTTTCACGTTCTTTTTTTTTTTTTTTTATTCCAATATGCAGGTTATCATGTCTCCCCTCTGGAGCACATTAAACACTTTCAGCTGATAGGATATAAAAATCTATTATTCTGCACAGAGCGTAACTCCCTCTCATTCCCATCTGGTCTATCCTTTAACAAAGTAATAAATATCGGTTAGTCACCCAGAGAGATCAGATACAGAAGACAGGCTGAGCTTCAGTGTCCAAAGGGAAGAAAGGTAACTCCGAGGCAGAGAGGGTCGGGCTCATGGGGGTACTCCATCAATTTGTCCTCCGGTGTGGTAGGTCTGCTGAGGGCTGCCCCTTTGATCTCCCCAATCAGGGACCATTTCCTTTGGGTTCACTTGTCAGCAGCACAGAGAGCCCAAGCTGTTAGAGCAGCAGCAGCAGCAGCAGCAGCAGCAGCAGCAGCAGCAGCAGCGGAGAGATGGAGAGATCGCATGTGACAAAAATGAGAGGCACAGAAAGTCTACATGAGAGATAAAATGCCTGGGCCAGTTAAAAAAATAATAATCGTGACAAAACCTGTGTGAATCAACAGCTAGCTCAGTGATACCTTTCTCCTTTATGAAAAATCTGTGCTATCTGAATTTAAAAAATGGAATCTCGTCAYGGCAATTAACTAACTTTGAAAAAGAATCTGACAGCTGAGATTATGCCACTTGCTAAGTCTCTCGCTTAAACAACAGGTAGGCAAGCTTGTGGAATTTAGGGAAGAGGGCGGCAATACATAGTGATCTCATGTCCCTTAACCTGTTCTTCATCACAGATTGAAAATGAGGAGAGATGGACAGATGCTCTAAAGCAGCTGAATTCTTCTTTCTGAATGGGTCAGGAGTCATCAGCTGAGTTATGAAACTGTGTGTGTAGACCAAGTCCAGTGCAACCACAAAGCAGTGTATTAGTTTAATATTAAGCTTCAGGAGCCACTAAGATAACACGCTCTTTTTCATGTGTTCAGTGAACTAGGAAAAGCTGTTTGCTTAGTTAACGTGACTTAGTGACCTGCAGTGACCCATTATGCCCCAGTAACTCAACCACTTGCAATTATTTGACCTTATCCATACTGAACAAGCTGTGAGAGGCTTGAGGAAGAGAGGACTGAGATAAGAGGAAGGGAAGGAAGGGGAAAAATAAACTGAATAAACCTTAATGAGAATGAATGTCCTAGAGAAGACTGGTGTGAGGCTTCTGTAGTGTTTTAGCTGTCATTCTGGAAATAAGTCCTGAAGCACCACAGAGTAAATAATGAGTTAAAAAATATAAAATAGCAATCCAAGTAGTGATTTCCTTCCAGCTTTTGCACTAATAGAAGCAAGTGTCTTGTGGGAAAAGTGGGAAAATTTTTGTTGGGAGACTATCATAATGTGAGCACACCAGTGTGCTAGATGCAAAGGCAGCTGTTAATTTTGGCATTCGGYAAGCTTTGAGTGCCTAGATTTGCAGCCTTAGAGAATATCTTGTAAAATAGTTTTTCATCATGAAATATCTGAAGGGTTTTTTTGCGTGTTACTATATCACATGGCACCCAAATGGTTCCAATTTGGGTCATTGGACAGATTGGAGACCTCAGATCCATAGAACAAACATCTGTCACTTCAACTGCCTTGCTGATAGACAGCTGTAAGAGGTCATTTTCCATCACATGGCCAATGATTAGAAAAAGAAGAAAAATAGAGCTTGATGGTGGGATCTGCTGATGCTGGCTGACAAAAAAATGAAGACTAAAAAAAAGTAATCTGGGGTTTCTCCCAACCCATCAGTTCCTTTTCTGTGTTTATATTTTTCCTGGCCCAGACAATGAATGTATCTCTCTTCTTCTGTTCCCACCCTTTTTAATTCTGTTTTTGGGCTATACCAATTCTTATGATAATTCCTTTTTTGTTACCACTCTACGATGTTGTAACTCCTAATTATTTTCCCATTGGTTTCTGCTTCTAAAAAGCTTCCAGTTCTTCATTCTTCTTTTTCTGTACATCTCTGACRCTTGGGCTTGTGACACTGATCCTGCTTCCTGTGACTCCTTACTTCATTTAACCCTGTTCACTGTTCTGTTCCTCACTTCTTGGCAAGCCAGTCAATACTTTTTCTTTCTTTTTTTGTTTTTCTCCATGCTTCTTGATCATCCGTGTTGAAACAAACTCTACTAGTTCTGAATTTCAGTGTCTCTTGCAGCAAAGGTTAGTTGCAACAGAAGTAATGCTTGCACTAACGGAGCCTCTCAGCTTTGTAATAAAGTGTTAGATGCAATGAATTGTTGCCCATTCACTATAAACATGATGTAAGACATTATTCAAAATAGACAACATGTTCTGTATATATTGGCAAAATCCCAAAAGCTTCCTCTGAACATATATGAATGTTACTTTTCAAATATATATGTGTTTATATGTATGCATTTACAAAATTATACAGATCTTTAGCACTGCTCTGACAACTGGGCACACTTCAAATTTCTGGTCCTATTTCAGAAGAAGGAAGCACTAGTATTTCTCTTTGATTTGACTGTAAACATGTTAAGAAGAAGAAGAAGGAAAAAAAAAAAAGAAGATTCCACTCCCCATAGTCTTGTTATTGGGAAAGGCTAAACTGTATAATCTGAAAGTTTCAAAATCACATGTACCGTGAAGCAGATATCTGACACAGTATACTTTATCCTGAATAGCATAAGCTTTAGAAAATTATAAGCCTATTTTAAAAAGTCTTACAAGTG
The DNA here is from genome assembly GCF_003343035.1 of Apteryx rowi. Lineage (NCBI taxonomy): Eukaryota > Metazoa > Chordata > Aves > Apterygiformes > Apterygidae > Apteryx > Apteryx rowi. Next base: position 3,525,602 of record NW_020449974.1, read on the forward strand.
AAAGTATTAGGCTATAAATTTAGCTGTTCCAGCCAAGGAACCCTGCTGTAACAACCCGTTGTGTGAGCTTTTTTTTTTCCCTGCAGTATCCATCTCTAAGGAATCTAGACAATATATTGTAATTGATGTAATATTACAGTTCAAGCAGTTCAAACAACCTTAGTAGAATTGATTCCTGTTGTCTTCCTTGTCTGTAAAGCACTCAAATTCTTCCTTTAGTACCTGTGCATCTCTTCAGAGTTTTAAGGCAGACCAAAAAGTATAACACTTATGTTTTATTCCACACCAGAAACTGAAGTTATTGTTTTTAGTCAACTTTTTACATGCTGTCCTTTAATAAATCTACTGAAACCAGTCATTTCTTATGCACTGAACAAACTATTTATCTTCCACGCAACTGSGAAAGCAGTCTCCAAAAATCCTATCTGAAGGTTGCAATGAGTCAGATCATGCTTTATCAAGGGAGAATATGAGTTAGGTTCTATTCACGATAGAGGCAAACTGTTTTTAGGAGGATTTTTTTTCTTGAATACAGTGGCTAGGAATTTTCATGTGAAATATTTGCCAAGTGACAAACAGAGCAGAGCAGATAAACTATAGACTAGCATTTGTGCAGTGTAATGWCACCAAGTAGATTAATATACAAGCAGAATTAATGGAATATTTCCCCTCTAGAGTATGCAGAATACAGGTCCTTCTTTTGGAAAACAAAGCAGTATTTTCCCTCATCCTCTCCCCAGGGGACAGAGGGAAAAATTTCCAAGCATGACTATGTTAACAAGCAAATATGAACTGATGACACTAGAAACAATAGCCCTTTTCCTCCAGGCCTCAGAAAAAAAATCTATGCTTCATCACAAACTGAACTCAAGAGAAACATATTTTTGGATCTAGAATCATGACTGTTCTTTTCTGATTTCTGTCCAAAAGCAGCAGGATTTCTTTCTTGGCACTGTAAATAATATTTGTATAAGTTTGATCAACTTTGCATACATGGCTAAGGATGAAAGAGGCATCTGACAGCTCCCAGGAGCCCACCTCCCACTAGCAGTTAGTAATGATCAGTAGAAATCAAGTACCTTACTTCAGCAGACTAATTTGGAAATCTCTGAAAGTACACAGTGCAGTTTACAGCTGGGTATCGCAGAGCTAGCTCTCAGAAGGGGTTGTGAAACCCTGCGAAGCCCTGTTGAGCATGGAGCTAGGCCTGATACTTATGTCCTGCAATACAGGCATCTGTGCCTCAGAAACATCATGTAGAGAACATGGCAGCTGAAGAAGTCACACTTTCCTCCTTTTTTCCCTTTCCTTCTTGATGAAGTCAATTTTACTATTTGCCAGCTGAAATCTACTCCATTGGCTTCCTTGATCTAGTCAAAATCCATGTTTCAACATGTTTATGGGTGCATGTGTGTACATGGCGAAGCGATGAGGCATGAGCAGACCTTAGCGCAGGGGTAGCTGCATTTCCTGATCCTCCAACAAAATGTCCCTGASGGTGAACCGTGAGACACAAACCTTGTTCCCCAGGGAACGAGGAGATCTGGGAGCTTGACCTCAAGTTAGAGACTAAGATTGGACCTCAGTAATGTCACATCAGTTTCAGYAGCCTCCATCCTACTTCTGGGGACTGACTAGCTTGTACCTGTGTGCTAGCAGAGCCTGTCGACAAATTGTGTGATTTGGCCCTAATGAGAAAGAAACACTTGAGGTCTTTGCGAGGCTCAGAAACCTTAGCTTGGCCATATCGGCTGTAAGCGAGAAAATCTGGCTAAGCAAACTGATGCTAAGTTCACACCTTAAATTTCTGAAATTCCCCTGCTGCAACAGAGCAGTCTGACTGGTAAGTTTACTCATTGCCTTGCTGGATATCCCATGAAAAGCAAAGGGAAATAAAATGTTCAGCAACTGAATTTCTATGAGATCAAATATTTTCTCCTGTTACTGAAAAAAAATCCAAAACATAGTTGTTTCACTTGTGCTCARTTTTCCAGTAAAAGTTAGAAAAATGAAAATTTCCACAAAAATGTCACTTTCTAGACACTGGTCATTTTTTCCTGGTTAATCCATCAGTACATTGCAATCCATTCAAATGGATGTTGCTATGAAAAAAATGCTGGCAGAAGACTTGGTGCTGAAAATGTCAGAGAAAATCACTTTATGATGGCAATCTGAAGTAAAAAGGAGGTGGGTTTGAGGGGAAAAAAAAAAGGCACTAAACCTGCTGTCCATCCTTGAGCAGGAACTTAAGGGAAATCATAGGTAGTGTGGGAGTGTGTAATGTTCCCCTTTGAAAATTAATTAGAAGACTATCCATCATTCTAGTTAGCATTGCCACCAGTGCATGACAAAGCTGCTGGATTTATGATGTAATGTCAAGAG